>NC_140988.1:338608311-339146470 GCF_052327205.1 Somniosus microcephalus
GGCCCTAGTCTTGCCCTTAATAAACTTATAACACTCCTTGAGATTTTCCTTTATTTTGCCCGCCAGTGTTTTTTCATGCCCCCTCTTTGCTCTCCTACACTTTCTATACTCCTCTAGGGCCTCCATTGTTTTTAGTCTTTTGTGTCTGCCAAAAGCGTCCCTTTTTTTCCTAATCCATTCTTGTATATCCCTTGACATCCAGGGTTCCCTGGACTTGTTGGTCCCACCCTTGACCTTTATGGGAACATGTTGGCATTGTACTCTCTCTATTTCCTTTCTGAATGACTTCCACTGCTCTGATGTGGATTTTCATACAAGTAGCTTATCCCAGTCGACTTTGGCCAGAGCCTGCCATATCATATTAAAATCGGCCTTCCCCCAATTTAGAACCTTTATTTCCAGTCCATCTTTGTCCTTTTCCATGACTACCTTAAATCTCACCGAATTATGGTCACTGTCACCAAAATGCACTCCTGCTGACACTTCTACCACTTGCCCGGCTACATTCCCTAGAATTAGGTCCAGTACCGCCTCCTCTCTTGTAGGACTTTCTACATGCTGGCTCAAAAAGCTCTCCTGGATGCACTTTAAGAATTCCGCACCCTCTAAACCTTTCACACTCTGACTATCCCAGTTAATATTGGGGAAATTCATATCCCCTACTATTATTACCCTATTATTTCTACACTTCTCTTAGATTTGCCTACATATCTGTTCTTCTATCTCCCCCTGACTGTTTGGGGGCTTATAGTACACTCCCAACAAAGTGCTTGCCCCCTTTTTGTTTTTAAGTTCTACCCATATGGCCTCATTAGAGGAACCTGCTAAGATATCATCCCTCCTTACTACAGTAATTGACTCCTTGATTAATATTGCGACAGCCCCTCCTCTTTTACACCCCCCTCTGTCTCGCCTGAAGATTCTATACCCCGAAATATTGAGCTGCCAGTTTTGCCCCTCCCTCAACCATGTCTCTGTGATAGCAACAATATCATACTCCCATGTGTTCATCACACTCTATAGCTCCACTCCGTATCCCATCCCCCTGCCAAGTTAGTTTAAACCCCCCATAACAGCACTAGCAAACCTCCCCGCAAGGATGCTGGTCCCGTTCCGGTTCAGGTGCAACCCGTCCGACATGTTCAGGTCCCACCTTCCCCAGAAACAGACCCAGTGCTCCAGGAAACTAAAGCCCTCCCTCCTGCACCAACACTTTAGCCATGCATTCATCTGCTCTATCCTCCTATTCCAAAGTCACTAGCACGTGGCACTGGGAGTAATCCAGACATTACAACCTTTGAGGTCCTGCTTTTTAATCTGCTGCCTAGCTCACTAAATTCTTGTTGCAGGACCTCATCCCTCTTTCTACCTATGTCGTTGGTACCAATGTGAACCACGACCTCTGACTGTTCGCCCTCCCCCTTCAGAATGCCCTGCAGCCGTTCAGTGACATCCTTGACCCTGGCACCAGGGAGGCAACATACCATCCTGGAGTCACGCTAAGATATCATAAATAAAAATGGTCCCCTTACAGTGTACACTGAGAGTGCAGGCTCCTGATCTGCTCCTAGGCCTCTGCATGAGCTTTACAGGAGCATCCCTGGTTTAGCTCCCCCTCAGAATTTTCCCATCTCCCCCCCCCCCATGGGAAGTGCCTGCCCTCTACTCAGCACTTCTCCCGATGGCCTGACCAAAATCAGGAACTCACTGCACCAGGAATCAGCTCCAGAAACTGGAAGGCTACTACTCCATGGCATGGTGTTTTAATATACAGTCCTCACCACATATAGCGGGCTCGTTGATGTCAACGCGATTTACCCGCTATAATACTGATCACCAGCGCCTTGTGTTTGAGACCAACAGCAGAACATGTACAGTCCGGACCAATCAAACTTAAAGCACTAATGTATTTTCATTCATCTTCATGCGTCCTTTGATATGCTGAGATGAAGTCGGGTTGGAGGAGGCTTATGTGGAGCCTAAACACCGGCATATACCTGTTGGGCTGAATGGCCTGTTTCTGTGCTGTAAAATTCTATGTAATTCTATTCTATTATGGCCAAATCAAGCAACTCAAGACATGATCTCATTGAATGGCAGAACAGGCTCGAGGCACTAAATGGCCTAATCCTGTTCCTAACTTCAGCATATGTGCTTCTGCCTACGGTGTGTAAATCGGTAAATACAGGAGATTAACAAGGTGCAAAGAGTTTCTTGTGTTGCTTGAAATAGCTGATGTGCTTAATACATTATAAGCAGTGTCTTCGTAATTAACTCCTATGGCAAATGGTTAGCGCTATTTGTCCGATATCGGCAGCTGCCCGTGATAAGCGTGGACTGTATAAGTGGTGGGAATTTACATTTTACACTACCAGATTATTATTTTGTTGATTATTAAACTTTGTTTAAAGATGACTTAAAAATACTGGGATCAAATATATTGTACCACAAACTAAAACACATCTTCACCGGAATCTGGACACTTGGGGGAACAATTTCCTCCACTGAGATGGAGCTTAGTTTTCCCTTCCCCCTTAAGATGGAGTTCTTATGCTGACATAGAAACATAGAAGATAGAAGATAGCAGGAGTAGGCCATTCGGTCTCTCGGGTCTGCTCCGCCATTTAATGAGATCATGGCTGATCATCCAAATTCAGTACCCTGTCCCTGCCTTCTCCCCATATCCCTTGATTCCTTTAGCCTTAAGAAATATATCTAACTCCTTCTTGAATATATTTAATGAATTGGCCGCAACTGCCTTCTGTGGTAGAGAATTCCACAGGTTCACCACTCTCTGGGTGAAGAAATTCCTCCTCATCTCAGTCCTAAATGGCTTACCCCTTACCCTTAGACTGTGACCCCTGGTTCTGGACTCCGCCGCCATCGGGAACATCCTTCCTGCTTCTAGTCTGTCTATTCTTGTTAGAATTTTATAAGTTTCAATGAGATCCCCTCTCATCCTTTTAAACTCTAGCGAATATAAGCCTCATCGACCCAATCTCTCCTCATACGTCATTCCTGCCATCCCAGGTATCAGTCTGGTGAATCTTCGCTGCACTCCCTCCATGGCAAGAACATCCTTCCTCAGATAAGGTGACCAAAACTGCACACAAAACTCAAGGTGTGGTCTCACCAAGGCCCTGTACAACTGCAGCAAGACATCCTTGCTCCTGCACTCGAATCCTCTCGCTATGAAGGCCAACATACCATTTGCCTTCTTAACCGCCTGCTGCACCTGCATGCTTACCTTCAGCGACTGGTGCACGAGGACACCCAGGTCTCGTTGCACTTCCCCATTTCCCAATCTATTGCCATTCAGATAATAATCTGCCTTCCTGTTTTTGCCACCAAAGTGGATAACCTCGCATTTATCCACGTTATATTGCATCTGCCATGCATCTGCCCAATCACCCAACCTGTCCAAATCATACTGGAGTTTCTCTGCATCCTCCTCACAGCACACACGCCCACCCAGCTTTGTGTTGTCTGCAAACTTGGAGATGTTACATCTAGTTCCTTCATCTAGATCATTAATATATATTGTGAATAGCTGGGGTCCTAGCACCGATCCCTGCGGTACCCCACTAGTCACTGCCTGCCACTCGGAAAAGGACCCGTTTATTCCAACTCTTTGTTTCCTGTCTGCCAACCAGTTCTCTATCCAAGTCAGTACCTTACCCCCAATCCCATGTGCTTTAACTTTGCACGCTAATCTCTTATGCGGGACCTTATCGAAAGCCTTCTGAAAGTCCAATACACCACATCCACTGGTTCTCCCTTATCTATTCTACCAGTTACATCCTTCAAAAAAATCAGAATGACTGGCCCAAAAAGAGGCTGCACCAGCTATGTAATCACTCTCACTGGCCAATCTTTTCAGATGTAGCTGGCCTTCACTCTACAGTGCAGCAGAACAGTAGCTAAAGTCACAAAGCAACTAGATTGAGGTTACAAGGAGAAATGGAGGGGATCATTTTGACTGTGGGCGATAGTGGAAAATGGGTGGAATCTATTCACCCACCAGTTATACATTGCTGCTGATTTTTTCCTTTCCAGATGGGCTGGATTTCCACCCCTGAGTCTAGGCGCATGGCCCTGCTGGGATTGCTAACCCATCCCTGCTCTTTACAGACGCCAATGCACTTGGTGCGTTTCCAACATTTCAGTCACTCACACATCTGCTGTCTGACTGTGAGTATCATATTAAAGGATGCTGTTTCAGTTAAATGTATTCGGCAATTGTACAAAAAGACATCATTCTGTCCTTTTACATGAGAATCAAACTTTTTTGTGGAATACTTTTTGCTCTCTCATCTTTGTTTATACAAACAGGGCTGAATTCAGGAGCGCCCATTTTTGAGTTCACCCGCAGCCACCACCGCCACCCCCCCCCCACCTGCCCTGCCCCTACGGTGCAGGATATTACCCTACACACAAACAGTGAGGTCCGAGGAACCCAGGATATTGGGCCTCGTACCTCATTCCAATGAAGATGACGCTGCAGGAGGAGGCAAGGGACCTGAAGCAGGCATTAGGCCTCTTATTTGCATATGCAAAGGGCCTATTGCATGTTTGCGGCGTGGGTCAAGGACGCCTCTTCTTTTTCCTTACCCAATATGGCAGGTGGCGTACTTCCGGCCGGAGGTGCGCGCGTGCTTCCTGCCCACCATTTTGAGGCCTTAGGAGGCATACTGGCGCCTGAAAAATGAGCACTACGCGTGAAGGGATAACTACAAGTCCTAGCCCTTCCCGGGCTACCCCATATCAGGCATGTTCCCCAGATGTTCACCTTCAACTTAAGTTAGAGATAGCCGAATTCCATAAGATGCTTAAATGGGTCGAAAGGTTCAGACTATCTCTCCCTAAAGGAAAGGAATGACTGAAGATGTTACCGTCCTCCAGATAGTACTTTTAATAAGTTGAACTAGACTGTAACCTTCTGGATATTATGAGGGTCCGGAATACCCCCCCAGAATTCTGCAACTCCTCACCAAAGAGTGTACAGAAATTGGGTTCGCGAGTTTATACAGAATTATTCTTTGAGACAATTCTAAAAATATATAGTTTTATTTAAGAGCCGACATTCATTTAACAGCTGTTGAATCAGTCGCAACATTAACAATTCAAAATACAGATAGCTTCCATTTCTTATTTCTCAGAGATCCTTATTTTCAAATCTTTACTTCATTACATTTCTACATTTCTTACTTATTTCTAAATCCAGATTATCCACCAAAATCAATTACTTTGATTTCCGAGACTCATACTTAAAGACTTACAGAGCATGCCTGTGAAGTTGAGAAATGCTTGGCCTGTTCAGCGAGTTCTGACTTTCTGTTTGAAAAGCTCTTATTTTTATACCCTTTTTGTCAGTGGTTTATTCTTTGAAGTTCTCTGCTGATGTCAGCTAATTGTCTTTATTGATTCTCTCTTTTGAATGCTTTCTATTCTTACTATCAATTCAACTATTGCATGCATAATTATGTCTCTACCTTTAGGTGTTTCAAAAACCATCATAAAAACAATATGACAGCTATGGTTTCTGTTTGATGCTATTCTTACAAAATACTTTCATTCAATTCTTAATATTGGTTTAACTGGTTTCAGCAGACGTTGTGACTCCGTGGTGCTCCAAGTTCAATACAAACACAATGTAATTGCTTGGTGTATCTGTTGAAGTCATATCTTCAAAGTGTTCTTGTTGGTATCATATTTACTATGTCTAAATTAAAGACACTTCAACTAGGGTGGTTCGTGCTTTTCTAGCTATCTCAATTGGTTACATATTTAATCGTATGTTTCCTGTTATCTAAGTTTAACATAAAAACTATTTGACCAGCAGGTGTTTCTTTTACTTGATGTCATCTTTTCAAAGGCACATGGTTCTTTTAATGTTTGTGTTTCTGTTCCAACGTGTTAGTTTATAACACCTTAATTGGGTCTTTTCATTGTGTTGGTTGCAAACCATAGGCCTTTCAGAAGCACCAATGGTTTGCTTCAATCTTTCATTGTTTTAGTATTTTTAACTAATTCCCATTTCAAAGCTTGTGCGTTTTACAACTTTGTTATCAACTGATCTTTATCTCAGGAGCCTGTATTCTGTTTGCAGCCTGTGTCTCTGAGGCTTTCCAGACTTTTAAACCCAGTATATCATGTATTAATAATATCAGTATTCTGTTCATATTATGGTGTATCTTTCTGAAATATGGCGTATTCCCTCACACCCCCTTCTTGACCAAAAGATGAGCTAATAATATCAGGGCAGAGTTTGGTAAATGATCCTCATGAGGTTGCAATAGCTTATTAATTTCACGAGATGCACAAACATGTGGTACATGAAAATTCCTTTGAAGTCATCCTAGGACAATGTTTTGTCTTATTTTAAATTGTACACAATTTAAAAGGATGATAAGTACATAGTCATGCAATTAGCAAAACAACAATGTCCTTAGAATGTCCAATCGGCAGATGTACGTTCCGTAGAGATGAGTTATTCATACGAGTCAAGAAAACGTCAGTTGAAACTAGTTGAAGCTTGACACGCTGTTCCTTCGATCTGGCATGTGTACCGATGCATGTTGTGGTAAAGGCCTTGCCATGCACTCAGTTGATTCCTTCTTTTATCCGCGGTGTCTTCCTCCTTCGCTGAAGTAACTCGTTGATCTTTCCTTGTTTCTGTTGTTGCTTTTCGTAAATCCAATTCCTGATGCGTTGCCAAGCAACGTGTAGAAGTGTCGGCGACACCTTCTGACTTCCCATCATCAGTATTTCGATTGCATCCATTTCCTGTGTCGTGCTCCAAGCTGGGTCTTTAAAGACACTGTACAACTGCACCTTATATTGTTCCTCCTTTTCGGTATCCTTCAGGACATCTTTTAATATTGTCTATGGAGACAGTTTTAAAAATATACTTGCCATTCGGCTGGTTAATATGTATTTGAACTGTTCTTTTGTTAATAACAGAATGTATTTGAACAGGATTTTTCCACTTCAGTCTTAAACCAGGTTTCTGCTCGAACTTCTTTTCCTGTACCCATTCTCTTACTATGGGTTGCAATACTTTATTTGTCAATTTTTTCTGCCTATTTGCTTCCCTTATCCTCTGATCATTTTGATGAATCTCCTCTATTACTTTTTTTTAATCTAACTGTCGCTGTCGGGTCAAGGACTCAGAGTGTGTCGAGGCAATAAAAGAACTATGCATAAGCAGTGTATGCATCTCAATCCCATACATCAGATAACATGGAGTTTCTTAGGGGACACTGTCCCTGATGCAGATATGGGCACATTATTGAGTGATAGCTGTACTTCCGAAATGCTGGCGGTCCACTTATTTCCCTGATTCTCAACAGTTTGACCAATAACTTTATTACTTCCCGATTTTTTACATTCCACCAGCCCCACTGATTGCGGATGACGTGGCGTGCTGTGCTCTAACCCAATCCCCCTTTGTTCGCAATAGTCTTTGAAGACCTTAGAGACAAAGGCTCCACCTTAATCAGAGTGTAAGACTTTGGGTGCACCAGCTACAGTAATTATATCAGAAATAGTCCTGGCGAGTGCGTTTTCTGAAACAGTTTGTGGGGACCAGCCAGCAGAACGAAGTGCATCCAGCCACACAAACAAGAACATGTCCATATCCCAAAAATGGGGGAAGTGGTCAAATAAAGTCAATAAAGAATTTTCCCATTTGCTCATCAGCTTTCACAGGAGCCAATGGTGGTGGCTTAATTTAGTGATGACTTATTGGTCAAATAGCATGGCTCATAATTTGCCACGTATGTTTTACAGGCTTTAAGCATGCCTGGCTACCAATGTAAGGGTCAATTTGCAGAATGTTATTCTGGCACTACAATATGATTGACTTATGTCCTTGTGAGCTTCTTTTACAAACTGTTCTCGTTTGTGGCTCGGGGGTACTTCTCGGTTTCCTTTGGGTAACTTAACTAGTACAATACCCGTAGGGGTTTCTGAGTAAAAGTACCTTGGTGGACATTCTGGTGGATTCTCTGTTATTGGGTCTAATAGCTGAATCAGTTCCTCATCCTGATTAGCTGCCCGTTCTGCCCTAGTGATTACATTAACATTGGCAGGCCCCTCTCGAGGGGATGTCATGCAGACCGAACGTTTTGCTTGTTCGTCTGTAAGGCTGTTTCCTTTTGAATGTACTGTTCCAGTGGTATGCCCGTTTATATGAATCATCTGACACTTCTTTTTTTCCATTCTCGAATGTGTTCTTGTTGGTATCATATTTACTATGTCTAAATTAAAGACACTTCAACTCGGGTGGTTCATGCATTTCTAGCTATCTCAATTGGTTGCATATTTAATCATATGTTTCCTGTCATCCAAGTTTAACATAAAAACTATTTGACCAGCAGGTGTTTCTTTTACTTGATGTCATCTTTTCAAAGGCACATGGTTCTTTTAATGTTTGTGTTTCTGTTCCAATGTGTTAGTTTATAACACCTTAATTGGGTCTTTTCATTGTGTTGGTTGCAAACCGTAGACCTTTCGGAAGCACCAATGGTTTGCTTCAATCTTTCATTGTTTTTAGTATTTTTAACTAATTCCCATTTCAAAGCTTGTGGTTTTTATAACTTTGTTATCAACTGAGCTTTATCTCAGGAGCCTGTATTCCGTTTGCAGCCTGTGTCTCCGAGGCTTTCCAGACTTTTAAACCCAGTATATCATGTATTAATAATATCAGTATTCTGTTCATATTATGATGTATCTTTCTGACATATGGCGTATTCCCTCACACGCGGCCCTATTTAACCCTCAATACTTCTGTTGCATACACCCAGTTATTTGCAAGTAATCTATCTTGATTTAGAGCCATGGGATGACACAAGACAAAAACAGTAACTGTTGTAAATCTACCAGCAATCCATACCATGCTGATGGGGGTGTTAATAAATCTGCTGCAGGAATGTCCATGTTGCAACGATGCGCATTGTTCAGCTCATTTACCTGGGAGTGAGCCACTTGACCTTTGTAAACAAGTCTAGCAGTGTGTTTGCAGACGGTAACAATTAGAAAATGGAGTCAAAACAACAATCTTGGAAACCACGCTTCATAGAGACTGACTTGGAACTTCTCATAGAGTCATAGAGTAATACAGCACGGATAGAGGCCCTTCGGCCCATCGTGTCCATGCCGGCCATCAAGCCCTGTCTAATCTAATCCCATATTCCAGCATTTGGCCCGTAGCCTTGTATGCTATGGCATTTCAAATGCTCATCCAAATGCTTCTTAAATGTTGTGAGGGTTTCTGCCTCCACAACCCTTTCAGGCAGTGAGTTCCAGACTCCAACCACCCTCTGGGTGAAAAAGTTCTTTCTCAAATCCCCTCTAAACCTCCCGCCCTTTACCTTGAATCTATGCCCCCTAGTTATTGACCCCTCTACTAAGGGGAAAAGCTCCTCAGCATCCATCCTATCTATGCCCCTCACAATTTTGTACACCTCAATCATGTCCCCCCTCAGCCTCCTCTGCTCCAAGGAAAACAAACCCAATCTGCCCAGTCTCTCTTCATAGCTGAAGCGCTCCAGCCCTGGTAACATCCTGGTGAACCTCCTCTGCACCCTCTCTAACGCGATCACATCTTTCCTGTAGTGTGGCGACCAGAACTGCACACAGTATTCCAGCTGTGGCCTAACCAGTGTTTTATACAGCTCCATCATAACCTCCTTGCTCTTATATTCAATGCCTCGGCTAATGAAGGCAAGTATCCCATATGCCTTTTTTACCACCTTATCCACCTGTTCCGCCGCCTTCAGGGATCTGTGTACCTGCACACCCAGATCCCTCTGACCCTCCGTCTTGCCTAGGGTCTTTCCCTTCATTGTGTATTCCCTTGCCTTGTTAGACCCCCCAAAGTGCATCACCTCGCACTTTTCCGGGTTAAATTCCATTTGCCACTGTTCCGCCCATCTGACCAACCCATCTATATCGTTCTGCAGACTGAGGCTACCCTCCTCGCTATTTACCACCCTACCAATTTTAGTATCATCCGCGAATTTACTGATCATACCCTTTACATTCATATCCAAGTCATTAATGTAGACCACAAACAGCAAGGGACCCAGCACCGATCCCTGTGGTACCCCACTGGCCACAGGTTTCCAGTCACAAAAACAACCTTCGACCATCACCCTCTGCCTTCTGCCACTAAGCCAGTTTTGTATCCAATGTGCCAAGGCACCCTGGATTCCATGGGCTCTTACCTTCTTGACCAGTCTCCTGTGCGGGACTTTATCGAAGACCTTACTGAAATCCATGTATACCACATCCACTGCGTTACCTTCATCCACACACCTAGTCACCCCCTCAAAAAATTCAATCAAATTAGTCAGACATGATCTTCCCTTGACAAAGCCATGTTGACTATCCTTGATTAATCCTTGCCTCTCCAAGTGGAGACAAATTTTGTCCCTCAGGATTTTTTCCAGTAATTTTCCTACCACTGATGTTAGGCTCACTGGCCTGTAGTTCCCCGGTTTTTCCCTACTACCCTTCTTGAATAATGGTACTACATTAGCGGTTCTCCAGTCCTCTGGCACATCCCCTGTGGCCAGAGAGGTCCTGAATATATGTGTTAGAGCCCCCGCAATCTCCTCCTTTGCCTCACACAGCAGCCTGGGGTACATTTCATCCGGGCCTGGGGATTTATCCATTTTTAGGCCAGCTAAAACCGCCAATACCTCCTCCCTCTCGATGTTAATATGTTCGAGCATATCACAGTCCCCCCGCCCTATTTCTATGTCTACATCGTCCTTCTCCATAGTGAAAACAGATGGAGTCTTAAAACAACAGGAAGCCTTTTGTTTTTTGGCTCTCAGACCAATGCCCATTCTGTATAGATCATGTTGGGGTTGTGGGTGGGTGGTGGGGGGGGGGGCGGGGGCAAAGTGAATGAGGGGAAAATAACTAATGTTAAATTGCTGTTTCCAAGAATCAAATCTAATTAGGATGACTTACTGTGAAAGGCATAATTATGTCAAACGTCAGACAAAAAACAACTTTGCCAAGCAAGTGAGAGGAGCTGTAGGAGGTAGGACTCAAAAGCCCGAGAAACTTGAACCCCATTGAAAATAACATGACTCCACTGGTTTCCATGGTGGTTTTAGAGATGTTAGTAGTTTCTAACTTGGTATTAACAGTATATTGAGCTTGCAAATTCTGGGGTGCCATTGCATTTATAATCATATTCCACAGTTAAAAACAATATTAATGAGTAGTCCATGCATTGCCAAGTATATTATTAGACAAAAGTAGGCTGTATTAAGAATCAGAGAATCTTACCGCTCAGAAGGACACTCACCAGCCCATCGTGCCTGTGCCGGCTCTTTGGTAGAGCTATCTAATTAGTCCCACTCCCCTACTCTTTCCCATAACCCTGCAAATGTTTCCTCTTCAAGTATTTATCCAATTCCCTTTTGAAAGTTACTATTGAAGCTGTTTCCTCCACCCAGCGGGCAGTTCATTCCAAATCATAATAAATTGCTGTGTAAAAAAAATTCTCCTTATTTCATCTCTGACTCGTTTGCCAATTACCTTAAATATTTAATTTTAATCATGGCTAGTCTCTCACAGTCATAATACACAATTTGTCCTACAATTAATTGATAATGCAACTTTCATTTTATTTTTAATTTTAATTCAAATGTTGTCTGTCAACGCTCCTACGAAGCACTTTGGGACGTTTTACTATGTTAAAGGTGCTATATAAATACAAGTTGTTGTTGTTGTTGTTGATCAGATGTTTCAATGTTTGCAACAATGGCAGCTTTCTCAAACCACATTGTTGTTCACAGTGCTTTAATTCCATATACATAGCTAAGTTTAAGAGTGTCTGCATCACAGCCTACAGAAAACCACACACATACCGCAAGCGCCAGTAAGTATGAGGCGCAGACTTTGCTGTCGTTGGAGCACACTTCAGAGGACCAACTTCTGCTCAGCTATAATTTCCCAGCACACAGTAACAGAAGGAACCATTCCCCCGGCCCTCGAAACAGGGACTCCTGAAACAAAAGGCTGACAACATTAACCAGCAAGGACATCGGTTAACCTTTTTTTATTATTCGTTCATCGGATCTGGGCGTCGCTGGCAAGGCCAGCATTTATTGCCCATCCCTAATTGCCCTTGAGAAGGTGGTAGTGAGCCACCTTCTTGAACCGCTGCAGTCCGTGTGGTGAAGGTACTCCCACAGTGCTGTTAGGGAGAGAGTTCCAGGATTTTGACCCAGCGACGATGAAGGATCGGTGATATATTTCTAAGTCAGGATGGTGTGTGACTTGGAGGGGAACTTGGAGGTGATGGTGTTCCCATGCACCTGCTGCCTTTGTCCTTCTAGGTAGAAGAGGTCACGGGTTTGGGAGGTGCTGCCGAAGAAGCCTTGGTGAGTTGCTGCAGTGCATCTTGTAGAGGGTACACACTGCAGCCATGGTACGCCGGTGGTGGAGGGAGTGAATGCCCTGAGGAACTCATGCAGCGATGTCCTGGGGCTGTGATGGTTGACCTTCAATCACCACAATCTGCCTCCTCTGCTCCCGAAGCTGCAGGAAGCAGAGTACATGGGCATGTCTGAGTTACGCCTGGCCGTGCCAGCAGGTATGCCAGACTAGTGTGGCACTATACGTGAAACGGTGGCTGCGAAATTTGGAAAGCTATTTCATAGAATTATAAAATCTTACAGCACAGAAGGAGGCCATTCGGCCCATCATGCCTGTGCCGGCCCTTTGAAAGAGCTATCCCTTTAGTCTCATTCCCCCTGCTCGTTCCCCGTTGTCCTGCAATTTTCTCCCCTTCAAGCACTTATTCAATTCCCTTTTTAAAGTTACTATTGCATCTGCTTCCTCCACCCTCTCAGGCAGCTCATTCCAGATCATAATAACTCACGGCATAAAAAAAAATTCTCATGTCACCTCTGGCTCTTTTGCCAAATACCTTAAATCTGTGTCCTCTGGTTACTGACCCTTCTGCCACTGGAAACAGTTTCTCCCTATCAAAACCCATCATGATTTTGAACGCCTCTAGTAAATCTCCCCTTAGCCTTCTCTGCGCTAAGGAGAACAATCCCACCTTTGCTAGTCTCAACGTATCTTAGGTTTCTCAACTCTGGTACCATTCTGATAAATCTCCTCTGCACCCTGTCCAAAGCCTTCCTAAAATGCAGCGCCTGGATTTAGACTCAGTAGGAGTAGAGTTTCCGCTTTGGGGGCAATTGGTGATCCGGGCGCAAAATTGTGCTAGTTTTGAGAAGTGCTTGTTTTTCCCAAGTTTCCGCTTAACCTCATTTGCATATCACCGCACGTAAAATCTGCCCTGATCCAGCGCAATCAGGCAGCGTTTTAGAACGTAGTTTAAATAAAAGGTTTTGCCTTTTTATCAATACAGCTCAAAATGGTTTATCACAAAAAATAAGCATTTTTAATCAGAGTGTCTCGTCCACCACCTGTGAGTAACCCAATTTTAAATAACTGAAAATTACTTTAAAAAACTATACAGAACCATTTACTAGTTATATTGGGGTACAGTAGTCAGTGTAGCAGTAAATCCCCAAAAAAATATTCAAAAGTTTTTAAAACGTGCCTATTAGTGCCCTTGCGTCCCCAAAAATGCTTAATTTTCAGAGCCTCCTCGAAGGCCCGCAAGAGGAAACTCGCCATCGTGATCAATTCAATCTGAGGGGGTGGCCAGTATGGTGGGCGGGGTCAGCTTCTAGCCTGATGTTTTCTAAGCCAGCGCAAAAGATTGTGGAAACTCGATTTGTGTAATTTTGCGCGTGAAATTCGGCGATCGTTTGCGCTGGTTTGGCCGATTTGGGGCAAATTGTGCTGAAAAAAATGGCACAACTTAGCGGAAACTCCAGGTCAATGCTCCAGCTGAGGCTTAATCAGTGATTTATAAAGGTTTAGCGTAACTTCTTCGCTTTTGTACTCTCTGTCTCTGTTTATAAAGCCAAGGATCCCAAATGCTTTATTAAACAGCATTCTCAACTTGGCCTGCCACCTTCAAAGGAGTAGGAATAAATTGGCACAGCAGGCAGTGAAAACCAGTTTTCTAACCAATCAGCAGGGGTGACTCATTTGGCTGTAAACAAACAAACAGTATAAAAAGACCATTGCTAGTGCAAGCAAGCACTGAGTGCGAGGTCAGCAGAGAGCGCTGTGAGTTTGGGTAAGTGTGAGAGTTCTTTAATTGTTATTTCTCTTTAAATCATTCTTGATAAGATTACTTAAGCAGTTTAAGTAAAGGGGAAAAGTTAAGTATTTGGGATTCTGTTGGTTTAAGAAGAGTAAAACAAGGTTACACTGCAGTAGGAGTAAGTTGGCACAGCAGGTAGTGAAAACCAACTTTCTAACCAATCAGCAGGGGTGACTCATTTGGCTGTAAACAAACAAACAGTATAAAAAGACTATTGCTAGTGTGAGCAAGCACAGAGTGCGAGGTCAGCAGAGAGTGCTGTGAGTTTGGGTAAGTGTGAGTTAGGGTAAGTGGGGTGTTAGGTGCTCTTTTCAAACTTTAACTCTGTGGGTTGCAGTTAATAAGGCCTTTCTGTTGCAGAGTGACTGTTGGTGAACCATTTAACTGGTGTAATTAGAGGGATTGATTTAATTTAAATCCAATAAATTAAAGGGGATACTAGCATCTATAATCGGGCAGAGGGTGTCCATAACTAACAATAAAAAATGTAATTAATTACATAGAATGGAGCAGGTGATGTGTTACTGTTGCGAGATGTGGGAGCCGGTGAACCCCATTGAGGCTCACGGTGATTACGTCTGTGACAAGTGTCTGCTGCTACAGGAACTCCAGCTCCGTGTTGATGAGCTGGAGTCTGAGCTTCAGACACTGCGACACATCAGGGAGGGGGAGAAGTTCCTGGACTCTGTGTTTCAGGAGATGGTCACACCTATGAAGTTAATTAATTCAGATGTAGCCCATGGTCAGGGACAGGACAGTGTGACTACGAGTGAGGCAGGTACGGGGATCCACGAGGTAGTGTTGGAGGAGCCGCAGCCCTTGCTCTTGTCCAACAGGTTCGAGGTTCTTACTCCCTGTGGGGACAGGAGCAGGGACTGCAGGGAGGATGAGCAACCTGGCCACAGCACCGTGGAACAGGGGGCCATTCAAGAGGGGGGAGTAAATAGAAATGTTGGAGTGGTAGGGGATAGTATTATTAGGGGGATAGATAGAGTTTTCTGCAGCCGAGAGCGAGAGTCCCGTAGGCTGTGTTGCCTACCCGGTGCCAGGGTTAAGGACATCTCCTCTGGGCTGGAAAGAAACTTGCAGTGGGAGGGGGTGGATCTGTGGTGTATGTGCCTTTAAGAGCAATTATGGTGTATGTGCCTTTAAGAGCCCCAGGTGTGCGTAATGCCGGTAATTGCCACTTGGGCTATATAAGCCTGTGTATTGTGTATATCCTTTAGAAACCCCCCCCAGACTTGCTTAGTAAATACCTATGAACCAACTCCTGTCTTCAGTGTCTTTATCTACACACGGACACTACAGTGGCGACGAAGTGGAAACGGACTTACCTGCAATTCGGCACTACCTCAAGGACATCGATTCCTCCAGCGTCCAGAAGACTCAAGGAAGTAAGAGAAACTGTGGTTTCACCAGCTGGCCAAGCTGGTGACAGGTACTGCGCTAATCCTTCCTGGGCCTCAGGCTGGAGCTCCAGCGGTGGGCTCTACAGCTGAGACAGGCAGCGAAATCGGAGGCAAGCAATAACGGACTGGGAGGGTGCACTCGAGAGACGGCCGGCGCGGCAAGCAGGTCAGCGTTTAGACCTCCGTCGGGAACGAGTCTCCAACAGTGAATAAACGGAAACCACAGTAAAACAGTGTTGTTATCGGTAGCAGCGGCGGGAAAGCGCGGGAAGCGCCATATCGTTGCTACAGAGAGAGAAAAAAAAAAAGCGCGGGAAGCGCCATATCTTTTCTGAAATGCCTAAATCTGGTAATATTGAGGCTTTTGATGGCGAAATAGAAGATTGGACCACATATGTGGAAAGAGTAGAGGTTTATTGCACTGCAAATGGAATAACAGATGAAAAAAAAGCTTCAGTACTTCTGAACTTAATGGGCGCGAAGACATACGGGCTGTTACGAAATTTAATCACTCCAGCCAAAACAAAGGACAAGACTTTTAAAGAAATTGTTGATACCCTGCAGGAGCATTTAAACCCAACACCGCTGTTGATAGCGGAACGATTCAAGTTCTTCAAGAGAAATCAAAACAAGAATGAAAGTAACGCTGATTACCTAACCGAATTAAGAAAGCTATCAAAGTACTGCCAATTCGGAGCAGGACTATCGGATTATCTTCGAGACAAATTTGTTTGCGGTCTCTTAAGTGAAGGAACACAAAAAAGACTGCTTTCTGAAAAAGATTTAACATTGGACAAAGCTTTCAGTATGGCTGTATCATACGAAGCAGCAGCGAAAGGAGCTGCAGAGATACAACAAGAGACACAGGACTTCGGCACCCATAAAATGACACAGGAGTTCGGAAGATGTTATCGCTGCGGCAGATCCACCCATAACCAGAGGGACTGCTGGTTCAAGGGCAAAGCATGCAGGCAATGTGGTAAGATTGGACACATTGCACGGGTATGCCAATCTGGACAAAATAAATCCACTGACGAGATTACGAGAGGCTATTTTCGCATATACCTCTAAAAGACACATCCATTATCTTAAAAACATATACGGGGCAGAAAGTCTACCCCAAAGGAAAAATAAGGGCGCCTGTGGTATACAACGGCAAAGAAATACAAAAGTTGTATTTATACATTCTACAAGATGGTGGTCCACCGTTGTTGGGACGTGAATGGATAAGGAAGATACGTTTAGACTGGCACTCCATTCAGGCACTGATGGTGACCAGTAAGGAAAAAAACAATGACGACATCATACCTGAACGATTAAAAGACATCTTGGCCAACGCCAAAGAAGTGTTTCAAGAGAAACTAGGAACCTGGAAAGGCATCACCGCCTCAATAAAAGTGGAAGATACAGCAATTCCAAAATTTTTTAAGGCAAGACCGGTGCCATACGCAATACATCCGGCAGTCGAGGCAGAGCTGAAGAATTTGGAAAAGGCAGGCGTATTATCCAAAATAGATTGGAGCGAATGGGCAACACCCATTGTTCCAGTCATGAAAAAAACATTGAAAAATAACTCTGAGGAACAGAAAAAAATTCGCACCTCTGGGGACTTTAAGGTGACTGTAAACCCGGTCCTTCACACGGTACAGTATCCTCTTCCGAGGATAGAAGATATTTTCGCCTCACTATCCGGAGGGAAACGTTTCACAAAAATTGACTTGGCACAGGCATATCTACAGATGGAGGTTGAGGAGACCTCTAAAAAGTATCTCACAATAAACACACACAAAGGCCTGTACCAGTACAATCGACTGGTTTTTGGAATAGCATCAGCTCCAGCTATCTGGCAAAGAGCTATGGAGCAAGTCCTGCAAGGGATTCCGGGGACTCAATGCTACCTAGACGACATCCTTATAACAGGAGAAAACGACAACGAGCACCTTGCCAATTTGGAGCAGGTGCTCACTAGGCTGAAAGAACGAGGCCTACGAGCAAATCGCCCCAAGTGCGAATTTTTCCAAAATCAGATATCATATTGTGGCCACATAATTAATAAGGAAGGGTTGCATAAGTCACCTGAAAAAATTGAAGCAGTTATAAAAGCCCCAGCACCTGAAAATGTTTCACAATTAAGGTCATTCCTGGGATTAATAAATTACTATCATAAATTTTTACCGAACTTATCAACTATTCTACACCCTCTTAATGATCTTCTACAGACAGGAGTGATTTGGAAATGGAACGAAGACTGTAAACGTGCCTTCCATAAATGTAAAGACTTAATCACATCCGAGAAAATTTTGGCTCATTACAACCCATCACTACCAATCAGACTGGCGTGCAATGCATCCCCTTACGGCATAGGAGCGGTATTGTCCCATAGATTCCCTGATGGCTCGGAACGGCCGATAGCTTTTGCGTCACGCTCATTGAACTCAGCTGAGCGTAACTATGCCCAGATAGACAGGGAAGCACTCAGCCTGGTATGGGGAGTGAAGAAATTCAACCATTACCTACACGGACAAAAATTTACCTTGCTGACTGACCATCAACCCCTCATCTCCATATTCAACCCTAAAAAAGGTGTCCCCATTATGACGGCACAAAGACTACAGAGGTGGTCCCTTTTTCTAGGGGCACACCAATACAGCATTGAATACAAAGGGTCAAAACAGCATGGGAATGCTGACGGTTTATCACGCCTACCGTTGCCAACGATAGAAGAGGCACCTACAGTAGACCCAGTAGAGATATTCCACTCTACCATAGTGGAATGTCTACCGGTGACAAATTCTGCCATTGAAAGGGAGACAAGAAATGACCCTACTCTCTCACGGGTCTACGATTTAACAGTGAAGGGATGGCCAGCACATGGCGAACCACTGTTGCCAGCATTCTCGCAAAGAAGAGAACAGCTGTCAGTGTGCCGAGGAACCTTGATGTGTGGATCCAGAGTGGTGATTCCACCCAAACTCCAGGATAAAGTGCTAAAGGAGCTTCACGAGGGGCATCTGGGTGGAGTGAAAATGAAGAACCTAGCTAGGGCGTTTGTATGGTGGCCAGGTATCGATGGAGACATCGAAGACATGACCAAGAGCTGCCTAGGATGCCAGAAGGTCCAAAATGCTCCGCCACAAGCCCCTCTACATCCATGGGAGTGGCCCTCATCTCCCTGGCAAAGGGTGCATATCGACTTTGCTGGTCCATTTATGGACTCAATGTTCTTAATCGCAGTTGATGCACACTCCAAGTGGCCGGAGGTAATAAAGATGTCCTCCACCACCACGGAAAAAACCATCACAGTATTAAGGACCATATTTGCCAGGAATGGGCTGCCGGAGCAGATATGTTCTGATAATGGACCGCAATTTGTGTCCGAAGAATTCAGAAAGTTCTTAAAGAACAATGGGGTAAAGCACTACACGTCCGCCCCATACCATCCCGCCACCAATGGATTGGCTGAAAGGTTTGTCCAGACCTTCAAGGAGGCCATCAAGGCCATGGGTAATGAAGACATAAAACTTCAGCACAAGGTGGATAACTTCTTATTTGCATATAGGAATGCAACGCATATGGTTACTAACCAAACTCCCGCCATGATGTTCTACAATAGAAACCTAAGATGCCGGCTGGATTTGGTCAAGCCCAACATCCGAAGGGACGTGGAGAACCGGCAGTTTCAGGGCATGAATGAAAGGCCAACTAGGGCCTTCCAGATAGGCCAACCGGTTTTGGCCCGGGACTACCGTACCGAGAAATGGCAGCCTGGAACTATCTGCACACGATTAGGACCACTGATGTATACCGTGGACATCGGAGACAGCATAATAAGGCGCCATGCTGACCAAATCATCAAGTCATCCGAAAAGGGACAACCTACACCACCACTCTATACATCTAACGATGAAGTAGAGATACCCATATCTACTTCCGATCCGGTGATACTGGAGCCCGATGAACCCGACACTGGCCTTCAAGCTGAATCAGCCTTGCCAGAAGAACCTACTACACCACCAGAAACTACTACACCCCCGAGGCGTTATCCGGACCAAGTCAGGAAGCCTCCTGAGAGACTAACTTATAATTAATTAATACAGCAATGTATATTATTTTGCATATAACATGTAATTAATAATTACTTAAAATATGATGTACTAGTTAGCTAGAAGGGGAGGAATTGTGGTGTATGTGCCTTTAAGAGCAATTATGGTGTATGTGCCTTTAAGAGCCCCAGGTGTGCGTAATGCCGGTAATTGCCACTTGGGCTATATAAGCCTGTGTATTGTGTATATCCTTTAGAAACCCCCCCCAGACTTGCTTAGTAAATACCTATGAACCAACTCCTGTCTTCAGTGTCTTTATCTACACATGGACACTACAGGATCCAGTTGTCGTGGTCCATGATGGTACAAACGACATAGATAGGACTAGGAAGCCGGTTCTGTTTAAGGAGTATGAGCAGCTAGGGGTCAAATTAAAAGACAGAACCTCAAGGGTAATAATCTCTGGATTATTACCTGAGCCACGAGCGAATTTGGCTCGGACAAATAAAATTAGAGAGTTAAATGCGTGGCTCAAAGACTGGTGTGGGAGAAATGGGTTTTGCTTCCTGGGACACTGGCACCAGTACTAGGGCAGGAGGGAGCTGTTCCGTTGGGACGGGCTTCACTTGGCCAGTGCTGGGGCTAGAGTCCTGGCGGATCATATAACTAGGGCTGTAGAGAGGGCTTTAAACTAACTAGTAAGGGGGAGGTTCCTAGAGAGCAAATAATAAAAATGACAACAGAGAAGGTCATAGACCTAGGTAGCAGTGGGGAAATTAAAAACTAGAGCGTGTCAGGAAGGGGCAGAAGGTATGGAGTAAAAGGTAAAGTAATAAAAAGGGCAAAAGCAGGAACTAAGTGTCACAAAACATCTTTGAAAGTTCTCTATCTGAATGCACGCAGCATTCGTAACAAAATAGACGAGTTAATGGCACAAATAATTACATATGGGTATGATCTTGTGGCCATTACAGAAACATGGCTGCAGAGTGACAATGCCTGGGAATTAAACATACCAGGTTATTTAACGATCAGGAAGGACAGGCAGGAAGGAAGGGGAGGTGGGGTGGCTATGTTAATAAAGGAAGGAATCACTGTAATACAGAGAAATGATATTGGGTCAAAAGATCAGGATAATGAAACAGTTTGGGTGGAGATAAGGAATAATAAGGGGAAAAAACACTAGTGGGCGTAGTCTATAGACCTCTGAACAGTTGCAACTCTGTTGGATGGTGTATCAATCAGGAAATAGTTGAGGCTTGTAATAAGGGAACATCTATAATTATGGGGGATTTTAACTATCATATTAATTGGACAAATCAAATTGGGCAGGGCTGCCTTGAGGATGAGTTCATTGAGTGTATTAGGGATGGGTTTCTTGAGCAGTATGTAACTGAACCGACCAGGGGGCAAGCAACCTTAGATCTGGTCCTGTGTAATGAGACAGGATTAATTAAAAATGTCCTAGTAAAGGATCCCCTTGGAATGAGTGACCATAACATGGTTGAATTCCATATTCAATTAGAGGGTGAGAAGGTTGGATCTCAAACAAGCGTGCTAAGCTTGAATAAAGGAGACTATGAAGGTATGAGAGCGGAATTGAGTAGAGTGGATTGGGAAAATAGATTAAAGGGTAAGACGATACATGATCAGCGGTGTACATTTAAGGAGTTATTTTACAACTTCCAAAAAATATATACTCCACTGAGAAGAAAAGGGTGTAAAAGAAAAGACAGCCGTCCGTGGCTAAGTAAAGAAATTAAGGATAGTATGCGACTAAAAACAAGGGCATATAAGGTAGCCAAATCTAGTGGGAGGATAGAGGATTGGGAAAACTTTAAAAGACAGCAAAAAATAACAAAAAGATTGATTAGGAAAGGGAAGATAGATTATGAAAGTAAATTAGCAAAAAATATAAAAACAGATAGTAAGAGTTTTTATAGTTATATAAAAAGAAAAAGGGTGGCTAAAGTAAATGTTGGTCCCTTAGAGGATGAGACCGGGAAATTAATGGTGGGAAATATGGAGATGGCAAAAACACTGAATGAATATTTTGTATCAGTCTTTACAGTAGAGGACACTAAGAATATCCCAACACTGGACAAACAGGGGGCTATAGGGGGGGAGGAGATAAACACGGTCAAAATCACTAAGGAAGTGGTACTCGGTAAAATAATGGGACTCAAGGCGGATAAATCACCTGGACCGGATGGCTTACATCCTAGGGTCTTGAGGGAAGTGGCGGTAGGGATTGTGGATGCATTGGTAATAATTTTCCAAAACTCCCTGGACTCGGCAAAGGTCCCGGCAGACTGGAAAACTGCTAATGTAACACCCTTATTTAAAAAGGGCAGCAGACAGAAGGCTGGAAACTATAGACCGGTTAGCCTAACATCTGTGGTTGGTAAAATTTTAGAGTCCATTATTAAGGAGACAGTAACAGGACATTTGGATAATCATAATTTAATAGGACAAAGTCAGCATGGTTTTATGAAGGGGAAGTCATGTTTGACAAATTTGCTGGAGTTCTTTGAGGAAGTAACATATAGGGTCGATAAAGGGGAACCAGTGGACGTAGTGTATTTAGACTTCCAAAAGGCATTTGACAAGGTGCCACACAAAAGATTATTGCTTAAGATAAAAAATCACGGGATTGGGGGTAATATTCTGGCATGGATAGAGGATTGGCTATCTAACAGAAGGCAGAGAGTTGGGATAAATGGTTCATTCTCAGACTGGCAATCAGTAACTAGTGGTGTTCCACAGGGGTCAGTGCTGGGTCCCCAACTCTTTACAATCTATATTAACGATTTGGAGGAGGGGACCGAGTGTAACATATCAAAGTTTGCAGATGATACTAAGATGGGGGGGAAAGTAGTGAGTGAGGAGGACATAAAAAGCCTGCAAGGGGACATAGACAGGCTAAGTAAGTGGGCAGAGATTTGGCAGATGAAATACAATACTGGAAAGTGTGAGGTTATGCACTTTGGCAGGAAAAATCGTAGAGCAAGTTATTATCTTAATGGCAAGAAACTGGAAAGTACTGAAGTAAAAAGGGATCTGGGGGTCCTGGTGTACAAAACTCAAAAGGTTAGTATACAGGTGCAGCAAGTTATTAAGAAGGCCAATGGAATGTTGGCTTTCATTGCTAGGGGGATAGAATATAAAAATAGGGAGGTATTGCTTCAGTTGTACCAGGTATTGTTGAGACCGCACCTGGAATACTGCATACAGTTTTGGTGTCCATACTTAAGAAAAGACATACTTGCTCTCGAGTCAGTACAAAGAAGGTTCACTCGGTTAATCCCAGGGATGAGAGGATGGACATATGAGGAGAGGTTGAGTAGATTGGGACTCTACTCATTGGAGTTCAGAAGAATGAGAGGCGATCTTATTGAAACATATAAGATTGTGAAGGGGTTGGATCGGGTGGATGCGGGGAGGATGTTCCCGATGATGGGTGAAACTAGAACTAAGGGGCATAGTCTTAGAATAAGGGGCTGCTCTTTCAAAACTGAGATGAGGAGGAACTACTTCACTCAGCGGCTGGTAGGTCCATGGAATATGCTGCCCCAAAAAGCTGTGGAAGCTACATCATTACATAAATTTAAAACAGAAATAGACAGTTTCCTAGAAGTAAAGGGAATTAAGGGTTACGGGGAGCGGGCAGGAATTTGGACATGAGTCTAGGTTCGGATCGGTCATGGCCCTGTGGGTAGCGGAGCGGGCCCAGGGGCCATGTAGCCTGATCCTGCTCCTATTTCGTGTGTCTAATTCTGTTAGATTCAGGAGATGGTTCTGTGATAGTGGATTGGCGGTTAGGATCAGATCAGCCATGATCTTATTGAATGGCGGAGCAGGCTCGAGGGGCCGATTGGCCTACTCCTGCTCCTATTTCTTATGTTCTTATGTTCTTAAAGAGTCGTGTACATACACCACCAGGTCTCTCTGTTCCTGCACCCACCTTTAAAATTGTACCATTTAGTTTATCCTCATTCCCCATTCTTCCTACCAAAATGCGTCAATATTTGAAGCAACGGTTCAAATTTTTCACATACTACGTAGGCTGGCCTCCCCCTGACGGACTCTGGGCATCGAGCGGGAAAGTGGAGTTGAGGTCGAAGATCAGCCACATTCTTATTAAATGGTGGAACAGGCTCGAGGGGCCGTATGGCCCACTCCTGCTCCTAATTCTTATGTTCTTATGTTCTTGAACTGCTGCTTGTAGCGGTTTGATACAAAATGAATGGCTTGTCAGGCCACTTCAGAGGGCAGTTAAGAGTCAACCAGGTCGGTGTGGGCCTGGAATCGCATAGATTCAGACCGGGCAACGACGGCAGGTTTCCTTCCCTAAAGGACATTAGTGAACCAGCTGGGTTTTTACCACAATCTGACAGCTTCATGGTTACTTTTACTAATACCAGCTTTTTCTTTCCAGATCTTTTAACGGAATTCAAATTCTCAAACTGTGAAGAGATCGCAAAGTCTCTGAAGAATGGACACAGTCGGGAATATTTTGTGGACTTTATGGGATTTTTCTGAGGGTATTTTCCCTGTTATGGGATCGCCCTGTGCAGATACGTGAAAGACTGGTTTGTTAAAACTCCAGAGAACACATGGCAGTTGGCTGTAGCAAAAGAACTGTCAGTCATCCAGAATGTATGGGTTCGCCCGACAGTCCTGGAAAAAGGAAGGGGGCCATTGAACTTGATTAAAAGGCCACTCTAATATGCAAAAGGACTTCTCACCTCCATCTCAGAAGAGAAGCAGAACAATGAACCCACTGGCCTCAGCCAGCCGAAAGGGAGCCAGGTTTTTTTCCCAACACAAAGACCGAAAGATATGTCCCAGACTTAGGGCCATTAATCCAATACTCATGGGTCCGAGGATGACTCATCACTGATTAAGCACCGGAGTGCTTAGGAACAATAGGATTTTAAAGATTGGTGGGAAAAGATAGGGGCAGCCAGACCACTATAAAGATAGATTCTTTTCCACCATTCTCTCTCTCTCTCTCTCGCTCCCTGCTCCAACAAGATCGAACTAACAAGAAGTACCAGAGAAGCCGACGAGCAGAGCGATCGAAACTGACCGCATGTGGGGGTAAGCATAGTCTCTCAGAAGTGAAGCTTTTGGGCTATTCCGAGGGTGGGAGCTTCGTTTGGTTCAGCCAGGCGAAGGGGTTTATGCAGCTGGGTAATTCGTTGGTAGGGGTGGAATTAGCGTCCACCATAGCAACAAGGGAATTACTGCTTGTTATAGTCCCCAGTTTTGTATTGTATGTATGTTGTTTGTAACCTGGATTTTATTCTCCACAGAGACAGTGATTTTGTTTAGTAGTGCATGTTTTAGCCAGTGTATGTTAGACCAAATAAATATAAGTTTGATTTTTCACCGAAGCATTCCTGTCCGTGACTTATTTCATTTACACTCTGAATAATAATTCCCGGGTATAGAACTTTCGTAAGGCGGGGCGATTCGAACCGTCCGTCTAGCAATTGGGCGAGGATCAAAAACCGCTTACATCTCTTGGCAACCAGCGGCAGAACCTGGGTAAAAACCGCTTACAACTGCCAGGGTACGATTTGAATTTCTCTGGATTACTAGTCCAGCAACATACCCATTACATTACCACATCTTAGTGTGAAAAATTATGACAAATGGAAAATCTAAGCCCTAGACTAGCATCATAATGAGACTGGCGATGCTGATCCAGATAAATTATTCACTTCGGTGAAGGGTTCAAATACCTGGGAGACAAGTTACAAGGCAGGAAGTTAAGAGTGAGAATGGAACTTTTCACCCCAACAAGTAATAGAATTGTGGAAGAAATTACCTGGAATTGAAGCGAACAATGTAAATGGCTTGAGAGGCAATTAGATGGGTTTCTGGAAATAGAAGAGTGTGAGGATATAGCAATAAAGCAGAAGGTGGGGTCGATCAATCAAAGAACTTGTTGGAATTAATGCTCTTTCTTGTTCCTAAAAGTTCTTAAATTGCCACTTTGAATGGCATTGTTGTGCCATTTGACATATTGCAAGCAGTTTACAGGCCTTTTCAGAGACTTATTGGAAACCAATGCCCAAATCTGTCAAAACATTAGAAATGCATTTTCATTAGGTTTTTAGTCCATTCAATAACCGTATGACTGGTTCTGTGCCTTAAAGGACTGTGAGGATTGCTTTAAGGAGGGATCATTTTGAAGCCCTAGTTAGGATCACCCATGAACCAACTCTCAAGTCTATCTTTGGTCAAAGACACACGAGACACAGATTGTACTTTCACAACTACGTGTGTGCCAGAAACTGGATGGGACCTTATATTCTTTTCCACTTTTCTGAGCATGCATGCTATAAATACATTCTGAAGTTCTAGTTATGTGACTTGATTTGGCAGATTCCAAGTTCACCCCTTCATGCTGCACTTCTGAATGGATCACCATTCAGCTCCGATTAAGGTGACCCACATTGAATGCTGTCTTCCAGTTTTTGCACTCAGGGCTGTCATGACTCATTCCATGCAGCAGGCAGAGTCAAGTTACCAGCCTGACACGTACGCTCAACCTTCTCGTCCCGCAGAAATCAGCTGGAGATTCACCTTTGCCACTTCTCCCAGCCTAATGTGAGTATTCTTGTTTGCAGCCCAGGCCAACTCTGAGGTTACGAGCTGGCAGCTTGTACTCTAAACCATGACCAGGCAGTGTTTGTACTTGACCAGTGGTTGTCAACTACAAATCCACAACAAACTTCGACATGCAGCTCAAATATAAACAGGGCTTTATCGCACCGAGGGCACAGTGCATCTGACTAAAAAAAATGCTTGAAATGGAATCTCTTCTCTTCGGCAGAAGATGCTTGAAATGGAATGCACTGGAAATAACTGGGGAAAACCTATACTGCAAAAAGAAAGACAGACTTGCATTTATATAGCGCCGTTCACAACCTCAAGACATTCCAAAGGGCTTTACAGCCAATGAAGTACTTTTAAAGTGTAGGCTGCGATTTCGCCTACCTCAGCGGGTCCGGTGTGGCCAGGGTCGGTGGCGGGGTGCGACCCCGCTGCTGGCTCCAGCCCACTCTGTGAAATAATTTTACACTGATTGGGCTTGTTAAGCCTGCCCAGCGCATTTGCCAGCCAATTGAAGGAAGCGGGTCTGATGACGTCCCTTGATGACGCGTCATCAGCCAGTTTCCTTAAAGGTACCATGCACAAATTGATTTTGACAGTTGTGCTGTCAATGTTCTACAGCATTGAGCTGCTGCAAACACTGACAAGCACTGCACAAAGGCACAGGGCTGCACCCAGGCTCTCCCATGACTCTCTCCATATGCTTATGGAGGGAATCACAGCATGCAGGGTTCTCTTTCCTTTCCTTTCCATGGGCGGAAGCGACCTCCCCAGGAGATCAACGCAGCCTGGCTGCACATTGCACAGGAGGGCACAAGCAGGGCTGTCGTCAGGAGGACCAGGCTGCAGTGGCATAAACCTTTCAATGATCTCATTAGTTCACGAAATGTTACTGCAAAGCCACACTCAACCTCATCCTGCTGTGCCACTCATCACATCCCCATCCCTCTGCCTTCCCTACCCTACTCCTGCACATCCTTACTCACACCAACTTACCTTGCACCTCCACCCATCCCTCTCTATCTACATTATCACTTCCCCATCTCACTGGCGACCCCTCACACTCATGCTCATCCTAGTCCAATCATACCAACTAACAACACACAAGGGTATGCACTTGGATGTTTTAGCCAATGTTCATGTGAAGTTTCTGTTAACGTGTTGACAAACATTGAAATCTTTATTTTCAACATTTTGCGTTTTTGGACAGATTTGTGTGCACCTTTGCAAGTGGCTTAGTGAGTTGCAGTGAACTTTAATCTACATATAGATTGGGCCAACCAAATTAGTAACAATACTGTGGAGGAGGAATTCCTGGAGTGTTTACGGGATGGTTTCCTGGACCAATATGTTGAGGAACCAACCAGAGATCAGGCCATCTTAGACTGGGTATTATGTAACGAGGAAGGATTAATTAGCAATCTTGTTGTACGAGGCCCCTTGGGTCGGAGCGATCATAATATGATCGAATTCTTCATTAAGATGGAGAATGAAGTAGTTGACTCAGAGACTAGGGTCCTCAATTTAAATAAAGGAAACTACGATGGTCTGAGGCGCGAGTTGGGTAGGATTGATTGGGGAATGGCACTCAAAGGGTTGACGGTGGATAGGCAATGGCAAACATTCAAAGACCGAATGGATGAGCTACAGAATTTGTTCATCCCAGTTTGGCATAAAAATAAAACAAAAAAGGTGACTCAACCGTGGCTAACAAGGGAAATTAGGGATAGCATAAGATCCAAGGAGAGGACATATAAATTGGCCAGAAAAAGCAATAATCCTGAGGATTGGGAGCAGTTTAGGATTCAACAAAGGAGGACAAAGGGATTAATTAAGAAAGGGAAAATAGAATATGAGAGTAAGCTATCAGGGAACATAAAAACTGACTGTAAAAGTTTTTATAGATATGTGAAGAGAAAAAGATTGGTGAAGTCAAGCATAGGTCCCTTGCAGTCAGAATCAGGGGAATTTATAATGGGAAACAAAGAAATGGCTGACCAACTAAATTCATACTTTGGTTCTGTCTTCACAAAGGAGGACACAAATAACCTCCCAGAGATGCCGGGGAACATAGGGTCTGATGAAAGGGTGGAACTGAAAGAAATCAGTGTTTGTAGGGAAATGGTGTTAGGAAAATTGATGGGACTGAAGGCCGATAAATCCCCAGGGCCTGATAATCTACATCCCAGGGTACTTAAGGAAGTGGCCCTAGAAATAGTAGATGCATTGCTGGTCATCTTCCAGAACTCGACAGACTCTGGAACAGTACCCATGGATTGGAGGGTAGCTAATGTTACCCCACTATTCAAAAAAGGTGGTAGAGAAAAAGCGGGGAATTACAGACCGGTAAACCTGACATCGGTAGTGGGGAAAATGCTAGAGTCTATTATAAAAGATGTAATAGCAGAGCACTTGGAAAGCAGTGACAGGGTCGGACAAAGTCAACATGGATTTACAAAAGGTAAATCATGCTTGACTAATCTACTGGAATTTTTTGAGGATGTAACTGGTAAAATAGATAAGGGAGAACCAGTGGATGTGGTGTATTTGAACTTTCAGAAGGCTTTCGATAAGGTCCCACATAAGAGATTAGCATGCAAAATTAAGGCACATGGGATTGGGGCAAGGTATTGACTTGGATAGAGAACTGGTTGGCGGACAGAAAGAAAAGAGTTGGAATAAACGGGTCGTTTTCGTAGTGGCAGGCAGTGACTAGTGGGGTACCGCAAGGATCGGTCCTAGGACCCCAGCTGTTCACAATATATATTAATGATCTGGACGAGGGAATTGGATGTAATATCTCCAAATTTGCAGACGACACAAAGCTGGTGTAGTGTATGTGCCTTTAAGAGCCCCCTGTGTACTGTAATGCCGGTAATGGCCACTCGGGCTATATAAGCCTGTATATTGTGTTGTATCAGCTAGTTCATCTCCAGACTTTGTTCAGTAAACACCTGTGAAACCAACTCCTGCCTTCAGTGTCTCTATTAACACACGGATACAACAGTGGCGACGAATTGGAAACAGACTTACCTGCAATTCGGCAGCACCTCAAGGACATCGATTCTTCAGATGTCCAAAGTCGAAGAAAAGCAAGAAAAAAAAACCTGTGGTTTCACCAGCTAGCCGAGCTGCTGGCAGGTACTGCAATAATCCTTCCTGGGCGGGCTGGGGCTCCATCGGCTGGCTCTGCGGCGAGGCCAAGCAGCGAAGGTGGAGGCAAGCAGAAACAGACGGGGGGGAGCACTCGGGAGACGGCCGGCGCTGCAAAGCAGATCGGCGTTCGGACCTAGCAGAGGGGGGGAAAAGTCCCAGAGAGTCCGGCGGGAACGAGTCTCCACCTGTAAATAAAAAAAAAAAAAGAAAAACCGTGGAAAACAGCGTTGTCAGCAGCAGCAGCGGCGGGAAAGCACGGGAAGCGCCATATCTTTTCTGCAGGAAAGAAAGAAAAGCGCGGGAAGCGCCATTTTTTTTCCAGGATGCCTAAGGCTGGCAATATTGATGCTTTTGATAATGATATAGAGGATTGGACCACATATGTGGAAAGAGTGGACGTATATTGCAGAGCAAATGGAATAGAAAATGATAAAAAGGCATCAGTACTTCTAAATCTAATGGGCGCAAAGACATACGGGCTGTTACGAAACTTAATCACTCCAGCCAAACCAAAGGACAAGAATTTTAAGGAAATTGTTGATACCCTACAGGAGCACTTAAACCCAACACCGCTGCTGATAGCGGAACGATTCAAATTCTTCAAGAGGAATCAGCACAAGAATGAAAGTAACGCTGATTACCTCACTGAATGAAGAAAGCTATCAAAGCACTGCCAATTCGGGGCAGGACTGGCAGATTCTCTTCGAGACAAATTCGCCTGCGGTCTCCTAAGTGAAGGAACACAGAAAAGGCAGCTTTCTGAGAAAGATTTGACACTGGACAAGGCTTTCAGTATGGCTGTATCATACGAAGCAACCGCAAGAGGAGCTGCAGAGATACAGCAAAAGACACAAGACTTCGGCACCCATGAAATGACACAGGGTTTCGAGAGATGTTATCGCTGCGGCAGATCCACCCATGACCAGAGGGACTGCTGGTTCAAGGACAAAGCATGCAGGCAATGCGGAAAGATTGGACACATTGCACGGGTATGCCGATCTGGACAAAAGAAACCACGGACAGGAAAAATATAATCAATAAGGAAAAGTACAGAAAGGTACAAATGATGACGGACAGTAGCTCCGAAGACCAGAAGAGCGATAGCAACTGCGGAAACAAGAGACTAAGCTGTCTCAAATTACATAATGTAATTGCCAAAGAAGATTACCAGACCATTTGGGTTACCCTCATGATAGCAGGGTCCCCAGTTAAAATGGAGCTAGATACAGGATCAGCTCTGACCGTCATAAATCGACGGGATTACGAGCGGCTATTTCCGCATATACCTTTAAAAAACACATCCATTATCTTAAAAACATATACGGGGCAGAAGGTATACCCCAAAGGAAAAATAAGGGTGCCTGTTGTATACAACGGCAAGGAAATACAGAAGTTGTATTTATACGTTCTACAAGATGATGGTCCACCGCTGTTGGGACGTGAATGGATCAGGAAGATACGTCTAGAATGGCACTCCATTCAGGCGCTGACAGTGACCAGTAAGAAAAAAATGATGATGACGTCATATCTGAACGATTAAAAGACATCTTGGCCAACGCCAAGGAAGTGTTTCAAGAGAAACTAGGAACCTTGAAAGGCATCACCGCCTCAATAAAAGTGGAAGATGCGGCAATTCCCAAGTTTTTTAAGGCAAGGCCGGTGCCATACGCAATTCGTCCAGCAGTCGAGGCAGAGCTGGAGAATTTGGAAAAGGCAGGCGTATTATCCAAGATAGATTGGAGCGAGTGGGCAACACCCATCGTCCCGGTCATGAAGAAAACGTTGAATAATGATAAATCTGAAGAACAGAGAAAAATTTGCATCTGTGGAGACTTCAAGGTGACTGTAAACCCGGTCCTTCACACGGTACAGTATCCTCTTCCGAGGATAGAAGATATTTTCGCCTCACTATCCGGAGGGAAACATTTCACCAAAATTGACTTGGCACAGGCATATCTACAGGTGGAGGTTGAAGAGGCCTCTAGAAAGTATCTCACGATAAATACACACAAAGGTCTGTACCAGTACAATCGACTGGTTTTCGGAGTAGCATCAGCTCCAGCTATCTGGCAAAGCGCTATGGAGCAAGTCCTCCAAGGGATTCCGGGGACTCAATGCTACCTAGATGACATCCTTGTAACAGGAGAAAATGACAACGAGCACCTTGCCAATTTGGAGCAGGTGCTCACTAGGCTGTGAGAACGGGGCCTACGAGCAAATCGCCCCAAGTGCGAATTTTTCCAGAAACAAATATCATATTGTGGCCACATAATTAATAAGGAAGGGTTGCATAAGTCACCTGATAAAATTGAAGCGGTCATAAAAGCCCCAGCAGCTGAAAATGTTTCACAATTAAGGTCGTTCCTGGGATTGATAAATGACTATCATAAATTTTTACCGAACTTATCAACTCTTCTGCACCCTCTTAATGAACTGCTACAAACAGGAGTAATTTGGAAATGGAGCGAAGACTGTAAACATGCCTTCCATAAATGCAAAGACTTAATCACCTCCAAGGAAGTTTTGGCTCATTACAACCCATCACTGCCAATCAGACTGGCGGGCGATGCATCCCCTTACGGCGTAGGAGCGGTATTATCGCATAGATTCCCTGATGGCTCGGAACGGCCGATAGCTTTTGCGTCACGCTCATTGAACTCAGCTGAGCGTAACTATGCCCAAATCGACAGGGAAGCACTCAGCCTGGTATGGGGAGTGAAGAAATTCAACCATTACCTACACGGACAAAAATTTACCTTGTTGACTGACCATCAACCCCTCATCTCCATATTCAACCCTAAAAAGGGTGTTCCCATTATGACAGCGCAAAGGCTACAGAGGTGGTCCCTTTTTCTAGGGGCACACCAATATGTCATAGAATACAAAGGATCAAAACAGCATGGCAATGCTGACGGTTTATCGCGCCTACCGTTGCCAACGGTAGAAGAGGCACCTACAGTAGACCCAGTGGAGATGTTCCACTCTACCATAGTCGAATGTCTACCAGTAACAAATTCTGCCATTGAAAGGGAAACGAGAAATGACCCGACTCTCTCACGAGTCTACGATTTAACAGTGAAGGGATGGCCAGCACATGGCGAACCACTGTTGCCAGCATTCTCGCAAAGAAGAGAACAGCTGTCAGTGTGCCGAGGAACCTGGATGTGTGGATCCAGAGTGGTGATTCCACCCAAACTCCAGGATAAAGTGCGAAAGGAGCTTCACGAGGGGCATCTGGGTGGAGTAAAAATGAAAAACCTAGCCAGGGCGTTTGTATGGTGGCCAGGTATCGATGGAGACATCGAAGAAATGACCAAGAGCTGCCTAGGATGCCAGAAGGTCCAAAACGCTCCACCACAAGCCCCTCTACATCCATGGGAGTGGCCCTCATCTCCATGGCAAAGGGTACACATCAACTTTGCTGGTCCATTTATGGACTCAATGCTCTTAATCGCGGTTGATGCACACTCCAAGTGGCCGGAGGTAATAAAGATGTCCTTCACCACCACGGAAAAAACCATCACAGTATTAAGGACCATATTTGCCAGGAATGGGCTGCCGGAACAGATCTGTTCTGATAATGGACTGCAATTTGTGTCCGAAGAATTCAGGAAGTTCTTAAAAAACAATGGGGTTAAGCACTACACGTCCGCCCCATACCATCCCGCCACCAATGGATTGGCTGAAAGGTTTGTCCAGACCTTCAAGAAGGCCATAAAGGCCATGGGTAATGAAGACATAAAACTTCAGCATAAGGTAGATAACTTCTTGTTTGCATACAGGAATGCAACACATATGGTTACAAACCAAACTCCCGCCATGATGTTCTTCAATAGAAGCCTAAGATGCCGGCTGGATTTGATCAAGCCAAACATCAGAAGGGACGTGGAGAACCGGGAATTTCAAGGCATGAATGAAAGGCCAACTAGAACCTTCCAGATAGGTCAGCAAGTTTTGGCCTGGGACTACCGTACCGAGAAATGGCAGCCTGGAACTATTTGCACACGACTAGGACCGTTGATGTATACCATGGACTTTGGAGAAAGCATAATAAGGCGCCATGCTGACCAGATCATAGAGTCACCCGAAAAGGGACAACCTACACCACAACTCTATACGCCTAATGATGAAGTAGAGATACCCATAGTATCTACCTCCGATCCGGTGATACTGGAACCAGATGAACCCGACACTGGCATTCAAGCCGAATCAGCCTTGCCAAAAGAACCTACTACACCACCAGAAACTACTGCACCACCGAGGCGTTATCTGGACCGAGTCAGGAAGCCTCCAGAGAGACTGACTTATAATTGATTAACTGCAGCAATGTGTAGATTATTGTTCTTGTAACATGTAATTAATGATTACTTAAAATATTATGTACTGGTTGGCTAAAAGGGGAGGAATTGTAGTGTATGTGCCTTTAAGAGCCCCCTGTGTACTGTAATGCCGGTAATGGCCACTCGGGCTATATAAGCCTGTATATTGTGTTGTATCAGTTAGTTCACCTCCAGACTTTGTTCAGTAAACACCTGTGAAACCAACTCCTGCCTTCAGTGTCTCTATTAACACACGGATACAACAGCTGGGTGGGAGGGTAAGCTGTGAGGAGGATGTCGTGAAACTCCAGTACGATTTGGACAGGTTGGGTGATTGGGCAGAAACATGGCAAATGTACTATAATGTGGATAAATGTGAGGTTTTCCACTTTGGTGGCAAAAACAGGAAGGCAGATTATTATTTGAATGGCAATAGATTGGGAGAAGGGGAAGTGCAAAGAGACCTGGGTGTTCCTGTGCACCAGTCGCTGAAGGTAAGCATGCAGGTGCAGCAGGCGGTTAAGAAGGCAAATGGTATGTTGGCCTTTGTAGCAAGAGGTTTCGAGCACAGGAACAAGGATGTCTTGCTACAGTTGTACAGGGCCTTGGTGAGACCGCACCTTGAGTATTGTGTGCAGTTTTGGTCGCCTTACCTGAGGAAGGACGTTCTTGCCATGGAAGGAGTGCAGCGAAGATTCACCAGGCTGATGCCTGGGATGGCAGGAATGACGTATGAGGAGAGATTGTATCGATTGGGCTTATACTCACTGGAGTTTAGAAGATTGAGAGGGGATCTCATCGAAACCTATAAAATTCTGTCAGGCCTGGACAGACTAGATGCAGGAAGGATGTTTCTGATGGCCGGGGAGTCCAGAACCAGGGGTCGTAGTCTAAGGATAAGGGGTAAGCCATTTAGGACTGAAATGAGGAGGAATTTCTTCACCCAGAGAGTGGTGAACCTGTGGAATTCTCTGCCACAGAGGGCGGTGGAGGCCAGTTCATTAAATATATTCAAGAAAGAGTTGGATATATTTCTTAAGGCTAAAGGGATCAAGGGATATGGGGAGAAGGCAGGGACAAGGTACTGAATTTGGATGATCAGCCATGATCTCATTGAATGGCAGAGCAGGCTCGAAGGGCCGAATGGCCTACTCCTGCTCCTATCTTCTATGTTTCTATGTTTCTAAAATTGGACCCTTCAATGGCGATGAGTGTTAAAGGAATGGCTTGGGCATTGTAGGGATGCTTTATGGTGTTGGTATGGGGTGGTGCCAACCTGACGCATCATGTGGTAGTTAGAGTGTACAGCACCAAGTGAAGTAAATCTGGCATTGTGAGGCCATCCCTGGCGTCCCAGGCAACAATGTGGTCGGGTGCTGATGTTCTGTGTCCTATGCATCATCAGTTGATTGTGGAGAAGGTTGGTGTTGTTGTTGGTGCTGCTGGTGTGCCTGGTGCTGCTGGTGTTGGGGCTGATCGTGGTGGAATTCAAAGGATCAAGGTGAGATAGTTTCAAGGACATCGATGCTGATGGAATAGATGGCAAGTGGTGAGAGAGGTTGTTCCAATGAGGTGACACTGGATAGAGAGTTTGCTCCAAACACTTGCAAACTGAATAAAGCTCAATCTGTCTTCCAAATCCAGTAAGCAACAGCTTCTAACCTTGGAAAGTGAACAGCTATGAAATAGAAGCTTTTATAGAACATTTGCAGCTGTCAAGTTAGTGAATCATCCCATGCTGACACAACACCCGACTTCCTTACCTGACATGATCCCCGAGCAGCGGGGAAGCCGTGGGCAAACTCGTAAAATCTAAAGGTAAGCTTAAAATAGTTTTTAAGTGCCTGTTAACAAGCTCTTAATAATCTAAATTGCCTCCCCATGCTGCTTGGTGTTGGGTCTGTTCAGCGATGACAGACCCAACATCTGGGAGACAAGTGTGGAGGCGGGTTGACAGCAGGTTCCCTGCCTGTTGTCAAAAAACATTTTCCCCACCACCAAACGCGCCCGCTGACCCCTCAAAAAACTCCCCCCATAGTCACTGTTGTAATGTAGGTAACATCCCACAAACAGCAATGTGATAATGACCAGATAATGGCCTAGAAATTCCCTTGGGTTTGCGCCCATTTAGGGGCGCAAGAGTGGGTTGCGCCGGAAGTTGCGTCGCCGCTGAAATTAGGTGGGCCTTTAAATCGGCGTAAGCCGGTAGCGCTGCGCCGGCACCGATGACGTCATCGGTGTGTGCAGCGCCCCGGTACCGCCCGAAACCACGCCGATCCCCATCTTCAGTAGCGGCCGCCTCTTCCCTGGCGGCCGCTAACAACGTTTTGAAAACCTGGCCGTGCTGCAGCCTTAGAGGCGCTATTTAAAGCGGAGGTGCGGCCGGCCGCTTTTTCGGCGGCCGCCTGCCCGCACCTCCTTCCCCGGCCTCCTCCACCCCCCCCCCGCGGCATTGCCGGCTGGTTTCCGTGGAGCCCGGCACTTCGCCGTTGTGCCGGGTTCTTTTGCCGGCACTTTCAACGGGGCTCCGGCCGTTGCAGGCACCTCCCCCTTAAGAGAAGGGGGAGGCCTGCAGTACAGCAGCCTGCCGCTCCGCATCGGGTGGCGCAGCGGGACCGGCAGCGCTGAAATTCACTTTCAGCGCCCCAAGCGGGGCGGGCACACCCTGTACCAGCGCCCGCTTCCGCTTTGGGGCGCTGAAAGTGAATTTGGGGCGGGCACAACTGGCTCGGCGGCGGGCGCTAAATTTCCGGCGCAAACGTGCTGGCGGGGCGTCACCGAATTTATAGGCCAATAGGTTTTAGTGATGTTGGTTGAGGGATAAATATTGGCCTCTGCCCACCTGGGGCTCTCTTGCCGTGCCGGAGCTCCGAGTAGAGCGCTTGTTTTGGGAGTCTCGTATCGGGCATGCGGACAATGTGACCCGTCCATCGGAGCTGATTGAGCGTGGTCAAAGCTTCAATGCCAGGGATGTTGGCCTGAGCGAGAACACTGACGTTGGTGCGCCTATCCTGCCAATGGATTTGCAGGATCTTGCGGAGGCAGCATTGGTGGTACCTCTCTTTGAGTGCTTTGAGGTGCCTGCTGTACATGGTCCATGTCTCTGGGGCATACAGCAGGGCGGGTATCACTCAAAGCCTCCTTGAAAAAGTGCAACATTCCCACCGACACCTGGGAATCCCTGGCCCAAGACCGCACAAAGTGGAAGAGAAGCATCCAAGAAGGTGCCGAACACCTCGAGTCACTTCGCCGGGAGCAAGCGGAAGCCAAGCGCAGGCAGCGCAAGGAGCGCACGTCAACCCAAGAACCCCACCCACCCGCCCCTTCAACCACTGTCTGCCCCACCTGTGACAGAGACTGTAGGTCTCGCATTGGACTCATCAGTCACTTGAGAACTCATTTTTAATGTGGAAGCAAGTCATCCTCGGTTCCAAGGGACTGCCTAAGAAGAAGAGAAGAGAAATATTGGCCAGGACACCCCTGCTCTTCTTCAAAATAGTGCCATGGGACCTTTTACGTCCACCTTGAGAGGGCAGATGGGGCCTCGGTTTAACGTCTCATCCGAACGACAGCACCTAAGAGAGTGGCTGACACGGTTTTGAATCTTAAATTTCCCACGTAAGCAGGAGCTTGGTTTTATTTAGTGTCATGCAGGTATGACGTAGATTCATGAGAGTCAAACGATTCCTAAAATGGCTGCTGCTGAAGTATCTCCACAAGAAATTAAAAAAAACGATTTAACCTGAACTTGTTTATGATTGCCATTAATCTGATGCAAAGCTGCAAAAGGAAACACTGGAATTTGCAAGTAAAATAACAACATTAAAGAACTGTTCGTTTTAGCAAAGTTTCGCTTATGTTTGGGGTATTTCAAGATCACTGTTGTGGATTCATAAAGATCTACGTAGGTGCAGCTTAGTTACCTCTGGTTACCAACAGATGCAGAAGCCAAATAAGTACATGAGGCAGAAAGCAATAGAAGGATATGGTAATGGGGTTAGATGAAGTAGGGTGGGAGGAGGCTTGTGTGGAACATAAACACTGGCATAGACCAGCTGGGCTGAATGGCCGGTTTCTGTGCTGTAAATTTTATGTAATTCTATGTAATATCATTTCCAAAAGATGAAAATGGAGCTTTGGCACTGAGACCATAGACTCAAGAAAAGTTACACTAATTTGCTAACCTCTTGCATTTTGAGGGCTTTAACCCCTACTTTTCAGCCGCACTCATACAGAAAGCTGTTTGAATTCATTCAGAGCTTTATCTCCGCCACTGACACTGAAATATACAAGAGCAGACCACAGAGCATCGTGCTTCTTTTTCTTTTGACCTTTTTTTCTCTTTGCCAAAAGCCAAATCGACCTTTTCCCACAACAAAATGACCTGGACTAAGAGATCTGAGGTGGGGGGAGTGCGGGGGGGACGGATTATGCCTGAGAAAGAGCTGGCAGATCTCTTTAAAGTAGCAAGTGGTTATGAGGGTTATAATTTATGTTTCTATTTGAAGAAAGGAGAGAACGTGAGGAGAGGGTACGTCTGTCATACACTGACCATCAGCACTTTGATTGTTGGCGAGATTTAAAGTGACACAGCCCCGTGAAAACTGAACTGTGTCAGGCACGGTACAAAGGGCGGAATGTATTCCAGTAATGTGGGCTGTCTCTTTTACCGACCTTGAAGGCTAGCTGTGATGTCATGGCGTTAATAATGAATTCTATCTTGCCACACAAATTGAACTTTGCACTGGGACCGCATGAATACGTATCTGTTACCGTATACTTTTGATGTACTTTCACATTGCAGTGGATAGATTTGAACCAGAGTGCTGATGTGGAATGACAACAAATGATAGATAGTATGTTTTAAAGCAATGACTGAAATGTGAAAAATGTCAAATGCTTGCTTTAAAATGGCCTAAATGCCATTCAGAACCCCCGACGAGTGACCAAAATGTTCTTTCTTCATCATTTGGATTTTTCTCTTATTTCTGTCTTCAATCCTTTGGAGAAAAAAATCATAAGAACATAAGAATTAGGAGCAGGAGTAGGCCATTCAGCCCCTTCAATAAGATCATGGCTGATCTTCAACCTCAACTCCACTTTCCCGCCCTTTAGGAAGAGGAGTAGGCCATTCAGCCCCTCAAGCCTGCTAAGATTATTAGATCATGGCTGATCTGTGCCTCAACACCCCTTACCCACCTTAGCTCCATATCCCTTGATACCCTTAGCTAACAAAAATCTATCGCTTTCAGTCTTGAAAGCTCCAATTGCCTCAGCATCCGCAGCTTTTGGGGGAGAGAGTTCCTAGTTTCCCTCCTAAATGGCCTAGCTCTAATTCTAAGATTATGTCCCCTCATTCTTGATTCTTGATGCAGCATTGAAGATAAAAACAAGGCAGTTGAACGATTACAGCAGCCTACTAGTTATGTTACTGGACTAGTAACCCAGCGGTCAGAAGTTCAAACTCCACCCTAGCAAGTTGTGACATTAAATTCAATTTTTAAAATCTCATCATTTGTGGGTTGGCCCTAGCAAAAGTTACTATTAAAGCTGCCATTGTCATAGAAACCCATTCAGTAACGTCCTTCAGGGAAAACAGCCTGCCATCCCTACCTGGTTTGGCCTACTTTATGTGGTTGACTCTTAGGCTGCAATTTTGTAAATGGATGCGGCTTGGGAGCGGGTCAAGCTGGTTTCCAGCTTCCAGTCCCGCCCCCAACCGCATCTGGCCCATGGACGTGATTTTCCCTTGATAGACCTTGTTAAGCCCGCCCTACGGGCTTGCCGGCCAATTAAGAGAAAGCCGGTCATTTGATGACGCGTCATCTGCCAGTTTTCTTAAAGGCACCATGCACGATTTTTTTTTTGACAGCTCATTTCTCAGTGTTTGACAGCATTGAGGTGTTGCAAACACTGACAATCACTGTACAAAGGTGAGCTCTTGCACCCAGGCTCTCCAATGACTCCCTCCATAGGCTAGAACAGATGGCAGCTGCAGGTGAGGTTACAGAAGTGATCTGTCACTGGTGAGAGAGGTTCTCCCAATGAGGTGGGACTAGACATCCAATTCAAAACTTGTTATCTACAGAAAAGGGTAAATGCATTAAAAATGATTTTCCCAAAATTTTCTTTCCTCTGAAACTCACTAGTGCACCATTGGATCCTTCACACCACTTCTGCAGCTGTCATCAATGCAGAAACATTACAGCAGACTCACAACACACCACACTTACCTGGCGTGGTGTCCGGACATTGGGAAACCCAAGGTAGAAGTGGCAAAATTGAAAAAGAGCCTGTTAACAACTTTCAACTACCTCTTAACAGGCAGGTAAGTGGCTTTAATCCTCTTCCCGCCGCTAGGTGTCGGGTCCATGCACAAATCGGGGACTCGACACTTGGGAAGACTGATTGGAGGTGGGTTGACAGTGGGTTTCCTACCCGCTATCAATCTTTGCGATTTTGGCAGCGGTCCCGCCTCCAAACCTGCCCTCAGAGCGCCGGCAAAATTCCGGCCTTAATGTCCTCGGGGCAACTAGGAATGTGTAATAAATGCTGATGAGCTTTGCTACAATGTGTCACCCATATCTCAAGAACAAATCAAATATTTCATTAAAGTATATAATCCTGAGTGAAGTCCATGTGATTCTCTTTCTGACTGAAATCCTCTTTCAGCACATGCCCAAGCAGAGACAAGTACAGTGAAACCAATTGCTCAGGAAAACTTAGGAGAGACAGCTGAAGAAAGCATTCGAGACAGGCATGAACAAAATTTACAAGGTCACAAGATAGATACAGATGAGCACATCGATGCAGCCCATACCTGAAACAGGTGGGCCTGTATTATTCCAGGCCATTGTTGATTGACCGGCCAGTCTGACTCACTAGTGGAGGGATAGAGCTGTGACTGTTTACCTCATTGTGAGAGCATCTTCATCACACAGACTTCAACGGTTCAAAAAAGGGGCCCACCCTCACCTTCTCAGGGAAACTAGGGGCGGGCAACAAATGCCAGTCTTGCCAGCGAAGCCAACATCCCGAGAAAGAGTTTAAAAAAATAGTTTTTAGCACCCTTGCCTCTGGGTCAGATGTGCGTGGGTTCAAAACCCACACTAATCAACACAGGTTCACACTCCAGTGCAATACTCCAGTTGCAGGTCCTATCCTTTGGATAAGACATTAAAGTTGATTCTACGTGTGAGGTATCGATAGAGCTCTGGCTGCACGTATCTGGAAATCGGGGACATTGCAGCTGGGATTTCTCTATGTGCATGGCCGATGGGTGTCACTCTCCACCAGTAGTGTGTATTCGTAAAAACAGGCTGATTAATCCAAGGTGCTAGTGGTTCAGGTGGATGTTAAAGATCCCAAGCCACTATTCAAAGCAGAATAGGGAGGTCTGCTAGTGTTCTGGGCAACATTTCTCCATTAGGCAAAACTTCAGAAATAATTCATACTTCAATATAAAAGGTGCCTTTTATTATTCTTCTTGGGCAACTCATGACTGCTAGATATATTTGGAAATCAATTAGGCATAAATTGTGGAATGGGTGGTGTAGCAGGTTAGGAAATGTTCCTCTCACTCCTGGGACCTGGGTTTGAATCCAGCACTGTCTGATAGGATATAAGTTGTTCTGTATGCAAGGATCCTAGATGAAATGAGCTGAAGCATTTACAGTCCAGTTCTTTATGGGCATAAATCCAGAGCATAAAAGTTGCCCATAAATCAACTCTAACTGGCGCTAACTTGGCAGTATCGCTCAGAGAGGCCACAAGACTGGTGTAGAAACAGAAATGAAGATATTTAACTTGCACTCAAGAGTTCTCTTTTGTTGTTGACATCAAGGCACACTGGAGTCTATTCCAAAGTCCCATCGCAGTTAAAAGACCTGCTGACTTCACCTGAGATTGGAAAGTCAGGTCATTTAAATAACTAGCAGAATTTAAAAAGAAGTGGTGAATCAAAGGCAAGTAGACAGATAGGGGAACAGTCTTCCAGCCTTTAGAAAAGCTGAAAATGTTTTTTTTCAGTATTTGTCAGCCGTTCCAATGGCTTTATTGGAGGCGAATAAAGTGTTTGTCCAAACTCCAATGTCAAGGCATGAAACGCAGTCTGTCAGCAAATGGCAGCGTGGCACAGGCCTAACCCCTGTTTATTAAGGGTAGTAAGGGGTATAGAACCAAGGCGGGTAGATGGAGTTAAGATACAGCTCAGCCATAATCTAATGGAATGGCAGAACAGGCTCGAGGGGCTGAATGGCCTACTCCTGTTCCAATGTTTGATGGTTGGCAAAGTGGAAGTGCTACTGCATGAAGTGTGTGAGAGGAGGGTTTGCCCTGTTTCATACTCCAGAGCATCTTCCCATAAGCTGGTAGGGCAATGTATCTGGCCGGAAGTAATGGCTCAATATTGTATTTATCTGCAGGACCCAGGAGTAGATGCGAGCAAAGTCGGCATGCTTTAAAGAACCTGACAAATTAAGAATACCCAAAAATAGTGTAACATGCAGGTGGCCCAAGATTGCATGATCCAAAATATTGCCTGTCAGCATTTACTGTTCAGCATGACGAGTCCTCACACTCTTTTCAGCTCTTTCATTGTATTTCACGCATACCCACACTTCAACAGGGCACATCAATTCACCTGCTACTTATAATTGAAAGCCTTGCCATACTAACATCTTCCAAAGGCTCACACAAACACGGTCACGTACTGATGATGGGTTTGAAGTTGGGGTCGTGTCAGCCATCAGGGACCCCTTGTACTTGAGAAATGCGTCAATATGGGGTCATTTGGCAGCTATGTCTTGCTATTCAATGTAAAAGGAGTTAAAAGTGCTGACTATGCTGACCGACGTATCAGTGGCCTATTTGATACATGTTCAATGCTTTCATGCTTTTCAGACCGGGAGGCCGCTTTCGGCCGTTTTGGTCGTCTTCTTGATGACATTAGCTGGCAAGTTCTCGGTGAACTAGCACACACAAGGAGACCGCGTGTAGGTTGTCATCAACTCATGAATCCGCACGAGGCGGCCAGCTGCTCCACAAGTGAAAGATGAAGGACAACCCAAAGTGCGACTGTGGCCATGAGTCTCGGACCACGGAACACATCAACCTGCCCACTGAGATCTGTTGCGGGAGGCACCTCATTTCTCCACTCAGCATCTCAGGAGGCCATCGAATGGACAGCCAAACTGGACATCCCCTTATAAGCTTTTCCCGTCATATAAAATGATGAATATGATGATTTGATACATGTGTGAGCAGCACATACATAGAAATACACAAAGTTACATTATGGAACTAGGACATTCGGCTCCAACCAGTCGTGTTGGCCTTTACCATCCATGCGAGCAAATACTTTTAATTAGATTTACCCACCCTGCCCCATTCCCATCAACCCCTTCTCCTCCGTCCACCTACCCAATTTAATCTTGAATGTTGAGATAACATTCTACCTCAACTACTAACCCTGCAAGTGAATTCCACAGCCTACCGACTCACTGGGTATAAATTAGACTTGGATGGCAGTGTAAAACAGACAGTAGCGAATGGGCAGCCCGTTCCGCACTCCGCCCAATTTTGTTTCCGCTTGAAGTCAATGTGCAAAATGGCGCTGCCGTGCAAGAAATGTTTATACCCCTCAACCCTTGCAAACAGTCTGCAGCTATCTACCCTGTCTCACCCTCTCATAATTTGAAACTCTTCCATCATATCATCCAATTATTCCCACGCACCCTGCTCTTCCCCCCATCACCCTGTAAATTTTTTCCTTTTTCCCTTTTCATGTAGATTCTCTGGAGCTTGATTGGAAAGGGAGGAGGAATTAAAACTGTCTCTCATGGGGATTAGGTAGGTGAGCTAGATTGCACATGGTCTGTGGAGAGATGGATGTCATTTTTTTTCTAGCTCCCTGTGCAGCCCGTGTGTGAAAGGGCTTCAGGCATCTCAAAGTTGCCTCTCAGATGTCTCAGCCAATCAGCTAGTTGCTTGCAAACCAGGTTTAGTTCCCATGCTTGGTGCAGTTCCATCGGAATGTGAAATGCTTTTTGTTTTTTTTGTCAAACTGAACTGGGCTCCGTTGGAAATCCCACGGCCAAATCACGAATGCACAGGTTGGACGTCCCCAAGAGGGCTTTCTGCATCCTAAAAGTTGCAGCTGCACATCTTTGTGCAAGCACAGGTGTGATTTTGTTGAATTTTAAAACATTTTCCCAATCACCGATGACCGTGTGCAAAATGTTGCATCTTTACATTTTATCACGTGAGCCCCGACCAAAAATAAAGCCAATAATAATTCAGGTTTGTCTGGTGGCCCACCAAGGCACCTAATTTAGGAACAACTTAATATCCCGTTCAATCCAATACAAGGTTAAGAAAAGATTTAGACAGTTCTGGAGAGAATCTTGCCTCTTCTAAAAACTGGCTGCAACCCAAGAAATGGAGACAGACTTGGATGCGAGCTAGGAGATTTCCATCTTCATACAAGACAGACTCCAATGTAAATTGGCAGAGCCCTGATGCCAAGTCCATAGCCGAGCTGGAAATTGTGCAGTACACGTAATTTATAGTGTCTTTTGTTAGCAGATAGCATAAAAACATTGTCATGACCCCTCTAACAATTTATAGAATGAGAATCACAATAATTTGAGGGAAATAAAAACAGATTTATTATCTGACTGAAGCAGTGGATTTTGTAATTTTAAACAAACCTGGGCCTTCGCCCCTCACCCTCCTACAATAATCATGAGATAACGTTTTAACTGCCTGGCCTGAGGTAAATGTTTCTTTTTGTTTCTTGCTGTGAGGATCTCAGCTGCACAGTGTGACAGCGCACAACATGTTGGATCAGTTCGGGCTAATGCCTTCAGGGTCAGGAGGGAGCCCAGGTGATTCCAAAGATCACAAGATAAATATGAGGAAGACCATTTGGTCTGTCTTAGCTAAACCCTACAGTAACACCCCCACCATCCCCCACCCCCCAATCACAGCACCCAACTAGCTCTTATTTAAAAAAAAATTATTCATCTTATTTTATCCACTCATTTTATCCAGTGTAGGTTGGTGAGGAGGGAATGGTGTGGGACAGGATATGTATGGCAGAATTTTAGAAAAATAGGAGTTTATTGAGGGTGAATAATGGACGGCCATCAAGAAAAGCATTAGAGTATCTGAACCTGGAGGTGACAAATAACAACAACAACGACTTGTATTTATACAGCGTCTTTAACATAGTAAAACATCCCAAGGCGCTTCACAGGAGCGTTATCAAACAAAATTTAACACCGAGCCACATAAGGAGATATTAGGGCAGGTGAGAGGTAGGTTTTAAGGAACATCTTAAAGGAGGAGAGAGAGGCGGAGAGGTGGAAAGGTTTAGGGAGGGAATTCCAGAGCTTAGGGTCTCGGCAGCTGAAGGCACGACCATCAATGGTGGAGCGATGAAAATTGGGGATGGGCATGAGCAGGCATGTCGAAGGGTTTCAGTAGCAAACGGGGGTAATATTGTGAAGGTGGAAGCAAGTGGTTTGCTGATGGCTAGTAATGTGGAGTTTAAATCTTCATTTAGAAAGACACGGATTAATCAAGGATAGTCAGCACGGATTTGTTAAGGGAAGGTCGTGTCTGACAAACGTGATTGAATTTTTTGAGGAGGTAACAAGGAGGGTAGATGAGGGTAGTGCGTTTGATGTAGTGTATATAGACTTTAGCAAGGCTTTTGATAAGGTTCCACATGGCAGACTGGTCACAAAGTTAAAAGCCCATGGGATCCAGGGCAAAGTGTCAAGTTGGATTCAAACTGGCTCAGAGACAGAAAGCAGAGGGTAATGGTTGATGGGTATTTTTGTGACTGGAAGGCTATTTCCAGTGGGGTTCTGCAGGGCTCAGTACTAGGTCCCTGGCTTTTTGTGGTATATATCAATGATCTAGACTTGAATATAGGGGGTATGATTAAGAAGTTTGCAGATGATACTAAAATCGGCTGTGTGGTTGATACTGAAGAAGGAAGCTGTAGACTGCAGGAAGATATCAATAAATTGGTCAGGTGGGCAGAACAGTGGCAAATGGAATTCAATCCAGAGAAGTGTGAGGTAATGCATTTGGGGAGGGCTAACAAGGAAAGGGAATACACAATAAATGGTAGGACACTGAGTAGTGTAGAGGAACAAAGGGACCTTGGAGTGCATGTCCACAGATCCCTGAAGGTAGCAGGCCAGGTAGATAAGGTGATTAAGAAGGTATACGGGATACTTGCCTTTATTAGCTGTGGCATAGAATACAAGAGCAGGGGGGTTATGCTTCAACTGTATAAAACACTAGTTAGGCCTCAGCTAGAGTACTGTGTGCAGTTCTGGTCACCACATTACAGGAAAGATATGATTGCATTAGAGAGGGTACAGAGGAGATTTACAAGGATGTTGCCAGGAGTAGAGAATCTCAGCTATGAGGAAAGACTGGGTAGGCTGGGTCTGTTTTCCTTGGAACAGAGGAGGCTGAGGGGAGGCCTTATTGAGGTGTATAAAATTATGAGGGGCCTAGATAAAGTGGATAGAAAGGACATATTTCCCTTAGCAGAGGGGTCAAAAACAAGGGGGCACAGATTTAAAGTAACTGGTGGACGTTTAGAGGGGATTTGAGGGGAAATTTCTTCACCCAGAGGGTTGTGGGGGTCTGGAACTCACTGCCTGAAAGGGTGGCAGAGGCAGAAACTCTCATCACATTTAGTAAGTATTTGGATGTGCACTTGGGATGCTCTGACCTGCAGGGCTACGGACCAAGAGCTGGGAAGTGGGATTAGGCTGGATAGGTCTTTGTTGGCCGGCACGGACACGATGGGCCAAAATGGCCTCCTTCCGTGCGGTAACTTTCTGTGATTCTAAAGCTCACCTCAGGGCCGAATAAGATGCCAAGATTACAAACAGTTTGCTTCAGCCTGAGTGGGTGGCCAGGGAGTGAAGTTGCGGTCAATGGTGAAAGAGCAGGGTATTTAGGTGGGGGGGTGGGCGGTGAAGATAATGGTCTTCCGTCTTCTCAATGTTTGAGCTCAAGGAAGTTGTGATTCATCCAGGATTTGATTTCAGACAGACAATCTGACAGCCCAGAAGCAGAGATGGAGGGGTACGACTGGCTTTCAATAGGGTGGGAAAGGTGAGATCCATGCCCGAGGATGACGCCATTGAGGGGCAGCATATAGATTAGGAAGACAAAGTGCCAAGAATAGATCCTTGGGAGACCCCAGAGGTGATGATGTCGGGGAATGATGAAAAGCCATTGCTGGGGATGCACTGGCTGCATTTGGGTGGGTAGGAATGGAACCAATAAAATTCTGTCCCACAGAGCTGGAGGATGGTATGGTCGACTGTATTGAATGCTGCAAAAATGCCTAGAAAAACACGGAGAGATAATGCATCACAGTCACAATGACACTCATGACTTTGTATAGGACTGTTTCAGTACTGTGAGAAGGGCAGAAGCTGGATGGAGGGATCCGAGCCGAGAATTTTGGGATAGAAGAGCATGGAGCTGGGAGGTGATGACATATTTAAGAACCTTAGGAAGAAAAGAGAAAGAAAGACTTGCATTTATATAACGCCTTTCATGACCACCGGACGTCCCAAAGCGCTTTACAGCCAATGAAGTACTTTTGAAGTGGAGTCACTGTTGTAATGTGGGAAATGCAGCAGCTAATTTGCACACAGCAAGCTCCCACAAACAGCAATGTGATAACGACCAGATAATCTGTTTTGGTTATGTTGGTTGAAGGATAACTATTGGCCAGGACACCAGGGATAACTCCCCTGCTTTTCTTCCAAATAATGCCATGGGATCTTTTATGTCCACCTGAGAGAGCAGACGGGCCTCGGTTTAACGTCTCATCCGAAAGACAGCACCTCCAACAGAGCAGCACTCCCTCAGCACTGCACTGGAGTGTCAGCCTAGCTTTATGTGCTCGAAGTCCCTGGAGTGGGATTTGAACCCACAACCTTCTGACTCAAAGGTGAGTGTGCTACCAACTGAGCCACAGCTGACAAAAGGGATGAGATGGTAGATGGGTTGGGAGTTGGTGTTTTTGAGGGAGTGGGGTTTGATGATAGCAGTTCTGAAGGGGAGAAGGATGATGCCTGAAGAAAGGGAAGATTGACGATGTTGGCTAGCATGGGAGCTCGGAAAGAGTTGAATGCTCATGAGATGAGTAGGGAGGAGATCAAGGGGAGGTGGCTCTCATGGATGAGATGAGCTTGGAGGGATGAGGAACATGGGCAAGAAAGATGGGGGTCATAGGCTAGAGTTGGTAGGAGACTGGGTGGAGGTTGGGGGCTAGGCTTTGGAGGAAGGCAGATGGAGGAAGTGGCAGAGGTAGCTGTGTGAATGGTTTTGATTTTGGAGACAAATTCTTCATTATTCTTGGTTGCTATCTTCTTCTTCTTAGGCAGTCCCTCGGAACCGAGGATGACTTGCTTCCACATTAAAAATGAGTTCTCAGGTGACTGATGAGTCCAATATGGGACCTACAGTCTCTGTCACATGTGGGTCGGACGGTGGTTGAAGGGGCGGATGGGCGGGGTGCTTAGGTTGACATGCGCTCCTTCCGCTGTTTGCGCTTGGCTTCCGCTTGCTCCCGGCAAAGAGACTTGAGGTGTTCGGCGTCTTACATAGAAGATAGGAGCAGGAATAGGCCATTCAGCCCCTTGAGCCTGCTCCGCCATTCAATGAGATCATGGCTGATCATCCAAATTCAGTACCCTGTCCCTGCCTTCTCTCCATATCCCTTGATCCCTTTAGCCTTAAGAAATATATCTAACTCCTTCTTGAATATATTTAATGAATTGGCCTCTACTGCCTTCTGTGGTAGAGAATTCCATAGTTTCACCACTCTCTGGGTGAAGAAATTCCCCCTCATCTCTGTCCTAAATGGCTTACCCCTTATCCTTAGACTGTGACCCCTGGTTCTGGACTCCCCGACCATCGGGAACATCCTTCCTGCATCTAGTCTGTCTAGTCCTGTTAGAATTTTATAAGTTTCAATGAGATCCCCTCTCATTCTTCCAAACTCCAGCGAGTATTAGCCCAATCGACCCAATCTCTCCTCATACGTCATTCCTGCCATCCCAGGTATCAGCCTGGTGAATATTCGCTGCACTCCCTCCATGGCAAGAACATCCTTCCTCAGATAAGGCGACCAAAACTGCACACAATACTCAAGATGTGGTCTCACCAAAGCCCTGTACAACTGCAGCAAGACATCCTTGTTCCTGTACTCAAACCCTCTCGCTACGAAGGCCAACATACCATTTGCCTTCTTAACCATCTGCTGCACCTGCATGCTTACCTTCAGCGACTGGTGAACAAGGACACCCAGGTCTTGTTGCACTTCCCCTTCTCCCAATCTATTGCCATTCAGATAATAATCTGCCTTCCTGTTTTTACCACCAAAGCGGATAACCTCATATTTATCCACATTATATTGCATCTGCCATGCTTCTGCCCAATCACCCAACCTGTCCAAATCATCCTGGAGTTTCTTGGCATCCTCCTCACTGCACACACGCCCACCCAGCTTTGTGTCATCTGCACACTTGGAGATATTGCATCTAGTTCCCTCGGCTAGATCATTAATAGATATTGTGAATAGCTGGGTTCCTAGGACCGATCCCTGCGGTACCCCACTAGTCACTGCCTGCCACTCGGAAAAAGACCCGTTTATTCCAACTCTTTGCTTTCTGTCTGCCAACCAGTTCTCTATCCAAGTCAATACCTTGCCTCCAATCCCATGTGCCTTAACTTTACACGCTAATCTCTTATGTGGGACCTTATCGAAAGCCTTTTGTAAGTTCAAATACACCACATCCACTGGTTCTCCCTTATTTATTTTTCCAGTTACATCCTCAAAAAATTCCAGTAGATTAGTCAAGCACAATTTACCTTTTGTAAATCCATGTTGACTTTGTTCGATCCTGTCACTGTTTTCCAAGTGCTCTGCTATTACATCTTTTATAATGGACTCTAGCATTTTCCCCACTACCGATGTCAGGCTTACCAGTCTATAATTCCCCGTTTTCTCTCTACCACCTTTTTTGAATAGTGGGGTAACATTAGCTACCCTCTAATCCATGGGTACTGTTCCAGAGTCTATCGAATTTTGGAAGATGACCAGCAATGCATCTATTATTTCTAGGGCCACTTCCTTAAGTACCCTAGGATGTAGATTATCAGGCCCTGGGGATTTATCGGCCTTCAATCCCGTCAATTTTCCTAACGCCATTTCCCTACAAATACTGATTTCTTTCAGTTCCTCCCTTTCATTAGACCCTATATTCCCCGACATCTCTGGGAGGTTATTTGTGTCCTCCTTTGTGAAGACAGAACCAAAGTATGTATTTAATTGGTCTGCCATTTCTTTGTTCCCCATTATAAATTCCCCTGATTCTGACTGCAAGGGACCTATGCTTGACTTCACCAATCTTTTTCTCTTCACATATCTATAAAAGCTTTTACAGTCAGTTTTTATGTTCCCTGCAAGCTTACTCTCATACTCTATTTTCCCCCTCTTAATTAATCCCTTTGTCCTCCTTTGTTGAATCCTAAACTGCTCCCAAACCTCAGGTTTACTTCTTTTTCTGGCCAATTTATATGTCCTCTCCTTGGATCTTATGCTATCCCTAATTTCCCTTCCCGGATGCTTCTCTTCCACTTTGTGCGGTCTTGGGCCAGGGATTCTCAGATGTCGGAGGGGATGTTGCACTTTTTCAAGGAGGCTTTGAGGGTGTCCTTGAAGCGTTTCCTCTGCCCACCTGGGGCTCTCTTGCCGTGTCGGAGCTCAGAGTAGAATGCTTGCTTTGGGAGTCTTGTATCTCGCATGCGGACGATGTGGCCCGTCCATCTGAGCTGATCGAGTGTGGTCAAAGCTTCAATGCTGGGGATGTTGGCCTGAGCGAGAACACTGACATTGGTGTGCTTATCCTGCCAATGGATTTGCAGGATCTTGCGGAGGCAGCGTTGGTGGTACCTCTCCAGTGCTTTGAGGTGCCTGCTGTACATGGTCGATGTCTCTGAAGCATACAGGAGGGCGGGCATCACTACTGCTATCACCATATAAATTACACTATACAAAATAGTAAGGATTGGATATTGCTTTGCAGGATCCAAATATGCTGTAAGATTGGGATAAGGAAGAGGAACTTGTGAGGGCCAACAAATGCAGGTGCAAAGACATCCTGTGGAAAGAAGGCCTTTCACCGGTTGCAGTGTTCCCATGAGCGCAAAGCTTCAAAGATGGAACCCATATGCGGAGGGAGCCCCCACGTTTGGTGTGTGCCATGGTTGAAATGTGATTGAACTTGAAGAATGCAGTTGCCAGTGCCTTCCTCCAGATACCAGCAAACCTCTTCCTTATATGGAGTCAGGTACGAGGGACCTAAGTAGTCAGTAACTCAGTCGGTGATTTCCCTCCATGCAGCCTGTTTTTAATAGGGGATGGTTTTCAGCTCCAGATAAGGACACTTTTCCCTGGTGCACCTCCGGCAGCAGGATCTCCAAATCTTCCACAACAAAGAGAGGGGTGCTACCCACATACCTCTTGTGTACTATTTTGAACAGCGAATCAACTTTTCAGTCACTACCACAAGTTCCCCTTTAAGGCAAGCTGCAGTCCTTTAAGCATTGCTGCCTCATCATATTTTAGGCTTCCCAGCCATATGCGATAAAGGCCAAGCTCTTTGGGCAAGCTTTTCATTTGCCAGTAATCTATTCAAATATATATATATAATTCTCTGGATGTGGACATCACTTAGCATTTATTGCCCATCTCTAGTTTCCTAGCAGTTTGATACAACTGGCTGACTTACTCAGCCATTTCAGAGAGCAATTAAGAGTCAGCAACGCTGGAATGAGATTGGAGTTACATATTGGCCAGACTGGGTAAGGATGGCAGCTTTCCTTCCCTAAAGGGCGGCAGTGAACCAGATGGGTCATTATGACAATCTGACAGCTTCATGGTCACTTTTTAATATCAGCTTTTTATTACCAGATTTAAAAAAAACTGAATTCAAATTCTCAAACTGCCATGGTGGGATTCAAATTTATGTTCTCTGGATTACATTCCAGGTTTCTGGATTTTTAGTCCAATATCATAGCCACGGCACTATCCCCACCAGAAAGATTAGCACAGCTTGTCCCCGGAGGTGCTGGCACAGCTGAGCCATGAGCCAGCTTAAGGCCGTTTCTGCCGGTCTTGGAATATCGGAGCTTGAGTGTTGACACCAAGCACTCCCAGGTCAGGTATAACACTGGCGAAATGCAAAAAGAAAGAAAGACCTGCATTTATATAGCACCTTTCACGACCACCACCTCCAGGGGGCGCTGGAGATGAATTTTGCGGTCGGCGGCGATATTTAAGCGCCAGGCGCTAAAATTTGTGCCTTTCCCACATTACATTGGAGTCACTGTTGTAAAGTGGGAAACGCGGCAGCCAATTTGCGCACAGCAAGGTCCCACAAACGGCAATGTGATAATGACCAGATAATCTGTTTTTTTTGTTATGTTGGTTGAGGGATAAATATTGGCCAGGACACCGGGGATAACTCCCCTGCTCTTCTTCAAAATAGTGCCATGGGATCTTTTACGTCCACCTGAGAGAGCAGACGGGGCCTCAGTTTAACGTCTCATCCAAAAGACAGCCCCTCCGACAGAGCAGCACTCCCTCAGTACTGCACTGGAGTGTCAGCCTAGCTTTATGTGCTCAAGCCCCTGGAGTGGGACTATGAACCCACAACCTTCTGACTCAGAGGCGAGTGTGCTACCAACTGAGCCACAGCTGACACAAATGCAGTGTGAAGCTCCCACTAATCTGTTCCAACAATAGGGTAGATTTTATGAATTTGCATTGCCAACACAGAGCCTTATATGGTGGAGGTACGTATCAGGAAATTAAACACAGAGGTCTGTACCCCTTGCAAGGACTTTGCACATAGTTCAAGCTATGCACTGAAGCTCGAAGCCAGGAGTGCAAATTTACCCTAATCCCAGAAATTCGGGTCGGAGGCTTCCCGCGGGTGCAAGCCTCCGACCTGAACTTACCTAACGCACTGGCCATTGTGCTGTGGGCCCGCGTGGGATTCCGATCCTGGGCCTGCTCCAACTGCCGGCACGCAGTGCTTGCGTATCCCAGGGGCGCAGTTAGTTCAAAGCGTCCCCATGGATCACGTGGGCCATGGAGAGCCAATGGTAGCAGGGAATCTGTATTCATAGATTTGACAGGAAGACCTGTCAAATCTATGAATACAATTCAGCCCAAAACATAACTAAAACTTCAAATAATTTTTTTTTAAATCACATTTTTAAAATAACTATAAATTACATAAAATAATTATTTTAAACAATAATTTAAGTTTTTGAAAAAATTAATTACAGTTTCTAACGGGGCTAAAAATAAACTTACCTTTCTTTAAAGTATTTAAAAATAATAAACCTGTGGAAAAAATGTTTTAATTTTACTTAATTCACCACTTACCTTGTTAAAAGCAGGCCTTGCGACTGCTTTCTAGAAGCGTAGCTCCTGGAGACTTACCCTCCCGGAGAAACCTGCAAAAAAACCGGAAGTTCCAGGCGTATGCGCTGCCTCTCCGGCGCACGCGTTCAACCTGTGAACCCCTTCCTTTAAGGGAACGGAAGTTTCGGTTTCCCGCGCATGTACGAAACCGGCACTTTCATTGGGCCTACGTGTGAGTACCCAGCACGTACTCACCCGAAGTTCTGGAAATATTTAATGTGTCTACACTATAATTTCACATTTTGCATTGCCTACACAAGTCTTCTTGGTGGCCTCTTGAAAGTGAAATTGCCAATTTGTAAGCATTAGACTCACACCAACTAAGAACTGGCCTGAGATTGTCCAGACACACTGTGCACATCACTGGTACAGCCAGCTGAGTAGATTTCCACCCTGCCACTCTGTGCTGGATTTGAACCCAGGCCCCAGAGGTGAAAGGACGGCATTCTAACCCACAGCACCCACACAGTCATTAGGCTGGCTGTAACTCACGGGAAGAGTTTGTTTTTTCTTAACCACACAGCCCTGCTGTAAACTGGTCTCACTGAAGTTGTTTTCAAAAGTAGCGATAATTGTCTAAATAAATGCGTAGAATTGTCAGTTACTATATTTCAAGTTATTTATTTCCATTTATTTTCTAAACATTTTTCAGCGATATATATACCCAGATTTTAAAATAATTCCTTATTATCTTTGTGATTCAATGGAAAAAAATCCAGTAAAAAGTGTACTTGATGTGTATAATTTCATGAACAGACACAATCCCGCCCTTGTAGAAAAATATAATTCTTGCATTCATATAGTCGGAATTAAGGCCGACTATTCAAATTCCATTGAATTCAGGACTCTCAGAACAGGATTGGAGAACGAGATGGCACAATGGTTTACCAAGCTGGAGTTTTCTGCCCCCACCACCCCCTATACTGATTTACTGATTTCCTGGACTTTGATCCCATCGAGGCAGAACATGGCTGCCGATAGATGACTGGGTGTACGTAAATTGAATGCAAATGAGGGAAATGCAGCCTTCACGCTGTTTCCTGCCACTTGAGCCCTGGCTGCTTGGGTGCCCAGCATACGATGGTCATCAGAGGAGGGAGAAAAGGTTTCCCTCACAGCCAGGGCCTGTGTAAGTGCTCACGGAGCATAGCCTTTCATAGGCCATAAGAACAGGTGGCAACATTTATATAGGAATTCATCTCCACGCTGTGATAGGTCCCACCCACCCCCCCCCCCAAGGCCTACTGTGTCAGAACAGACGGCGCTCCCTGGTGGAGACCGCGGAGGTGTGCTGATGGCCTCGGGCAGATGTTCCACACAACCGCCTGCCCTCAGCCCCACAATATTGCTCACCGCTGGCGATGCGCTTCGTTCTATTGGAAGGCAAGAAGCCTCTCCTCATGTCCTCAAACAACTGAGCTGGACTTGAATCCATCCCAAAGTGAGGGCCAGATGAAAGTCTTTTCAGTCTGCTGACTATGAAGTGCCTCAATAAAAATTTAGGCCAATTTCAGCCCACTTCCCTCTTAGACTAGACTAAGTAGACAGCACAAAACTGGCTATAATAAGGAAATAATCTGGCAGACGTTCATCCTTAGAGAAGTGGTGACAAATGTATGGAAAATTGAAGCTCTCCTAGTGCAGTAGACAGGTGTTCAGCAGAAGTTCTTTGGCTTTCAGCTTTTCATTTTGAAGATTTTTGATGTCTTCTTTTTAGGATACCTCCTGGCCCACACAACATTGGCCCACACAACATTCCCAGCACCTGACCCTGCTATTCTTGATCTGGCCACTAGGAGACGATCTAAGTTGAGCACGGCCCCAATGTACCTCTTTCCATCCATGTGAGGAAGTGCTTCACCTCTAGTGGTTCCTTCTCTGATTGGGAGCTCAGTGTCTGGAGAGTTATAGCCATAAATCACTCACTGTGCGACATCATGCTGCTGTGTCAGCTGTGGCTCAGTGGGTAGCACTCTCGCCTCTGAGTCAGAAGGTTGTGGGTTCATAGTTCCACTCCAGAGACTTGAGCACCAAAATCTAGGCTGACACTCCAGTGCAGTGCTGAGGGAGTGCTGCACTGTCGGAGGTGCCGTCTTTTGGATGAGACGTTAAACTGAGGTCCCATCTGCCCTCTCAGGTGGATGTAAAAGATCCCATGGCACTATTTCGAAGAAGAGCAGGGGAGTTATCCCTGGTGTCCTGGCCAATATTTATCCCTCAATAAATATCACAAAAAACAGATTATCTGGTTATTATCACATTGCTGTTTGTGGGAGCTTGCTGTGCACAAATTAGCTGCCGCATAAGAACATAAGAAATAGGAGCAGGAGTAGGCCATTTGGCCCTTCGAGCCTGCTCCGCCATTCAATGAGATCATGGCTGATCTTCTGCCTCAATTCCATTCATCGGCCCTATCGTCATATCCCTTGATGCCCTTACTAGTCAGAAATCTATCGACTTCTGTTTTGAATATACCCAATGACTGAGCCTCTACAGCCCTCTGGGGTAGAGAATTCCAAAGATTCACCACCCTCTGTGTGAAGAGATTTCTTCCCATCTCAGTCCTGAATGGCCTACCCTTTATCCTGAGGCTGTGGCCCCTGGTTCTAGATTCCCCAGCCAAGGGAAACATTCTCCCAGCATCCACCCTATCAAGCCTTGTAATAATTTTGTATGTTTCAATGGGATCCCCCCTCATTCTTCTGAATTCAAGAGAATACAGGCCCAGTTTACTCAATCTCTTCTCATACGACAGTCCCGCCATCCCAGGAATCAATCTCGTGAACCATCATTGCACTCCCTCTATGGCAAGTATATCCGTCCTTAGGTAAGGAGACCAAAATTGTACACAGTACTCCAGGTGTGGTCTCACCAAGGCCCTATATAATTGGAGTAAGACTTCTTTACTCCTGTACTCAAATCCTCTTGTAATGTAGGCCAGCATACCATTTGATTTCCTAATTGCTTGCTGTACTTGTATGCTAACTTTCAGTGATTCATATAGAAGGACACCCAGGTCCCTCTGAACACCAACATTTCCCAATCTCTCACCATTTAAAAATACTCTGCTTTTCTATTTTTCCTGCCAAAGTGGATAACTTCACATTTCTCCACATTATATTCCATTTGCCATGTTCTTGCCCACTCACTTAGCCTGTCTATATCCCCTTGAAGCCTCTTTGCATTCTCCTCACAACTTAGATTCCCACCTAGTTTTGTATCATCAGCAAACTTGGATATATTACATTTGGTCCCCTCATTCAAAACTCAAAGCATTTCCTACATTACAACAGTGACTACACGTCATAAAGTACTTATTGGCTGTAAAGCGCTTTGAGACGTCCGTTGGTCATGAAAGGCGCTATATAAATGCAAGTCTTTCTTTTTTTAAATCTTTTTGTATGTAAGGGTCATCACGACTAATCTGGTAGTGGGCCAAACCCAAGTGGATTAGTACAAACTTAAATCTAATTCAATCATGGGATGTGAGCGTTGCTGGCAAGGCCAGCATTTATTGCCCATCCATAATTGCCCTTGAGAAGGTGGTGGTGAGCCACCTTCTTGAACCATTGAAGTCCGTGTGGTGCAGGTACTCCCACAGTGCTGTTAGGAAGGGAGTTCCAGGATTCTGGCCCAGCTGCAGGAGTTCCTCAGGGCAGTGTCCTAGGCCCAACCATCTTCAGCTGCTTTATCAATGACTTTCCCTCCATCATAAGGTCAGAAGTGGGGATGTTTGTTGATGACTGTACAGTGTTCCTTGCCATTCGCAACTCCTCAGATAATGAAGCAGTCCTTGCCCGCATGCAGCAAGACCTGAATGACATCCAGGCTTGGGCTGATAAGTGCCAAGTAACATTTGCACCACACAAGTGCCAGGCAATGACTATCTCCAATAAGTGAGTGTCTAACCACTACCCCTTGACATTCAACAGCATTACCATCACCGAATCCCCCACCGTCAACATTCTGGGGATCACCCTTGACCAGGAAATTAACTGGACCAGCCAGATAAATACTGTGGCAACAAGAACAGGTCAAAGGCTGGGTATTCTGCAATGAGTGTCTCATCTCCTGACTCCCCACAGCCTTTCCACCATCTACAAGGCACAAGCCAGGAGTGTGACGTAATACACTCCAATTGCTTGGATGAGTGCAGCTCCCACAACACTCAAGAAGCTCAACACCATCCAGGACAAAGCAGCCTGCTTGATTGGCACCCCATCCACCACCTTAAACATTCACTCCCTCCACCACTGGCGTACCATGGCTGCAGTGTGTACCATCTACAAGATGCACTGCAGCAACTCGCCAAGGCTTCTTCGGCAGCACCTCCCAAACTGCCTCTACCACCTAGAAGGACAAGGGCAGCAGGTGCATGGGAATACCATCACCTCCAAATTCCCCTCCAAGTCACACACCATCTTGACTTGGAAATATATCGCCATTCCTTCATTGTCACTGAGCTGAAATCCTAGAACTCCCTTCCTAACAGCACTCTGGGACTGCAGCGGTTCAAGAAGGTGGCTCACCACCACCGTCTCAAAGGCAATTAGGGTTGGTCAATAAATGGAGGCCTTGCCAGTGAAGCCCACATCCCAGGAACGAATAAAAAATTTGGTGACAGTAATCCCATTGAATGTCAAGGGAAGGTGGCTAGACTCTCTCATATTGAAGATGGTCATTGCCTGGCACTTGTGCAGTGCGAAGGTTACCTGCTACTTATCAGTCCCTATAGTGGCGCTCCGTAGTTTCCAATATGCAGCCACTGAGCTTTGAGGCTTTTAGCAACGAGTAGACGCGTGTCGAAATAAAACGTTCCAAAATGTAACTTTGTCTTTTAACTGTTTACTGTAGTACATTTTAAACAGGATTTCAAAGTAAAACACGTTTAACACGCACACGTTCAAAAACTGTATTGCACCACAGCCCTCAAAGCTTCTACCTTTTCCAGCCTCGTGGAGCTTGAACTGTAAAAATGGCTGGATATCATGTGACAAGCTTAAGGACTGTACCATTGTAGCAAGAATAAAGGGGGTCTCTCAGACTATACTATTGGAACAAGAAAAGAGGGGTTTCTCAATACAATAAGTCAGTCAGGTAAATTAACTATATTATACTAGAATATGCATCAATAATAAACAAATGTACATACATACTGTACCATAATATTTAACCAATATTTTAAAGTATTTTCTTTCTTCTTTACACTTTCTTAAACTTTCATGACTCTCACAGTCCCTGTCTTGCTGCATGCGGTCATGGACTGCTTCATTTTCTGAGGAGTTGCAAATGAAACTGAACACTGTGCAGTCATCAGTGAACATCCCCACTTCTGACCTTATGATGGAGGGAAGATCATTGATGAAGCAGCTGAAGTTGGACCTAGGACACTGTCCTGAGGAACTCCTGCAGTGATGTCCTGGGGCTGAGGTGATTGGCCTCCAACTAGGGCTCCTTGATGCCACACTTGGTCAAATGCTGCCTTGATGTCAAGGGCAGTCACTCTCACCTCACCTCTAGAATTCAGCTCTTTTTCCCATGTTTGGACCAAGGCTGTAATGAGGTCTGAAGCCGAGTGGTCCTGGCAGAATCCACACTGAGCATCGGTGAGCAAGTTATTGGTGAGTAAATACCGCTTAATAGCACTGTTGACATCTTCCATCACTTTGCTGATGATTGAGAGTAGGCTGATGGGGCGGTAATTGGTCGAATTGGATTATTCCCTATTTTGGTGGACAGGACATACCTGGGCAGTTTTCCACATTGTCGGATAGATGCCAGTGTTACAGCTGTACTGGAACAGCTTGACTAGAGGCCCGGCTAGTTCTGGAGCACAAGTCTTCAGCACTATAGCCGGGATGTTGTCAGGGCCTGTAAGATTTGCAAAATTTCTGCATCTTCCCAAGGGTTATTATTAATAAAAGGGACCCTGCATGGACATTTTTAAATTGAAAAGGGTACCCAAGATGGCATCCGTGCCTCGTGGCAGAAAGCCTGTGTGATTCCAAAATGGATTCTGCAGCGCAGACAGCTTGGGAGAAATCGAAACAAAGGCTGCAGGTTTTCTGTGAAGAGAAACTTTGTGTTTTGGAACGAGACAGGACTCTAAATTATGCATTAGACTGAATTGGAGACGGATCTAATTGCAGTTTAGGCCTATAGTTAAGGCCATCAAACAGTCTGCATACATTATCGGAAACAGATTAACACAGCCATCGAGGTTGGACAAGCCCATCAAGGAACTTTCAGGATGTTGTGTCTGTGTGTTGATAGAGACACTGAAGACAGGAGTTGGTTCATAGGTGTTTACTAAGCAAAGTCTGGAGGGGTACTAACGGATATAACACAATATACAGGCTTATATAGCCCGAGTGGCCATTACCGGCATTACAGCACACATGGGGCTCTTAAAGGCACATACACTACAATTCCTCCCCTTTTAGCTAACCAGTACATAATATTTTAAGTAATTATTAATTACATGTTATAAGAAAAATAATATACACATTGCTGCAGTTAATTAATTATAAGTCAGTCTCTCTGGAGGCTTCCTGACTCGGTCCGGATAACGCCTCGGTGGTGTAGTAGTTTCTGGTGGTGTAGTAGGTTCGTTTGGCAAGGCTGATTCGGCTTGAATGCCAGTGTCGGGTTCATCGGGTTCCAGTATCACCGGATCGGAGGTAGATATGGGTATCTCTACTTCATCGTTAGGCATATAGAGTTGTGGTGTAGGTTGTCCCTTTTCGGATGACTCTATGATTTGGTCAGCATGGTGCCTTATTATGCTTTCTCCGATGTCCACGGTATACATCAATGGTCCTAGTCATGTGCAGATAGTTCCAGGCTGCCATTTCTCGGTACGGTAGTCCTGGGCCAAAACTTGTAGACCTATCTGGAAGGTTCTAGTTGGTCTTTCATTCATGCCTTGAAATTGCCGGTTCTCCACGTCCCTTCTGATGTTGGGCTTGATCAAATCCAGCCGGCATCTTAGGTTTCTATTGAAGAACATCATGGCGGGAGTTTGGTTGGTAACCATATGTGTTGCATTCCTGTATGCGAACAAGAAGTTATCCACCTTGTGCTGAAGTTTTATGTCTTCATTACCCATGGCCTTTATGGCCTTCTTGAAGGTCTGGACAAACCTTTCAGCCAATCCATTGGTGGCGGGATGGTATGGGGCGGACGTGTAGTGCTTAACCCCATTGTTTTTTAAGAACTTCCTGAATTCTTCGGACACAAATTGCGGTCCATTATCAGAACAGATCTGTTCCGGCAGCCCATTCCTGGCAAATATGGTCCTTAATACTGTGATGGTTTTTTCCGTGGTGGTGGAGGACATCTTTATTACCTCCGGCCACTTGGAGTGTGCATCAATCGCGATTAAGAACATTGAGTCCATAAATGGACCAGCAAAGTCGATGTGTACCCTTTGCCAGGGAGATGAGGGCCACTCCCATGGATGTAGAGGGGCTTGGGGTGGAGCGTTTTGGACCTTCTGGCATCCTAGGCAGCTCTTGGTCATTTCTTCTATGTCTCCATCGATACCTGGCCACCATACAAACGCTCTGGCTAGGTTCTTCATTTTCACTCCACCCAGATGCCCCTCGTGAAGCTCCTTTAGCACTTTATCCTGGAGTTTGGGTGGAATCACCACTCTGGATCCACACATCAAGGTTCCTCGGCATACTGACAGCTGTTCTCTTCTTTGCGAGAATGCTGGCAACAGTGGTTCGCCATGTGCTGGCCATCCTTTCACCGTTAAGTCGTAGACTCGTGAGAGAGTCGGGTCATTTCTTCTTTCCTTTTCAATGGCAGAATTTGTTACTGGTAGACATTCCACTATGGTTGAGTGGGACATCTCCACTGGGTCTACTGTAGGTGCCTCTTCTACCGTTGGCAACGGTAGGCGCGATAAACTGTCAGCATTCCCATGCTGTTTTGATCCTTTGTATTCTATGTTGTATTGGTGTGCCCCTAGAAAAAGGGACCACCTCTGTAGCCTTTGCGCTGTCATAATGGGAACACCCTTTTTAGGGTTGAATATGGAGATGAGGGGTTGATGGTCAGTCAACAAGGTAAATTTTTGTCCGTGTAGGTAATGGTTGCATTTCTTCACTCCCCATACCAGGCTGAGTGCTTCCCTGTCGATTTGGGCATAGCTACGCTCAGCTGAGTTCAATGAGCGTGACGCAAAAGCTATCGGCCGTTCCGAGCCATCAGGGAATTTATGCGATAATACTGCTCCTATGCCGTGAGGGGATGCATCGCACGCCAGTCTGATTGGAAGTGATGGGTTGTAATGAGCCAAAACTTCTTTGGATGTGATTAAGTCTTTGCATTTATGGAATGCACGTTTACAGTCTTCGCTCCATTTCCAAATTACTCCTGTTTGTAGCAGTTCATTAAGAGGGTGTAGAAGAGTTGATAAGTTTGGTAAAAATTTATGATAGTAATTTATTAATCCCAGGAACGACCTTAATTGTGAAACATTTTCAGGTGCTGGGGCTTTTATGACCGCTTCAATTTTTTCAGGTGACTTATGCAACCCTTCCTTATTTATTATGTGGCCACAATATGATATTTGATTTCGGAAAAATTCGCACTTGGGGCGATTTGCTCGTAGGCCCCGTTCTCTCAGCCTAGTGAGCACCTGCTCCAAATTGGCAAGGTGCTCGTTGTCGTTTTCTCCTGTTACAAGGATGTCATCTAGGTAGCACTGAGTACCTGGAATCCCTTGGAGGACTTGCTCCATAGCTCTTTGCCAGATTGCTGGAGCGGATGCTACTCCGAAAACCAGTCGATTGTACTGGTACAGACCTTTGTGTGTATTTATCGTGAGATATTTTTTAGAGGCCTCTTCAACCTCCATCTGTAGATATGCCTGTGCCAAGTCAATTTTGGTGAAACGTTTCCCTCCGGATAGTGAGGCGAAAATATCTTCTATCCTCGGAAGAGGATACTGTACCGTGTGAAGGACCGGGTTTACCGTCACCTTGAAGCCTCCACAGATGCGACTTTTTCTCTGTTCATCAGATTTATTATTCTTCAATGCTTTCTTCATGACTGGAACGATGGGTGTTGCCCACTCGCTCCAATCTATTTTGGATAATATGCCTGCATTTTCCAAATTCTCCAGCTCTGCCTCGACTGCTGGACGAATTGCGTATGGCACTGGTCTTGCTTTAAAAAACTTGGAAATTGCTGCATCTTCCACTTTTATTGAGGCGGTGATGCCTTTCAAGGTTCCTAGTTTCTCTTGAAACACTTCTTTGGCGTTGGCCAAGATGTCTTTTAATCGTTCAGGTATGACGTCATCATCGTTTTTTTTCTTACTGGTCACCGTCAGTGCATGAATGGAGTGCCAGTCTAAACGTATTTTCTTGATCCATTCACGTCCTAACAGCGGTGGGCCACCATCTTGTAGAATGTATAAATACAACTTTTGTATTTGCTTGCCGTTGTATACAACAGGCACCCTTATTTTTCCTTTGGGGTATACTTTCTGCCCCGTTTATGTTTTTAAGATAATGGATGTGTCTTTTAAAGGGATATGCGGAAATAGCCTCTCGTAATCCCGTCGATTTATTACGGTCAGAGCTGATCCTGTATCTAGCTCCATTTTAACTGGGGACCCTGCTATCGTGAGGGTAACCCAAATGGTCTGGTAATCATCTTTGGCAAGTACATTATGTAATTTGAGACAGCTTAGTCTCTTGTTTTCGGAGTCGCTATCGCTCTTCTGGTCTTCGGAGCTACTGTCCGTCATCATTTGTACCTTTCTGTACTTTTCTTTATTGATTTTTTTTTTCCTGTCTGTGGATTTATTTTTTCCAGATCGGCATACCCGTGCAATGTGTCCAATCTTTCCGCATTGCCTGCATGCTTTGTCCTTGAACCAGCAGTCCCTCTGGTTATGGGTGGATCTGCTGCAGCGATAACATCTCTCGAAACCCTGTGTCATTTCATGGGTGCCGAAGTCCTGTGTTTTTTGTTGTATTTCTGCAGCTCCTCTTGCAGCTTCTTCGTATGATACAGCCATACTGAAAGCCTTGTCCAGTGTTAAATCTTTTTCAGAAAGCAGCCTTTTCTGTGTTCCTTCACTTAAGAGACCGCAGACGAATTTGTCTCGAAGATAATCTGCTAGTCCTGCCCCGAAGTGGCAGTGTTTTGATAGCTTTCTTAATTCAGTGAGGTAATCAGCGTTACTTTCATTCTTGTGTTGATTTCTCTTGAAGAATTTGAATCATTCCGCTATCAGCAGCGGTGTTGGGTTTAAGTGCTCCTGTAGGGTATCAACAATTTCTTTAAAATCCTTGTCCTTTGGTTTGGCTGGAGTGATTACATTTCGTAACAGCCCGTATGTCTTTGCGCCCATTAGATTCAGCAGTACTGAAGCTTTTTTTCATCTTCTATTCCATTTGCAGTGCAATATACCTCCACTCTTTCCACATATGTGGTCCAATCCTCTATCTTGCTATCAAAAGCATCAATATTGCCAGATTTAGGCATTTTAGAAAAGATATGGCGCTTCCCGCGCTTTTCTTTCTTTTCTGCAGAAAAGATATGGTGCTTCCCGCACTTTCCCACCGCTGCTGCCGATGACAACGCTGTTTCCCGCGGTTTCCGTTCTTTTATTTATTTATTTATTTACAGTTGGAGACTCGTTCCCGCCGGACTTTCTCTCTAGGTCTGAACGCCGACCTTTTTGCAGCGCCAGCCGTCTCCCGAGTGCTCCCTCCCCGTCTGTTACTGCTTGCCTCCGCTTTCGCTGCTTGGCCCAGCTGTAAAACCAGCCGCTGGAGTCCCAGCCTGACGCCCAGGAAGGATTAGCGCAGTACCTGCCACCAGCTTGGCCAGCTGGTGAAACCAAAGCTTTTTTTCACTTTCTTGATTCTTCTGGATGCCAGAGGAATCGATGTCCTTGAGGTGCTGCCGAATTGCAGGTAAGTCCGTTTCCACTTCGTCGCCACTGTTGTGTCTGTGTGTTGATAGAGACACTGAAGACAGGAGTTGGTTCATAGGTGTTTACTAAGCAAAGTCTGGAGGGGTACTAACGGATATAACACAATATACAGGCTTATATAGCCCGAGTGGCCATTACCGGCATTACAGCACACATGGGGCTCTTAAAGGCACATACACTACACAGGGCAATACAAGTCAATTATCGGGCCGGTAGATGCGATTACCGGCCATCTAAAACCCGTTAGTATGAATTGCTACCATTATTTTAAACTAGCCCGCCAAGTTTAAGACAAAGAACTAACCTGATTTGGCGTGAAGATAAGGGTTTTCGACGAAGGTATAATTGAAGGCCCCGGGTAGCATTGAGTTAAGGCAGCTAGTTCGTTTGGAGGAGGAGGTCCGTAGAGTTCGTTGGTTGGTGTGCTGGTGCTGCTCCTCGGGCCCCTCGCCCTCGTGGCCGCCACTCTTTCCCCATCCCGCGCTTACCTCCTGGCCTCTGCCCGTGCCCTTTTCCCACTCTATCTGGAACTACCCCGGCACCGGGTCAGGCAGACATGGACAGATTCAGGCCAGGCGAGGCGGGACGCAACGAGGGGAGAAGGGAAAACCACTGAGGGGCAGACCGGCTAGAGAAGACCAAACGAGGGGAGGCTTCGAATCATCGGGCCTTCAGCCTCGGCCGACCTTCGAATATCTGCACACTAACTCAAACTGGCAGCTGTTGACGAAGAATCATCCCTGCAAGATAAAGTACCCAAACAGAGACTTTGACTTTGGGGTACTCAAACCTGGACAACGCCCTTGCAGCACCCGGAGACCACGTGATGACGGCAGGCTCCAGAGAGCACCAAGAGCGAACCCCGAACCCCACCGCTGTTTTGAATTGAGCAAACCCCGTTTTTGATTGGTGAGCATAGATTCTGACCCCTCATAGCTTAATCTAGTTAGGTATAGGGGGTGGGATAAGGATAAGGGGATTGTTAAGATACTTGTTTTCCCTCGATGTGCCATGTGTTCCCCATTCCCTGTATAAGTGCATTTGCCTGTAATGTTATAGTGGTAACTTCTTTTAAGACTGTATTAATTTTTCCTGTTCAATAAAATCTTGGTTTTTGTTTACATCCAACCACCTGTCTACTCGAGTTTTTTTCTGTATCGCTGCCTGTACCTAAGTCCGGTGTCTAGAACCCAGGGGCGTGGGAGAGATTCGAACCGCTCACAAACAGTCAGGGGCATAACTGACTGGGCGCACGCGCCACACCCGCCACCCCCTACAGCCCATAGCCATTGCTGTATCCAATGTGCTTAACTGTTTCTTGATAGCACGTGGCGTGAATCAAATTGGCAGAAGACTGGCTTCTGTGATGATGGGGACCTGAGGAGGAGGCCGAGATGGATCATCCACTCGGCACTTCTTGCTGAAGGTGGTGGCAAACGCTTCAGCCTTGTCTTTTTGCTGAACAACTCACCTTAGAACATAAGAACATAAGAAATAGGAGCAGGAGTAGGCCAATTGGCCCCTCGAGCCTGCTCCGCCATTCAATAAGATCATGGCTGATCTGATCCTAACCGCCAATCCACTATGACAGGACTATCTCCTGAATCTAACAGAATTAGACACACGAAACAGGAGCAGGATCAGGCTGCACGGCCCCTGGGCCCGCTCCGCTACCCACAGGGCCATGACCGATCCGCACCTAAACTCATGTCCAAATTCCTGCCCGCTCCCTGTAGCCCTTAATTCCCTTTTCTTCTAGGAAACTGTCTATTTCTGTTTTAAATTTATGTAATGATGTAGCTTCGACAGCTTTTTGGGGCAGCATATTCCATGGACCTACCACCCTCTGAGTGAAGTAGTTCCTCCTCATCTCAGTTTTGAAAGAGTAGCCCCTTATTCTAAGACTATGCCCCCTAGTTCTAGTTTCACCCATCATCGGGAACATCCTCCCCGCATCCACCCGATCCAACCCCTTCACAATCTTATATGTTTCAATAAGATCGCCTCTCATTCTTCTGAACTCCAATGAGTAGAGTCCCAATCTACTCAACCTCTCCTCATATGTCCATCCCCTCATCCCCGGGATTAACCGAGTGAACCTTCTTTGTACTGACTCGAGAGCAAGTATGTCTTTTCTTAAGTATGGACACCAAAACTGTATGCAGTATTCCAGGTGCGGTCTCACCAATACCTTGTACAACTGAAGCAATACCTCCCTATTTTTATATTCTATCCCCCTAGCAATGAAAGCCAACATTCCATTGGCCTTCTTAATCACTTGCTGCACCTGCATACTAACCTTTTGAGTTTCGTGCACCAGGACCCCCAGATTCCTTTGTACTTCAGTACTTTCCAGTTTCTTGCCATTAAGATAATAACTTGCTCTACGATTTTTCCTGCCAAAGTGCATAACCTCACACTTTCCAGTATTGTATTCCATCTGCCAAGTCTCTGCCCACTTACTTAGCCTGTCTATGTCCCCTTGCAGGTTTTTTATGTCCTCCTCTCTCACTACTTTCCCTCCCATCTTAGTATCATCTGCAAACTTTGATATGTTACACTCGGTCCCCTCCTCCAAATCGTTAATATAGATTGTAAAGAGTTGGGGACCCAGCACTGACCCCTGCGGAACACCACTGGTTACTGATTGCCAGTCTGAGAATGAACCATTTATCCCAACTCTCTGCCTTCTGTTAGATAGCCAATCCTCTATCCATGCCAGAATATTACCCCCAATCCCGTGATTTTTTTATCTTAAGCAATAATCTTTTGTGTGGCACCTTGTCAAATGCCTTTTGGAAGTCTAAATACACTACGTCCACTGGTTCACCTTTATCCACCCTGTACGTTACTTCCTCAAAGAGCTCCAGCAAATTTGTCAAACATGACTTCCCCTTCATAAAACCATGCTGACTTTGTCTTATTAAACTATGATTATCCAAATGTCCTGTTACTGTCTCCTTAATAATGGACTCCAAAATTTTACCTACCACAGATGTTAGGCTAACCGGTCTATAGTTTCCAGCCTTCTGTCTACTGCCCTTTTTAAATAAGGGTGTTACATTAGCAGTTTTCCAGTCTGCTGGGACCTTTGCTGAGTCCAGGGAGTTTTGGAAGATTATTACCAATGCATCCACATTCCCTACCGCCACTTCCCTCAAGACCCTTGGATGTAAGCCATCAGGTCCAGGCGACTTATTCGCCTTGAGTCCCATTATTTTACCGAGTACCACTTCCTTAGTGATTTTGATCGTGTTTATCTCCTCCCCCCCTATAGCCCCCTGCTTGTCCAGTGTTGGGATATCCTTGGTGTCCTCTACTGTAAAGACTGATACAAAATATTCATTCAGTGTTTTTGCCATCTCCATATTTCCCACCATTAATTTCCCGGTCTCATCCTCTAAGGGACCAACATTTACTTTAGCCACCCTTTTTCTTTTTATATAACTATAAAAACTCTTACTATCTGTTTTTATATTTTTTGCTAATTTACTTTCATAATCTATCTTCCCTTTCCTAATCAATCTTTTTGTTATTTTTTGCTGTCTTTTAAAGTTTTCCCAATCCTCTATCCTCCCACTAGATTTGGCTACCTTATATGCCCTTGTTTTTAGTCGAATACTATCCTTAATTTCTTTACTTAGCCACGGATGGCTGTCTTTTCTTTTACACCCTTTTCTTCTCAGTGGAATATACTTTTTTTGGAAGTTGTAAAATAACTCCTTAAATGTACACCGCTGATCATGTATCGTCTTACCCTTTAATCTATTTTCCCAATCCACTTTGCTCAATTCTGCTCTCATACCTTCATAGTCTCCTTTATTCAAGCTTAGCACGCTTGTTTGAGATACAACCTCCTCACCCTCTAATTGAACATGGAATTCAACCATGTTATGGTCACTCATTCCAAGGGGATCCTTTACTAGGACATTTTTAATTAATCCTGTCTCGTTACACAGGACCAGATCTAAGGTTGCTTGCCCCCTGGTCGGTTCAGTTACATACTGCTCAAGAAACCCATCCCTAATACACTCAATGAACTCATCCTCAAGGCAGCCCTGCCCAATTTGATTTGTCCAGTTAATATGATAGTTAAAATCCCCCATAATTATAGATGTTCCCTTATTACAAGCCTCAACTATTTCCTGATTGATACTCCGTCCAACCGAGTTACAACTGTTCGGAGGCCTATAGACTACGCCCACTAGTGTTTTTTTCCCCTTATTATTCCTTATCTCCACCCAAACTGTTTCATTATCCTGATCTTTTGACCCAATATCATTTCTCTGTATTACAGTGATTCCTTCCTTTATTAACATAGCCACCCCACCTCCCCTTCCTTCCTGCCTGTCCTTCCTGATCGTTAAATAACCTGGTATGTTTAATTCCCAGGCATTGTCACCCTGCAGCCATGTTTCTGTAATGGCCACAAGATCATACCCATATGTAGCTATTTGTGCCATTAACTCATCTATTTTGTTACGAATGCTACGTGCATTCAGATAGAGAACTTTCAAATGTGTTTTTTGACACTTAGTTCCTGCTTTTGCCCTTTTTATTACTTTACCTTTTACTCCATACCTTCTGCCCCTTCCTGACACGCTCTGGTTTTTCATTTCCCCACTGCTACCTAAGTCTATGACCTTCTCTGTTGTCATTTTTATTATTTGTTCTCTAGGAACCTGCCCCCCACTAGTTAGTTTAAAGCCCTCTCTACAGCCCTAGTTATATGATCCGCCAGGACCCTAGTCCCAGCACTGGCCAAGTGAAGCCCGTCCCAACGGAACAGCTCCCTCCTGCCCCAGTACTGGTGCCAGTGTCCCAGGAAGCAAAACCCATTTCTCCCACACCAGTCTTTGAGCCACGCATTTAACTCTCTGATTTTATTTGTCCTAGCCAAATTCGCTCGTGGCTCAGGTAATAATCCAGAGATTATTACCCTTGAGGTTCTGTTTTTTAATTTGACCCCTAGCTGCTCATACTCCTTTAACAGAACCGGCTTCCTAGTCCTATCTATGTCGTTTGTACCAACATGGAGCATGACGACTGGATCCACCCCCTCCCACTGCAAGTTTCTTTCCAGCCCAGAGGAGATGTCCTTAACCCTGGCACCGGGTAGGCAACACAGCCTACGGGACTCTCGCTCTTGGCTGCAGAGAACTCTATCTATCCCCCTAATAATACTATCCCCTACCACTACAACATTTCTATTTACTCCCCCCTCTTGAATGGCCCCCTGTTCCACGGTGCTGTGGCCAGGTTGCTCATCCTCCCTGCAGCCCCTGCTCCCGTCCCCACAGGGAGTAAGAACCTCGAACCTGTTGGTGAAGAGCAAGGGCTGCGGCTCCTCCAACACTACCTCCTGGTTCCCCGTACCTGCCTCACTCGTAGTCACACCGTCCTGACCCTGGCCATGGGCTACATCTGAATTAATTAACTTCATAGGTGTGACCACCTCCTGATACACAGAGTCCAGGTACTTCTCCCCCTCCCTGATGTGTCCACTTCAAGTCTACACAGCAGATCACCAAGTCTATAGTTATGTAGTTTCAAGGCCTCAGCCTAGGAGTCTCATAGGATGGAGTAATTACTTGATAATGCTTCCATTCCGATTCACCTACTATGCGCTACTGGACAGCTTTAGGTTTGCTATACGGTTTATACGACCAGATCCTAGGAGCCGTGTTACTGATCCTGTTGGGGATGTCGTTGCATTTATTCAGAATTTTGAGGAACAATATGGAAGGATCCATCCAGTCTTCTATCAAGGAACCGACAGTCAGGCACTGAATGATGCCAAACGGGAGCTTCGCTTTTTATTATTTTACCTTCATGGAGATGACCATCAGGACGCAGATGAGTTCTGTCGTAATACAGTGTGCACCCCAGAGGTTGTAAACTTCATCAACACTAGGCTGCTTTTCTGGGCCTGTTCCACCAGTAAGCCAGAAGGCTACAGGGTGTCTCAAGCTTTACGGAAAGAACACCTGCCCCTATTTGGCAATGATTATTTTGAAAGAACAAATAATGACGGTTATGACTCTATGAAATCTCAAAGCTTGTTGGCCGTACTCGCAAAGCCTACTAATGTGCTTGATGTTGGAGGACTCTTTAGTTTCCAACATTACGACTGTGACTACACTTCAAAAGTACGCCATTGGCTGTAAAGCGCTTTGGGACGACTTGAGTTTGTGAAAGGCACTATATAAATGCAAGTCTTTCTTTCTTTTTGCATCAAATTCATGCAGTGCCTCACTGAGGAACGCTCAGTTCCAGTCCCTGGGAGCAAAGAGGCAACATATGACATTCTTTATTGCTGTCATTGTTTACCTTAATGAGCACAAAATTAATTTGTTTTTACTCCCAGCACAATTTTGCTTACAAAGCCAATACAGAGTGCCTGTGGACTGTCGTGAGGAAAATGAATGGGATTCTGATCCACATACAAAAAGAAAATCACCCTGTCTGGGCTGCAAAACAGCATATCTGTGTCAAATTGGTACAAAGCCCGTGAGCAAATCTGCAGACTCTAATGGTAAATCAGAGCTCAGTGCATCAGATAGCTCAGGCCAACATTCATCAATCTTGGAGAAAAGTCTCGCTCGTTTGGGCTTGAACTCGGTCAGTAACCAGAGGACACAGCTTTAAGGTAATTGGCAAAAGACCCAGAGGTGAGGGGAGAATCTTTTTTTTTTACGCAGCGAGTTATGATGATCTGGAATGCAGGCAGTGGGAGCAGATTCAATAGTAACTTTCAAAAGGGAATTGAATAAATACTTGAAGGGGAGAAAATTGCTGGGCTATGGTGATAGAGCAGGGGGAGTGGGACTAATTAGATAACTCTTTCAAAGAGCCGGCACAGGCACGATGGGTCGAACGGCCTCCTCCTGTGCTGTAAGACTCTATGAGTGCACTCTCCATGGGTCTAAACTAAACCCGAGCACAAACAAAGGGACTTCTTGGTAAGAAATATTTAGAGGCCGTGATATGCAATGCTGGAAGACCGAGTAAATGTTTTCTGAATGGTAAAAAGGTCAAGTTCGAAGTACTCCTCCATTCTTCCAATGAAACCTCCACTCTCAAAGAGGACAAATGAATCATTGCACCTATGACAAACAGTAATCATTTTCAGTGAATTATTTAGACCCTATCACCTAGCAACACTTTATAGAAATCTGCTTCTAGACAATAATATAGAAGCCCCACAACTCAGGTCAGATGAAGAGGGGAACCTTATGTCTGGCACTGAAAGAATTTTACTGTCAGTAGTTTTAATTAATTCTTTGAGCTCCGTTAAAGTACCTCGAGTTTAATAAAGGCCTCAGCCTCGTAGCACAGATTGGCATCTATTAAATTTTGCCTGTTTGGCTGGGAAAAAAAGGCTGATTTCTTAAGCGGTGTCAAACAGACTGGCGTGGGTCTCCAGGTTCTCACATTACTTGCTGAGGATTACACTATTCTACATTACCAGGGCCAATTAAACGTGAGCAACGGATTGAACAAGCCAATCAGTGTAATTAGTTTAATCAGACTCCGTCACTAGCTGGAGTTGAACTCTCTTTGATTTGACGAAGGGAGACGAAAGAAAGGAGGGTCGTCGTGTTTAGGTTGCGGTGAGGTAATTAAAAAAACTCCCTTGTGAAATGCTGAGGCAAGTACACGAAGACAATGCCGATTAATGAGCATGACATGTGAACGTGAATGTGGACAATGGGTGGATATGTGGTAAACAAATTCAACGGTGCCACTCTCCCCTCTTTTTGAAACCCTTTAAAATATGTCAATCAAGTGTCGATGGGAAGAAAAGTCTGTCAGAAGTAATCAGTGGCCCCAACTTCCTCTTCCCAGGTGTAGACCGGATTCTGCACATCCTTTAGGTTTGTTCTTCGTGGTCAAAATAAGCCAAAGAGGGAATTCCAACTGCTTTCATCGGCTTCTAAATGAAATAAAACGATTCTTTTCTACCCTTCCTGCTGTCTCAAATACAATGCCAGCCTCTAGTGTGCACGGAATGAATGAAAGGGGACACGAAAGGGCAAGTGCAAAGGGACGGCTCCTAATGAGCAATTAGGAAAGGGAGATTTTCCCCCCCCCGCCCTTTTTGTCCCCCCTCTTTCTTATCTCTCCTTTACCCGCCCCCCCCCACCACCACAACAGCACAGCCCTTCGTTAGTGGGGCTTTATCTCACAACATTTCCTGTCAGGCAAGGAAAAGCGCTCGCCATCAGCACACGGCCAGACAAATCCAGTACCGTTTCCTCAAGGCACCGCTGAGGCAACAGGACAAGCGAGCTGCACAATATCTACTTGAGTCCCTACAGGCAGCCCATAATACTCAGGATGCGCCACTGCTTCTTGAGAATAGGCCGCTGGTAACTGAAACTATATGGCAACTTCGCGATAGGATCATAAACAGGGGCAGTGTAGCCTGCCGCGATGTACATCAAAGGTCAGTCCTATAGCAAATGCACCGAGCTTTCCTGATGGCCTGAATTTTTGCAGCAGCCATGGACAGCTGGGTCTGGAACCTCAGCTCAGGGCCTGCCCCACCATGGGGGTGTTCCGCATGGCAGCAGATACTATAGGATAAAATATTTCGAGGTCTCATGTTACACACAGCCTGCATCATGTGTCGGAAAGTTGCGGGCTGCATTGCGAGGGTCCTCTGGCCGCACTAGAGCCTCGCAACATTCACCCCAACAGTAAACATTGCTGTCAGCATAACGTGTTGGCTGTTGGCGAGTGCGTGATATTGTTCAGCAATTTTGGAGTTTTTGCAAATTTTTGTGATTCCTGCACGCTGAACTCCTGCCATAAAATTACTGTACAACTTTCGAGCCGGCAGTGCGTAATAGCATATAGAAAGAAAGAAAACAAAAGACTTGCATTTATAAAGCGCCTTGCACGACCTCAGGACGTCCCGAAGCACGTCACAGCCAATGAAGTTCTTTTGAAGTAAAAACAGAAAATGCTGGAATTTCTCAGCAGGTCAGGCAGTATCTGTGTAGAGAGGAACAAAGTTAATGTTTCAGGTCGATGACCTTTCATTAAAACTGGAATAAGTTAGGGAGTGGAGTCAATGAGCTTATAGTAGATATTGCTTGACAGAAATGGAGATAGAGAAGTCGAGAAAGGGACGAGTTGGAGATGGACCATGTGAAAGTGGGGGTACGGTGGGAATCGGAAGCAAAGTTGATGAAATTTTCCAATTCGGGAATTGGTACCGATACAGTCATTAATGTGCCGGAAAAAGAGGTGAGGGAGGGGTAACATTTGCATACTGAATTGTCATTGGCCCGCAGGCATCTGTAAGGAATACCTATTATATTCACATGTGATCACATGCTGAGTTGTCATTGGCCTGCAGGCATCTGTAAGGACTGCTACTGTTTTGGAGGACCCAGGGTCCTAACTCCATCTTATCCACACGGTGCTGCTGTATGTATGTTTGAGTTCACAGACCTGATGCTTCATTAAAAGAGTTTAAATTGTAATACTCCGTTGTCAAGCAATTTATTATTTTTGTATAACGTGTGCAAAACAAGACATGGTGTCAGAACAGGGATTTGAAATGGACATCGTTGGAGCTCCCTTACCTCGAATGAATTGGGGATCTTTGAACTTACATAGCGAATGGTGCAAGTTCAAGCAACACGTGGAGTTGATGTTTTCGGGTCCACTGAAAAGCAAAGGGGAGGAAGAAAGATGCAGCTACCTACTCTTGTGGATCGGGGAAAAAGGGAGAGACATTTTTAACACATGGTCTCTCACCGCGGATGAAGCAAAGGGACTGAAAAGTTATTTTGACCGTTTTGAAGCATATGTGATGCCCAAGACAAATACGATATTCGCTAGGTACAAGTTTCAGGAGAAAGTACAAGGAGCTAGTGAGTCGTTTGAACAGTTCGCGACTGAGTTAAAACTGCTGGTAAAAGACTGTGAATATGCAGATAAAGATGAGATGGTCAGAGACCGCATCGTGTTTGGAATACATTCAGCTAAAGTGAGAGAGAAACTTTTGAATGTTGGGTCCGTGCTAACGCTGGACAAAGCTATAGACATAGCTAGATCACACGAGATAGCCCAAGCACAGTTGAAAACCATAACCGGCGCCACGAGCAGCTCGAGTGAACAGACAGTGCTTGCAGTCAATAGATACACACCAAAGAACACTGCCCAGAGAGCATGTTTCAGAACAGAAAGAACAGCGAGAGTTCTAAAAATGGGCGACACAGACATAAAATGCTTCAAAAACTGTGGATATTGTGGAAACAACTGGCATGGAGAAAAGGAGTACTGCCCTGCCAAAGGAAGTCAATGTACTAAATGTGGTAAACGGAACCACTTTGCTAAAGTTTGCAGGACTGTTTTCAGAAAAATGGTACACACAGTGAGTGACAGCCAAATGCCAGATAGAGAGCCAAATGCAGAGGAACTGTTTATTGATTCTGTGTCACAGAAAAAACAGATTTCAGGGACTGAGCAAGCCTATGCCGATATTGAGATAGGAAAGCAGGGCAAAGAGCTTAAGTTTAAACTAGACACTGGATCTCAGGTTAACATAATTCCTCTGAGTGAGTATCACAGCTTGAAGGATGAGTGTGAGCTACAGCCCACCTCATGCAGACTGACCGGCTATGGGGGTGAGCAACTCATTGTAAAAGGCACATGCGTGATGAAATGCAAGTACAAAGATGTTGAACTTTTACATTGTTGACACTCAAGCACCTCCAGTGCTAGGTCTAAAGGCATGTTTAGACATGGACCTCATCAAGCTAGTGCTATCATTGACAGCACCAGTTGATAAGCAGACAGTCATGGAGGAGTTTGCTGACGTTTCCAAAGGAATCGGACTATTCCCAGGTGAATGCACTATTCACCTTGACCCAGCAGCAACCCCTGTGGTTTGCCCACTGAGAAGGATACCCCTTGCTCTACATAGTCACCTGAAGGAGGAGCTGCAGAGCATGGATAATACAGAAATCATCGTCTGGGAAACAGAACCGACAGAGTGGATCAACGCGTTAGTAGTGGTTGAGAAACCACGTACAGGCAAGCTCAGAGTCTGTCTCGACCCCAGAGATTTGAACAAGGCTATCAAACACCCTCACTACCCTCTACCAACGCTAGATGACATCACACCCAAGCTAGTGGGAGCACGTTACTTCAGTGTAATGGACGCACGATCAGGATACTGGAATATCAAGCTCACGGAAGAGAATCTAAGCTAACAACGTTCAACACACCATTTGGACGCTACCAATTTCTGCGTTTACCATTTGGTCTTATCTCAGCTCAGGATGAATTCCAGCGGAAGATCGATGAAACCTATGAAGGTCTCGACGGAGTAGTCGCAATCGTAGACGACATCCTCATCGATGGCAGGAATAGAGAGGAACATGACAGGAACCTCCGTGCGATGCTACAATGATAACGGGAGAAAGGTATCTGGCTCAACCCCGAGAAAAGCATAATCGGATCCACCGAGATCAGTTATTTCGGGCATCGCCTCTCAACTGATGGCATTAAGCCGGATCCAGAGAAAATCTCCGCCATCAAGAAGATGGAGCTGCCGAAGAACCACGCAGAGCTAGAGACAGTACTAGGCATGGTTAACTACTTAGCCAAGTTTGCCCCGAGCCTCTCCGAAATCAACGTATCCATGTGTCAGTTGCTCAAACAATCCAATGAGTTCCTGTGGGACAAACAACATGACACAGCATTTCAGAAAATGAAAGACCTAATCACCAGAGAACCAGGACCAGTTCTTGCCTACTTCGACCCCAACAAAGAGCTCAGACTACAAGTGGACGCGTCAAAGTATGGACTAGGCGCAGTATTACTGCAAGAAGGAAAGCCCATCAGCTATGCTTCCAGATCTCTCTCAGACAGTGAAATCAACTATGCTCAAATTGAGAAAGAGCTATATGCAATTCTATTTGGATGCAAGCGTTTCCACCAGTACGTCTATGACTGACAAGTCATTGTGGAACCCAACCACAAGCCCCTCAAGTCAACCATGAGGAAACCACTAGCCGCAGCCCCACCAAGGCTACAGAGAATGATCCTTCAGCTACAGAAGTATGACCTCACAATCATTCACCATCCAGGCAAAGACATTCCTGTCGCAGACACGCTCTCCAGAAAGTCTCTTAGCTACCAGGACAGCAGCCTCAGTGAAGGCATGGATGTGCAGGTGCACATGGTGTACAACAGCTTATCTGTGAGTGACTCAAAACTGAAGGAGATCCGAGCAGGAACAGAGATCCGAGCAGGAACAGAGAAAGATGCACAACTCACACTGCTGAGCAAAGTCATACATGAAGGATGGCCTGAGGAAAGGAGGAAATGCCCTCAGAGCATATCTGAATTCTGGAACCACAGAGACGAACTGTCACAAATCAACAGAATCGTCTTCAAAGGGGAGAAAATCATCATTCCTACCAGTCTCAGAGAAGACATGTTGACAAAAATTCATGCTGGACATATGGGCATGGAGAAATGCAAACAAAGAGCACGTGACATTATGTTTTGGCCCGGAATGTGCAAACACATTGAGGACATTGTCGGAAAATGTTCCATTTGTCTAGAATGCCGCCCATCAAATGTCAAAGAGTCCGTTATACCTCACCGTATCCCAGACAGGCCCTGGCAGGTCGCGGCAACGGATCTGTTCACATGGAACAACGAGGACTACATAGTGACTGTTGATTACTACAGCAGATTTTTTGAATGGGACAAGCTTCACAGCACCACATCTGCAGCTGTGATCCACAAGCTAAAGGCAGCCTTTGCCAGGCATGGCATAGTAGAGACTTTTGTCTCAGACAATGGCCCCCAATACAAATCAAAAGAGTTTGAGTCGTTTGCCAAGGCATGGGATTTCACACATGTCACATCAAGCCCACATTACCCTCAAAGTAATGGTCTTGCTGAAAAAACTGTCCAGATTGCAAAAACACTCATGGACAAAGCCAAAGCGGACAAAAGAGACCCCTACATCAGTCTCCTTGAGTACCGCAACACTCCGGTTGACAACTTCAAGTCACCAGCACAGCTGTTGATGAGCCGCAGACTTCGCTCTATCCTTCCAAGCACCAACCAGCAGCTGCAGCCAGAGGTCGTCAGCTGCAAGCAAGTGCATGCAAAATGTGTACAGAGACAGCAACACCAAAAGAGATACTATGACAGGTCAGCTAGACTACTGCCGCCGCTGTACAATGGAGAATCTGTCAGAATCCAGGAGCATGACTACTGGAAGCCAGCAGTCATCATCCAGCCAGCTGACACTGAGCGATCGTATCACGTCCTCACCCCAGAAGGACAGGTATACTGCCGCAATCGCAGGCACCTCCTGAACACCAAGGAACAACACCGTCATTCCGACGAGAGGATCAGTTCAACAGAGTGTGATGAACAGAGCAATACACAAAATACATCATACTTACCTGAACCTAAACCTGAACCGGAATTGTTGACCGATTCAGGAGCACGCTCAGTTCCATACCACACAAGGTCGGGACGAGAGGTCAAGCCTAGAGTTATCCTTGACTTGTGAACTGTCAAAGGGTGTAGGCGGATCGCTGCCCTAAAAAAAAACTCTACATCGTTATTGAAACGTTGAGATGTTTTCAGCGCTAGTTAAATGCTGAGTTTACTTATATGTTTATGCTACCGAGAACATTAGGTAGAAGAAAGGTTTAAAAGTAATACATAACATTTTTCTTTTAAAAGAAAGGGGATGTAACATTTGCATACTGAATTGTCATTGGCCCGCAGGCATCTTTAAGGAATACCTATTATATTCACATGTGATCACATGCTGAGTTGTCACTGGCCTGCAGGCATCTGTAAGGACTGCTATTGTTTTGGAGGACCCAGGGTCCTAACTCCATCTTATCCACAAGGTGCTGCTGTATGTATGTTTGAGTTCACAGACCTGATGCTTCATTAAAAGAGTTTAAATTGTAATACTCCGTTGTCCTGCAATTTATTATTTTTGTACAAAGTGTGCAAAACAAGACAGGAGGGAACTTGAGTTTTTTTTAGTATTTGTTCACGGGATGTGGGCATCACTGGCAAGGCCAGCATTTTAGCCCATCCCTAATTGCTCTTGAGAAGGTGGTGGTGAGCCCGCCTACTTGAACCACTGCAGTCTCTGTGGTGAAGGTATGCCCACAGTGCTGATTTGGTTGTTGTGGTTGGGTACAACTGAGTGGCTTGCTAGGCAGAGGGCAGTTAAGAGTCAACCACATTGCGGTGGGTCTAGAGTCACATATAGGCCAGACCAGGTAAGGACGGCAGATTTCCTTTCCTACGGGACATTAGTGAACCAGTTGGAGTTTTTACAACAATCTGGTAATTTCGTAATCACCATTACTGATGCTAACTTTTTATTCCAGATTTATTTAATTAATTGAATTTAAATTCCCCAGCTGCAATGGTGGGATTTAAACTCACATCTCTGGATTATTAATCCAGTGACATAACCACTATGCTACCGTACCCGTATGTAGGACAGGAATAAAGAATGTTCCACATATCCCACGAATAGACAGGCATAGCCAGGACCCATACGGATTCCCATAGCAAAACTTTTGAAGTGTAGTTACTGCTGTAATGTAGGACTCTGCATTAAGCTGTTATAGATGTAAATTCAGGGATTATTGCTTGTAGACAGGGAACCCACAAAGTTGCTGCCTTTGTGCTTTCCTCAGATCAGCCCTCTTTTTCCCTTACCTGCATGCAGATCCATTGGGTTATGCAAACAGCAGCAACTCCTTCTGACAATGGTGCCCTTCTGTTCCAAGTCGGAGCTCTGGCACTGCACCATCAGAGGACAGTTCTCATTTAGGCAGCCTCCATTTGACAGGGATATTGTAGCAAGGACCCATGGCATTTTCTCCACTGAACACATGCGGAGCTTTAAATGTAAACGTCGCTCAGCCATCCTATTGCGCCCAACACTTCGCTGACCAGCCTGCTGTGTGTGGTGGAGCGGGGGGCGGGGGACACTTGCCTGGTTTGCACGTGCAACATTGGCGGTTAACAGGCAGGTGAGGAGAACTCAAAAAAAAACTTAATAACCCGCCATTAAACCCCAAATATTTTCATTCCTTGATGCTTTGACATTTACATGCATGTGAACAAATATTGCACTGATATTGCCAGGAGTAGTGGAATAGATTTTAACAGGTCTCCAAACCACATGCATTAATAAAATATTACATAAAATAGATGGTGTGTTTTTCATGTGGCAAGATTGTTTGGCCCAGAAATTGCTCAGCTATTTTTGCAGATTCTTATTGTAACTCTGGAGGGAGTCCAGCAAAATGGCTGCCGACTCCACCAGCATATAGAGGTGCCCGGTTCCAGAATTATGATGGAGTTTCCTTTGTTTGAGTGGGTGGAGCCTCCATTTATCCCAAAATCCATGGAGGTCATGAGGTTGAGAGCAGGGACCCCTCTATGCTGGGGCTTCCCACGCCCTCAGCCTCCCAGGGAGCCTGCATAAGCCTGGGGGCCAGTATGCCGAGTGAGATGAGGCATAATTAAAGAAAGGCTTGCATTTCTATAGCGCCTTCCACGACCACCGGACATCTCAAAGCGCTTTACAGCCAATGAAGTACTTTTGGAGTGTAATCACTGTTGTAATGTAGGAAACACGGCAGCCAAATTGCGCACAGCAAGCTCCCACAGACAGCAATGTGATGATGACCAGATAATCTGTTTTTGTTACGTTGATTGAGGGATAAATATTGGCCGGGACACCAGGGAGAACTCCCCTGCTCTTCTTCGAAATAGTGCCATGGGATCTTTTACGTCCACCTTAGAGAGCAGACGTGGCCTCGGTTTAATGTCTCATCCGAAAGATGGCACGGCACTCCCTCAGCACTGCACTGGAGTGTCAGCCTCGCTTTTTGTGCTCAAGTCTCTGGAGTGGGACTTGAACCCACAATCTTCTGACTCAGAGGCGAGCGTGTTACCCACTTTTTTTTATTTTTTATTATACTTTATTGAACATTAAGAACATTTACAACATCGTGATCATTACATTGTATGATACAAATCAATTCCACCGCCCTGCACAGCCATTCCGCCACCACATTTTAACATCAAAACCTGAAGTTTAATTTGTCACCTGTAACATATATTAATCGATTGTACTTTACAAATTGGTTGTAAAATACTGTCCTTAAATTCCTTTCTGAATAAAACATCCACAGAGCCTTATAATGATCTTTTAGCTTATATTTAAAATACTCTTTTAGATTGATTCTCCTCCCCTTAAAAAACAGAGCATTCCTTCTTTGCACAATCACGAATCTAGCCAAACTGAACATTAAATTAATTGCCGCTCCGCTAGACTCTGGCAGACTCTCCTGCAATCCCCATCTCAAAATTGAGTCCCACGGGATTCCCATTCTCGCTGTTCGGTCCCCACCCAGCAAAAAAGCTTCACACAGCTGTTGAACATAGTACTTAAAGTCATTTAACTGCGGACATAACACCAGTAAATGGGACAGAGTCTCATCCTGTGTCCCACACATTGGGCAAGTTGCCGCCTCCACTCGTCCAATCTTGCACAAGACCGTCATGGTAAAAACCCGGTTATGAGCCAATTTGAAATCCAGTTCAATCCATTCTGGGCATTTAAAATTCGCCCACACTCCCTTCCAAATCCTGTTGAAGTCCAGCTGTGGGTATATACTCTGCCAAAACTCCTGACCAGCAGGTGTCTTGAATCTCCATTCACTGAATACCTCATAGAAATCTCAAGTATTACAGTTATCAAATTGGACTAACTTTCCCCCTTTCTCCAGTACAAAGCTTGGAAAAGCAGGACGCATTTTACTTCCTTTGGAGATTTCCGCATTTATTTCTTCCATCCAATCCTGTGGCATTGCCCTCACAATCTTCTCATACATGATTCCTATTGCTTTTCCTTCTACCTCCTGATCCTCCTCCCACACCATGTCCCTCACTATCGCTTCCGGCAACCAACCTGGAATCACCTCGTATAATACATCTTTCACCGATATAATCCCAGCTTTTATAAAAGCTTGATTAAATAAAACCTCTCCTTCGACGTTGACCCACCTATTCAAAAATAAGGGCTGTTCTAAAAATTCCTCAGCCCCCTTGGGCATAAACTGCACACTTTTTAAAAATTGAGCCCAAGTCTCTACAACCCCCTTATAAAACCTAGGGAGAAGCTTAATCGATTTCAAAAACATATTATTGTATTCCATATACAATATCCACTGCCCTCCTATCCCACTTCGTTTAAAAAAATGCTCAAAACAACTCTTCCAAAAACTTGAATTTGACTTCTGCAGAAATCTCTTCACCCATTTGATTCTAAAGGATTTTTTTTTCAAATCAATATCTGGGAAGTTGAGTCCTCCCTGATTTCTCCATCCAATGATGGTATTGTAAGCCACCAAGGCTGGTTTCCCTTCCCATAAAAACCTCACACAAGCCTCTCGGATGGACTTTTCTGCCCACTCAGGAATATCCTCCACCGTCAATAAGTACCATAGCTTAGATAGCAGGAGAGCAGACACCACTGTCGCTCTTCCTTGCACTTTCAACCACCTTCTTTCCCATCTTCCCAAAATCTTTTTAATTTTCATAACCTTTGGTTCCCAACTTAATCGATCCATTTCTTCCCTGTCTTTCTTGCACCCCATATGCACCCCCAGAACTTTCAAAACCTCCACCACCTTAAAGGGACATACCCCCAACCATTCCCCCCTACCCCTCCCTGCAACCAGGCATTGGGACTTACTATAATTCACTCTGGCACCTGAAGCTCTACAATATTCCCCCACTACCTCCATAGCTTTCCTCATTGACTCCCCATTTCTCAATGTTAAGGTTGTGTCATCTGCATATTGGTGTATCACCGACACCAGCCCGGAACTGGGTACCACAATCCCAACTACACCTTGTTTCTTTTGCATCATGTAACCTAATGGTTCTGCTACCAACGTGTACAACAATGGGGACAGGGGACAACCCTGTCTCACTGATCCCTGTATCGGAAAATACTTAGATAAAAAACCATTACATTTAACACAGCTAAATATGTTTGAATAAAAAATCCTTATCCACTGAATGAAATTTTCCTTGAAACCAAATGCTTCCAAAACCTTCAATAAAAACTCATGAGAGACCCTATCAAAGGCTTTCTCTGTAAAGTCTGTGGGTTATATGGTGAATTAATACACAGACTACAAGAGTAACTTTAACAGGACTTTACTATTCGAAGGTCAGGGCGAATCTGCCCAATAAATCCTTACACAGCACTTATATACCGGTGTGGTCACCACCGGTATTACAGTATACAGCAGCCAAGATAAAGTAGTGCAACACCTAAAATAGTTCTCTTAAAGGTGGACGGTTACATACAATAGTTCTCTTAAAGGTAGAACGGTTACATACACTACAATCCTCCCTTTTTAGCTTACAACATACTTATTCCCCATTAAACATAACATCATAACATCTATCCAACTTCATTTAAAAACAGTTCACAGATGTAGTCTCTGCGGAAAACAGTTCACAGATGTAGTCTCTGCGGAAAACAGTTCACAGATTCAGTCTCTGTGGAGGCGCCTCCTGTGCTTCTTGACTCGGTCCGGACAACGCCTTGGTGGTGTAGCAGTTTCCTGTGGTGTAGTCGGTTCACGTTGCTGGAGTGACTCATCCAATAGTCCTTCACTGGACTTAACAGCTTGAACTTCCGTCACTTCTGAACCAGCATTGTTGACTTCTAAAAGCTTGAGTACCTTGGGAAGTTTTTCTACTTCCAAACTGATTTGGCTCCGTTCGGAGGGACCACGTGCGTGATCTGGTAGAGGTGATAATGGTTCAGATGGGACATCTTCTTCTGTTTCGTCTTTTCCTTTCCTGCTTCTTGGAGACTCTCTGTGCTCCGCTGCCAGCCGCATGCACAGTTCCTCCTCCTCTTTCTCCTGTTGCCTTAGCAGCGTCACCATCTCCCGGTGTTTCTTAGACTTTTTGTGATTCTTCAGGGTTTGTGCACTTCGGAAGATTTCCCCACAAGCTGGGCAGAACAGGTCATCGTTATATTCGGTGTCGTTCAACAGGACATGGTAATAATCGGTGTCGTCCTGAGCTAGGCCAGCGAGAGGGTCTTTTATTTCCTCCATGCCCAGCTGGACGTTAGCCAGCTTTTGTTCCAAGTCCCGACATCTCTCCTGAAGAGACTTCTTCATGTGTTCAGCTTCCTCCAGCTTTTTCTGGGCTTCCTGCAAGTCTTTTATTAATGACCTCATTCGTGATTTCAATGCTTCAACTTCCTTCGGAGATTGATTGATCGTACTATTCAATCCCTCTGCTGGAGCAGCTGTTTCAGCGTTTTGTTGTTCGACATTGACGTGAGTCAGCGTACTTTTGGCATCCAAGGGTTGCTCTGCTGCCATCTTCTCAGTCTGTGTTGCAAACTCAGCTATTTCAATAACTTTTGAGAGCTCCGAACCCCTTTCCTTTGAAGATTGAAGCTCGTGTTCAAATTGTTCCCATTTCAGGGTCTTGTCCCTCAGCATATGAAGGAGTTGGCTGACCGTTAACTCTTCTGACCTCATCCGTTTCCCAGTAGCTGCAGGGCTGTTTATAACCTTGCCCTGGGGCTCCTTTGCTGTTTCTACTTCGCCATCATCCGCAGCCTCCACCATTCGAATTTCCACAAATGAATCGTCCGGTGATGCTGCACCCAACTTCAGTAGGAGCTCGGAATTCATGGCGACCAACTCAGCCTTTTCTGCCTGCAATCTGCTAACAAGCGCCTTCGGTTGCTGAACATCTTGCTCCACCAGATTAGAGCACGCACCTTCAGAAACCGAATCAGCTTTGATTCGTTTGGCCTCCTTGCGCAGACGGTTTGTGTGCTCCTGCTCCCTTTTCTCCCTCAGCTGTTTCTGTTGTCTTTCCAGATTCTCCCACTCTGTGTCAAAGAACGTTTTCATTGCTTTTATCTCTTGCTCGAGATGGCAACTCAATTGTTCTAATTGCTGTTGTAATTTGAAATGGAGTTGAGTTCAAGCCCGGTGTTCCTCAGGCTTGTGCATGTCTGTAAACTGGACAGACTCAGAATTCTCTGCCAAACTATGTTGTTGTTGTTCAGTGGAATTCTGTTCTGAAACTTTGTCCTCCTTTGAAGCATCAGTATTTATGCACTCCTTCGTTTTTCCAACCTTAGTCAGCAAGTCCATTTTAGACTTGTCTTTCGCACCTGGGCTGGTCTTGTCGTCATCCGTTTCAGAGTCTGAGCTGATTGTCTTCACCGAGTTCTCACTCGTTATTGCTTTTAGGTAGTGCCATTCCATGTTTATTTCCCTGATCCACTCCCGTCCCAGAAGTGGTGGACCTCCCTCAGGTAGTACATATAAGTCCATTCCTTGGTGTTCTTTGCCCCTGTCTCTCACCTTGACTTGTATCTTTCCCATGGGGTATACTTTATGCCCCGTGTATGTCTGCAATACGACCTTGGTATCTCTCAAGGGTATATGTGAGAATAGCCGGTTGTAATCCCTTCGATTTATGACTGATAGGGCTGATCCTGTGTCCAATTCCATTTTCACTTGGACTCCGGCTACTTTTAGTGTGACCCAGATAGTTTGTAGGTCAGCTTCCTTACTCACATTGTGAATTCTCAGACTACCCAGTTCCTGGCCGTTCGGGTCTGAATCTGAATTCTGTTCATCTGAACTCTTCTCAGCCACCTTGTGTACCTTGCTGTACTTTTCCTGCGGTGACTTTCTTCTGTTGTTGGTCTTCTTTCCTGACCGGCATACTTTAGCTATGTGACCAAGCTTGCCACATTTTCTACATTCCTGGTTTTTAAACCAGCATTGGTTCTGGTTGTGTGTTGTCTTCCCACAACAATAACATTTTGTTGTACCCGAAGTCATTTGATCCATGCTGAGTACCGCTGCCTTCAGCTGCATTTCCACAGTGCCTCTCGCGGCTGCTTCGTGTGATGCTGCAATAAGGACAGCCTTGTCAAGTGTAAGATCGTTCTCTTCGAGCAGTCGCTTTTGTGTTCCTTCCTTCGACAACCCGCACACGAACTTGTCTCTCAATGCCTCTGTCAGATTTTCCCCAAACTGGCAGTATTTCGCTAGTCTACGCAGTTCGACCAAGTATTCCGCGTTGCTTTCCTCTTTCCGTTGCGTTCTCGCATAAAATTTCAATCGTTCCGCCAACATCAGCGGTGTGGGGTTCAAATGATCCTTCAGGACAGCAACAATATCAGCGAAAGTCTGATCCGCCGGTTTAGCTGGTGATAGAAGATGCTTCAATAGCCCGTATGTCTTCACCCCCATTGCGTTTAATAAGGTGAGAGCTTTATCATCATCTGCTATTTTATTGGCCTCACAATATATCTCGATGCGTTCTACGTACGTGGCCCAATCTTCCACCTCGGAATCGAAGTTGTTGATGTTACCATGCTTAGGCATCTTCACTATCTTTTTGAGAAACCACAACGAATTTGTTCGTTACTTTTTTTTCCCCAAAAATGGCGGTTTCCCGCGCTTGTCTTCTTCCCCGCCCACTTTCAAAATGGCGGTTTCCCGCTTCTGTCTTCTTCCCCGCCTACTGGCGGCTTCCCGCGTTTCTTCCCTTGGCGGGGGGGGTAAGCTTTCCTTCGGGCGACGACCGCTGGCTTTCGGAGTTCGCAGCCTGCGCGCCGGCTTCAGTGCGTTCCTTGTTCCCTTTTCTCGGCAGGGCAACCGGTGCTGGGGACAACCCGTTGGCGGCGAACAGTTCCAGCCGCTGGGCGGAATCTCGCTTGGTCTCCCTCGCTCGGTCCCGTTCCCCCTTCACTCGGGCTCTGTCTCTCCCTCAGCGGCTTCCAATCGCGCCTCCCAGCCCTCTCGCAGTCCGGTCCTTTCCTCCCCCGGCTGCGGCTGAGTTCTCCGCGGTTTTATTTATTTTTATATCTTCCCGCGCCTTACGATCCCAGTCGCAGCGCCTCGTGGCCTCGGTAGCTGCCCGGCCTTTTTCGCCGGTCGCGGTCTAGCTGTCTCACGACGCTGTTGCGTCTCCCAGCCCGCTTGTAGCCCGGTCTCTCACACCGGCTGCGTTCCCGCTTGTAGCCCGGTCTCTCACACCGGCTGCATTCCCGCTTGTACCGCGGCTTCCGTGCCCTACGCTGCCCCAGTCTCAGCGCCTCTGGGCCTGACTTCTGTCCGGCTCCTTTCCCCCGACCGTGGTCGAGTTCACCGCCCTTATCCTCCGTTTCTTTTTATTTTCCCCCTACTCACAGTCAACGTGGCCAACTTGCTTCTCTTGGCTGATCGGCTCACTCACTGCCGTGGCAGAAGGGACAATAACAGCCTGTTGCTGATGGAAGGCTTCGTGTCTGAATCCTTCCTTCTTCCTTGCTCTGCAGACTCGAGTCTTCTCTCAGCAGAACGACGAGGGCGGGTGCCTCTTCTCGACGCTCGTTAACTGCTTCGGATGTATCGCTGCCGCAGGGTAAGATCGAACTCGTCGCCACTGTAAAGTCTGTGGGTTATATGGTGAATTAATACACAGACTACAAGAGTAACTTTAACAGGACTTTACTATTCGAAGGTCAGGGCGAATCTGCCCAATAAATCCTTACACAGCACTTATATACCGGTGTGGTCACCACCGGTATTACAGTATACAGCAGCCAAGATAAAGTAGTGCAACACCTAAAATAGTTCTCTTAAAGGTGGACGGTTACATACAATAGTTCTCTTAAAGGTAGAACGGTTACATACACTACATTCTCTTGATCTATCTTTAATACATAAGCCTCCCTCCCACTCTCTTCCATGAGCTCTATCGCATCTCGGATTGAGACCACAGAGTCTGCGATGTCCTGGCCTATGACTCCATAGGACTGAGAGGGCCAAACTATCTCCGGTAACACCTCCTTCAAACGATTTGCCATAACCCTCGCCAAGATCTTATAATCCACATTTAATAGTGTGATGGGCCTCCAATTCTTCAGATCCCGTCTATCCCCTTTATTTTTATAAGCTAAGCTTATGATACCTCTCCTCATAGATGGAGCCAGGCTTCCCTCAATTTTAATTTCCTTAAAAACTTCTAAGAGCAATGGACTTAAAATCTTGAAAAATTCCTTATAAAATTCTGCACTTAGTCCATCGGACCCTGGGCTTTTCCCCCACTTCATTTCACTTATTGCTATTTTTATTTCCGCTAATCCTACTTCTTTATCACACATGCTTCTCTCATCCCCCTTTAAACCCTTTTCAATAAAAGCAGTAACCTTCTCCATCTCCAAATTGGAAATGTCTTCTTTTGTATATAGCTCTTGATAAAAGCTGCTAGCTGCCTCCAAAATCTCCTCACTTTCATGAATGATCTTCTCCCCAACCTTCAACTCCTCAATTAACGATAATCTCTGTCGCAGCTTCTCTTGCTCTAGAAAATATCTAGTGCATCTTTCGCCCTCCAATGCATCTCTAGCCTTTGCACGGAGAATGGCCCCCTTGCATTTTTCAGCTTGCAATAATTCCCACTCTTCATTTAGCACCCGGAACTTAGTCTCAGCTCCCTTATCCCCTCCGTCAACTGCTTTACAGACATCCGTAAATCTTTTGTTTATATTCTCTTCTCGATGCCGGTTAGCTGCCGCCCTCTTTTTCCCATAATGTACCGAAAAAACTTTTACCTCATATTTGAAATTGTCCCACCAAACTCTTCTTTCTTTCAAGAACAAATGTTCCTTCCTGTTGGATCCGTGGTTCAGTGGATATGCTGTTATTAAATAATCACACGGATGCTGTACATTAACAATAAACAGGTCTTTACTGGAGGAGGGTAGTCTCAAGACTGGGGTACAGAGGCATGCGCAAAGCTTATATACAGGTGTGGTCACTGCCGGTACTACAGTATACAGGAGCTGTAAAAGTAGTTCTGACTTAAAGGCAGATACACTACAATTCCTCCCCTTTTAGATTAGTAGTACCCCTAATATTCAAATAACAATTAACATTTCAACATGTACATTAAACAACAAAAGTCCATTTATAGATTCAGTCTTTGGGGCGGCTTCCTGACCCTTTCGGGATAGCGCCTTTCCGGAGGTTCTTGTTCTTGGTGCAGAGGCGATTCTGACCCCTTTTCATCGGGTAGTTCATCGGGTTCTACTGCTACTGGGTCTGAGGTAGATGCTACCGGTATGTCGGGTTCATCCCCAGGTACTCGAGACATGGGGTTGACGCGTTCCTGTGACGCTAAGATCTGATCGACGTGGCGTCTCACAATGTTCTCCCCGACATCCACTGTGTACATTAATGGCCCCTGCCTTGTACATATCGTTCCGGGTTGCCATTTCTCTGTTCGATAGTCACGGGCCAAGACTGGTTGCCCTACATTGAAGCTCCTTGTCGGCTTCTCATTGATGTGCTGGAATTGTTTGTCCTCAACATTTCTTCGCACATTTGGTCTGAGCAAGCCCAGACGAGATCTCAACCTTCGGTTAAAGAACATCATGGCCGGGGTCTGGTTGGTAACTGCATGTGTCGCGTTTCGGTAGGCTAATAAGAAATTGTCCATCTTATGCTGTAGTGGAATTTCATCGTTGCACATGGCCTTTATCGCCTTCTTAAATGTTTGTACGAACCTCTCAGCCAATCCATTTGTGGCTGGATGATACGGGGCGGATGTGTAATGCCTTACCCCATTCCTTCTCATAAATTTTTGGAACTCGTCGGACACAAACTGTGGTCCATTATCAGAGCAAATCTGCTCTGGCAAACCATTTCTGGCAAATATGGTCCGTAGGACTGCAATCATTTTCTCTGTAGTGGTTGAAGACATTTTTATCACCTCAGGCCACTTTGAATGAGCATCCACTGCTATTAAGAACATTGAGTCCATGAATGGACCAGCGAAATCAATGTGCACCCGTTGCCATGGAGAGGAGGGCCACTCCCATGGGTGTAGAGGGGCATGTGGTGGTGCATTTTGGACCTTCTGGCATCCTAAGCAGCTCTTAGTTAGGTCTTCGATTTGTTGATCGATTCCCGGCCACCACACATAAGCCCTAGCAAGGCTTTTCATTTTCACTCCCCGCAGATGATCTTCATGTAGCTCATTTAGCACTCTCTCCCTTAACTTGGGTGGAATCACCACTCTGGATCCACACATCACTGTCCCCTGGCATACTGACAGCTGTTCTCTTCTGGATGAGAATGCTGGCAACAGTGAGTCGCCATGAGTTGGCCACCCCCTCACCGTCAATTCACATACCCAAGACAGCGTCGGTGTAACGGCTGCAGCGGCACTTCCCTCTGCTCGCCGCCTGAGGGCGGTTTTTGAGGCCTCGGTGCGCTGCTGCCGTGCCTTCTGGGCCCCTCTCCTCACCTGTTTCTCGAGTAATTGATCTCATCAGAGTAATTAGGCTAGTTAATAAAGTTGTTCAGTTTCTGTCTTGTTTCTGTGCCTTTGGCCTCACCTGTGTGTTGTTAAAGTATTTGTCTCCTGTCTCATTTGAATAATTATGTCAGGTGACCACTCTGACCTGTATTTAAGCTTCCTGTTTCCTGTCCTCTTGGCTCAGTCCTGGGTTCGCCTGCCTTCTAGTAACAGCTCTTGCTGTGTCTCTGGTGTTCTCGAGTCCCTCTGTGTTTTCGAGTCTCAACTGAATCTCCTTTCGAGTGTTACCATGTCTCTGTGTTTTCGAGTCGCAAGTGAATCTCCTTTCGAGTGTTACCCTGTTTCTATGTTCTCGAGTCTCAAGGAAGCATCTTTCGAGTTCTACCCGGTCTCGAGTCCTTGGATAGGTTTCCTGCGCTTGGGTCCACTACAGGAAACCCTAGCAAAACGGCCCCGTGATTGCACGGCCCCGTGACAGTCGGATCATTGTGGGTCTCCTTCTCTATATCCGCATTCGTTACTGGCAATCGTTCAATTATTGACGAATAAAATATCTCGATAGGGTCCACTGCTGGTGCTTCCTCCACAGTAGGCAGTGGCAGGCGCGATAGCCCATCAGCGTTCCCATGCTGTTTCGTGCCTTTATATTCTACTTCATATTGATTCACCCCTAGAAACAGGGACCATCTTTGTAACCGCTGCGCAGTCATCACTGGAACGCCCTTCTTAGGATTAAAGATGGAGACATGTGGTTGGTGGTCAGTCAGCAAGGTGAACTTCTGCCCATGCAGATAGTGGTTGAATTTTTTTACTCCCCATATTAGGCTGAAGGCCTCCCTGTCAATCTGGGCATAGTTGCGCTCGGCTGAGTTTAGTGACCGAGAGGCAAAGGCTACTGGCCTCTCCAACCCGTCAGGGAATTTGTGCGACAGCACCGCTCCAATACCATAGGGTGATGCATCACATGCCAAACGAATTGGTAGTGCTGGGTTGAAATGGGCCAACACCTCTTTTGATGTGATCAATTCTTTACACTTCTGGAAAGCTCGTCTACGTTCGTCATCCCACTTCCATGGTACCCCTGTTTGCAGTAGGGTGTTCAGTGGGTGTAATACCGTAGACAAATTTGGTAAGAACTTCTGGTAGTAGTTTACCAGCCCGAGGAACGACCTCAGTTGTGACACATTTTCCAGTGCTGGAGCCTTGACTACTGCCTCAAACTTGTCAGGGGACTTATGTAACCCCTCTTCATCGATGACGTGGCCACAATACGAGATCTGTTTCTGGAAAAACTCGCACTTGTGGCGATTAGCTCGTAGCCCATATTCCTTCAATCTGGTGAGCACCTTCTCCAAGTTGGCGAGGTGATCACCGTCATTTTCGCCCGTGACCAAGATGTCGTCCAAATAACACTGGGTCCCTGGAATCCCTTGCAGGACCTGATCCATCGCCCTTTGCCAGATAGCCGGAGCCGAGGCTACTCCAAACACCAGCCGGTTGTATTGATAGAGACCTTTATGAGTGTTGATCGTAAGGTATTGTTTCGAAGCTTCTTCTACCTCCATTTGCAAGTACGCCTGGGCTAGATCAATTTTGGTGAAGCGTTTACCTCCAGATAGCGAGGCGAAAATATCCTCAATTCGTGGAAGCGGATATTGTACCATGTGAAGGACTGGGTTCACTGTCACCTTAAAATCCCCACAGATGCGGACCTTCTTTGGTTCCCCAGGCGTATTACTCAACGACCTCTTCATTACAGGAACGATGGGTGTAGCCCACTCGCTCCAGTCCACTTTGGACAGTACTCCTGAATGTTCCAACCCTTCCAGCTCTGCTTGAACAGCTACTCTGATCGCATAAGGCACTGGTCTGGCCTTCAGAAACTTTGGGCTTGCATTTTCCTCTATTTTAATCGTTGCTGTTATTCCTTTTAGTGTTCTAAGTCCCTCCTGGAACACTTTTTTTGCGTCAGTTAGCATTTTTGACAGTCATCCAGGTGTGACGTCGTCATCCTCTTTGGCCTCAACCTTCAGTGCCTGTATGGAATGCCAATCTAATTGTATCTTCCGGATCCATTCATGTCCTAGCAGTGGTGGTCCCCCATCTGGCAATACATATATATCCATTTTAGGTATTTCCTGGCCTTTATATGTCACTTTCACCCTTATTTTTCCTTTGGGGTAGACTTTTTGCCCCGTATACGTCTTCAAGACAATCTCTCTAGTTTTCAAGGGTATGTGTGAAAATAGCCACTTGTAGTCTCTTTGATTTATGACTGTTAGCGCTGACCCTGTGTCCAATTCCATTTTCACTTGGACTCCGTCTATCTTGAGTGTAACCCAGATAGTCTGGTGATCCTCCATTTCTGTTACCTTATGTAGTTTCAGACAACCCAGCTCCTTGATTCCGGAGTCTGTGTCACTTTTCTGTTCGTCTGAACCACTGTCCATCACCTGGTGTACCTTTTTGTACTTCTCCTGTGGAGATTTCTTACTGTTGGTTTTCTTCCCAGACCTGCAGACTCTTGCTATGTGTCCTGCTTTCCCACACTGTCTGCACACTTGGTCCTTGAACCAACAATCTTTCTGGTCATGTGTTGTTCTGCCGCAGCGATAGCACTTCCCTGTTCCATAGGACAGTTCATTGGTGCCATATTCTTGCGGTCTCCGTTGTATCTCTGCAGCGCCCCATGCGGCTGCTTCGTGTGATACTGCCATACTGAAAGCTTTGTCCAGCGTAAGGTCCTTTTCTGATAGAAGCCGTTTCTGGGTTCCTTCACTTTGTAGCCCACACACAAACTTGTCCCTTAACGTATCTGCTAGTCCCGCTCCAAACTGGCAGTGTTTCGATAGCTTGCGCAGTTCCGTTAGGTACTCAGCATTGCTTTCGTCTTTGTGTTGGTTCCTTTTATGGAACTTAAATCGTTCTGCTATCAGCAGTGGTGTGGGTTTTAAGTGGTCCTGTAGGATTTCTACTATGCTTTCAAAATTCTTGTTTACCAGCTTCTCTGGGGTTATTAGATTTTGCAGTAACCCATAAGTTTTTGCACCCATGGAATTTAACAGAACCAGTGCTTTATTAGCATCTGGCACTTCATTCGCCCTGCAGTACACCTCAATACGTTCCACATGTCGCCCAATCTTCGACTTCATTGTCGAACGTAGAGATACTGCCACTCTTCGGCATCCTTGGGTGTGAGTTAACTGTCAAAAATGGCGCCTCCCGCGCTTCCCCTTCTTCTCCGCTGGCACAAAATGGCGTCTCCCGCGCTTTCCTTCCTTCCCGCGCTCACCCTTCTTCTCCGCTGCGGCTTCTAAAAATGGCGTCTCCCGCGCTCGTTGTTCTTCTCCGCGGCTCAATGGCGTCTCCCGCGCTCCCCTTTCTTCGCCCCGCGGACCCTGTTCAGCCCGTGAGCCCTGGCTGTGCTCTGCGCGTTCTTCTTTTTATATTTTTCGACGCCGCTCAGTCTAGAACCCGGCTGTTTCTCTACCCTCGCTCTCTCCGGTTTGTTTTCTTTTTCTCGACGCCGCTCGGTGTTCAACCCCCGGCTACGCCCTGCGCTCTTCACCCTCTGTCTTACCCCATCGACGCTGCTCGGCTTTCTCTCCGCCGTCGGTCGGCTCCAGCCGCCGCTGCTCGGGAAGGGTCTGCACTGGACCTGTCGTCGGTCTCTTGCTGCTCGTCGTGGCTGGGGAACCAAGCCCGGCTCTCTACAGTCTCCCCTGCAAAGTTCAATCTCTGCCTGACTGCTGGGCGGTTGCTCGTGGTCGACGCCCGTGTTCCTGGCCTCGACTATTTTTAAAAAAATTTTTATGTTGCAGGTAGATTCGAATCGACACTCGTCGCCACTGTTGGATCCGTGGTTCAGTGGATATGCTGTTATTAAATAATCACACGGATGCTGTACATTAACAATAAACAGGTCTTTACTGGAGGAGGGTAGTCTCAAGACTGGGGTACAGAGGCATGCGCAAAGCTTATATACAGGTGTGGTCACTGCCGGTATTACAGTATACAGGAGCTGTAAAAGTAGTTCTGACTTAAAGGCACATACACTACACTTCCGAGCATTCTTTATTATATTTATAATCCCTTCTTTATAAGCACTTTCCTTCAGGCATTGATTGTTTAAAATCCACACCCCTGAACCGATCTTAACTCTGCTGTTCCTAATTCTAAGAACCAAAGCCGAGTGATCACTAAAAAATACTTTTTTATAATAAATCTCCATCACCTCCAAACTTAACCCTTCCCGCATTAACACAAAATCTATTCGGCTCTGTTTTAAAACATCACCCACCCAACCTGCTCTGGAGAACTCCCTTTTTATGGGGTTCCGGTCCCTCCATAAGTCTCTCAAATTTAAATTTGCCATCATTTTTATAATCATCCCTCTGGAGTTATCCTCTTTAAAGGTCATCTGGGCTGAAATGTCCATCCAAGATAAAAATACATTAAAATCCCCCACTATACAAGGATTTTCCACCTCTGCCACTTCAGTGAATAACTCCCGAAAAAACTCGCGACACTTGCAATGGTCGTTCGGTGCATAGATATGAAAAAGATCACAATTAAATCCCTCCAATTTTACCCTTAGCTGTAAAAATCTCCCCTCAGTGTCCTTGTACACCAAGGCAACGTTCTCTTCTATGGACGGACTCACCAAAACAGCCACTACGGTTATTGTTTGCACAACTTGCAAACACATCTACGACAATAGCAAAATACTGCGGATGTTGGAAATCCGAAATAACAACAGAAAATGCTGGAAAAACTCAGCAGGTCAGGCAACATCCGTGGACAGAAATTTGAGTTGACGTTTCGGGCCGAACCCTTTTTCAAAACTGGAAAGAAAAGATGGATCGGAGGCAGGGCAGCGATCGGACAAAAGAATAAAAGAAACAAAAGAAGTAAAAAAGAGACAATGAAAGGTGTTAGAAGCTAGACGAGATGGTAATAGGCTGAGATTGGGTGTAAAGTGTACTGGCAGGGCAAGGGATAGCTGCCAGGTGTGAGAGCGAAACAAAAGGAAAGGGGGGCGGGGGGAAAGGAGTGGAAAAATTACAAGAAAAAATGAAATAGGGGCCGAGGTTATGATCTGAAATTGTTGAACTCGATATTGAGTCCGGAAGGCTGCAGAGTGCCTAATCGGAAGATGAGGTGCTGTTCCTCGAGTTTACGTTGAGCTTCCGTGGAACAATACAAGAGGCCAAGGACGGTGAGGTCCGAGTGGGAATGGAGCGTTGAATTAAAATGACAGGCGACCGGAAGCTCGGGGTCACCCTTACGGACTGAATGGAGGTGTTCCGCAAAGCGATCACCCAATCTGCGTTTGGTCTCCCCAATGTAGAGGAGACCGCATCGTGAGCAGCGAATACAGTATACTAGATTGCGAGAAGTACAAGTAAATCGCTGTTTCACCTGGAAGGGGTGTTTGGGGCCCTGGACAGTGGGAAGGGGGGAGTTATAGGGGCAGGTGTTACATCTCCTCCGCTTGCACGGGAAGGTGTCAGGCGAAGGGGAAGGGCTGTTTGGGGTGATAGAGGAGTGGACTAGGGTGTCTCGGAGGGAGCGGTCCCTGCGGAATGCTGAAAGGGGAGGGGAGGGGAAGATACGTTCTGAACTCTTTCTAGAACATCCTCATCCCAAAAGGTTTCTTGCAGACACAACAAGTCCGTGCCTTTAAAACCCTGCAACAACTGCTGCAATTTCTTCTCACCCCTCAGTCCGTTCACATTGATCGAGACCAATGTAATCATGGCTCCAAAGAAGGGAAGTATGCCCAATAATCTCCCCATCATTTAATCTCTGGCTCTTCCCTCCTCTCATGCTCCTTCTCAACTTTTCGGGCAGCTGTTGCTTTTTCCTGCAACCTCCAGCTCTTTTTCCCCTTCTGTTTGACCCCTCCCTGCTGTTTCAGCCTCTTCCTTGCCTTAAGTTTGGACCCAGGAGCTGCCCTTTCTCCCTCCTTCTGCCCCTCACTAGCCTTTCCCTGTCCACATGATGCCACCCCAGCCCCGACTTCCATGTCTCTGTCCCCCTCTAATTCCTCACACTCAAGCTCTTCTGCAACCCCCTGTGCCTGCTCCCCGTCAGATACTTCATCTCCCATAGAGAGTCTTCCTGCTATCGCAGTTTCTCCCACTGTGCCGCCCCCTTCGACCACGTCTCTACCTCTGACCCTTGCACCTTGTTCCCTCACTCCATGGGACAATGGCGCACCTAAATTGTTCCCTTCTGACGTCTCTATCTCGCTGATCCCATTCTGCTGTCCCTTTAAGGCTCCTGCCTCTTGCACCCTCTCCCCGCCCTGTCCCCTCCCGCTCACCAAAATATCCAACTCCCCACCTCTCCCCGGAGCACTCACTTCCACCACACACCCTGCTCCTGCCTCCTCTCCCCCCGCAGACACCAGACTCCCCAGGGGGAGCCGAACTGCACTAAGGCTCGAGTCTGCACTCGACCCTTGCTGCCCGCTGCTGCCTTTGATCCCCTCCATAGCACTCACAGTGTTTTCCGCCATCTCCATCTCGATCTCCGCTCCGCCAACCTCTGCCTCTTCCTGTGCTCCTTTTTCCTTCATTTTACCGGCTGTGTCCTCCGACTGCACCGCACCTCCGGCCGTTCCACACTCCTCTCCTGCTCCTTCTCCCATCTCATCACTCATTTTGCTCCCTTCTGCCACACACTCACAGCGGGCGGGGCCTTTACGACACACCCCACAGCTCTCTGCCTTGCAGCTCCACGCGATATGTCCCGACTCACTGCAATTGTAACAATACAAATCAGGACAGTTTCTTACGAGATGGTCATGTCCCAGACAATAGTAACACACCTTTACTTGGTTATCGTGCAGCACACGAAAGTACTGTACTCCTTCCAGTATCTCGAACTTCACACTGTAAGGCAAAGACCTCACCCCCTCTGGGAACCGCACCTTTACATACCGGGTTCCGTCTGCTACCCGTGTTCCCGGATAGTACCTCCTCTTTATTTCCGAACAGATTTTAATGTCCCACGACTCCAACATTTTGCTCAGCACTTCGTCCTCGATGTACACAGGCAAGTTCAAAAATGAAACCACCACCTCCTCTGAATAAAGCAGAGTCACCTCCAAAAATTTCTCCCCAACTTTCAGACTGAGCAGCAGTTTTTCCACCTCCTCACGGCCACTGACCGTCACCTCAAATCCCACATTTGGTTTTGGTCGGCAGGCAAAACAGCTTCCCTCACCACAGTCCTCATGAACCGCCTGGATTGTATCTTCTAACCTTCTTATCTTCACATTGCACCACCACCGTATTTTCTTTACCAAACCTCCTGAGGTCCTGGCCCAAATCTTTGGGCCTTTTTTTCCCCCTTCCCACCACAGTTTCTTCCCTAACAAAATTCCTCTCGGGAATATTGTCCTCTGAGGGGCCTGGCACTCCGGACCCCTCAGCAGTCATCTGGCTGTTTTTTTGTGGGCCAAAAAGGCCCTAAAACCTGAAAACAACACCCCAAAACCCTCCACCAACTTTTTACAAAAGTTCCTCCAACACCCAGCTGCAATTAGGCAACCAGTCACACCTGGCTCACTCCTAGCCCCTCCCACCTAGAGAGTGCTACCAACTGAGCCACAGCTGACACTAATGGGCGTAATAACCTCCTGATGGGCAGAAGTGAGCCCCACTGGAGGAAGGGTGGTGGGAGGAAGGTGGTGGAAGCTTTGACCATGCTCGATGAGCTCCGATGGACGGGTCACATTGTCCGCATGCCCGATACGAGGCTCCCAAAACAAGCGCGCTACTCGGAGCTCCGGCACGGCAAGAGAGCCCCAGGTGGGCAGAGGAAACGCTTCAAGGACACCCTCAAAACCTTCCTGAAAAAGTGCAACATCCCCTCCGACACCTGGGAATCCCTGGCCCAAGACCGCACAAAGTGGAGGAGAAGCATCCGGGAAGGCGCCGAACACCTCGAGTCTCTTCGCTGGGAGCAAGTGGAAGCCAAGCGCAGGCAGCGCAAGGAGCACACATCAACCCAAGCACCCCACCCACCCATCCCTTCAACCACCGTCTGCCCCACCTGTGACAGAGGCTGTAGGTCCCCCATTGGACTCATCAGTCACATGAGAACTAATTTTTAATGTAGAAAACAAGTCATCCTCGGTTCTGAGGGACTGCCTAAGAAGAAGAGAAGAAGGAGAAGGGTGGGAGGAAGGGTGGTGGGAGGGCTGTGTCCAGGCTGGAATCATAGACTAGACCCCTGCAGAGGAAGCCAGGACGCAATTCAAAACAGCCCCCTTAGCAGGAGGCAGCTGGGGGCAGAGGCTGGTGTTTTTGGGACGCGGCCCCCACCACTTACCCCTTCAGCCCAGCCACCAAAGCACATTTTGTGACCTCCTGGAGCAGGCAGACAGGCAGGTACCCGAGATGAGCCTTTAGTGATGTGCCCATGCAAACAGGTTGACCTCTCAATAACTCCGCATACTTGGGCAGGGTCAATGTCTGAGGTCACCAGCAGGCACGATCCTGACCTAACTGCCAGGCTAGCATGCCCGAGCAACTTCAGCCCCAAATGTGTCTGCATCACAACTAGTGATTGCTGGTTCCACAGTAAGTGTGCCCTGGGAAATTATGTGCATGCAGCAATGCTGGGAAGACTCATCCATTTACTGTTGGTGCCTTGGAAGTCCTCACAAAAGCCAGGGGATGCTGGGTCAATTGAAATATTCAAAACTCAGATGGATAGCTTTTTGTTAGGTAATTGCAGTTGAGATACAGATCAGCCATGACCTGACTGAATGGCAGAACAAGCTCGAGGGGCTGAATGACTTACTCCTGTTCCTATCTTCCTGAGTTCCTAGGCGCAGCAAACAAAAGTGGCCTTTACTGGAGCAGTCCCTTTAAAAGCAAAGAGGGACCTGCGAGCAAATGAGGAAGCAGTTTGGTACCAGGAGAAATGCCAAGGTAAGTGTGCCCACAATTTCACACGTTATTACTATTGAGGCCTCGCATGATACAAACCAAAGAGATACGCTGCAGGGACCCTCAGGTAGGAATCAGGCTCAGCATGACATCAACCTTCCCCTTTCCTTCAGGCTCTTATTGCCAAAAAGCTGCAGGGCACATAAATATCTTGCACTGTGGCGCATAAATAATGAAAGGGATGGTCAGAACCAATGCTACTGTCGGAAGCTACAGGCATGCTGCATTGGAAAGCATTCCGACAAGGAGGAATGTAGGCTGGGCAAAGGGATAACATCTACCACACCCTGCACTCTTGGGAATCCTTGCCACCCAATGAAAGTTCTATGCCTCCTCCAACTGATACCTCCATTCTACACTGAAAGTGATGATGCTGTTACTCTTTGCAAAATATAGCATCTGTCACTTGCTTGATAGATCTACGGAGATTAGACTAGCTGAATTGATGGATGTCTCCCTGCCTGAAAGAAGTGTCAGTTGGTAGCACACTCGCCTCTGAGTCACGAAGGTTGTGGGTTCAAGTCCCACTCCAGGGATTTGAACACATAAATCTAGGCTGACACTCCAGTGCAGTGCTGAGGGAGTGCTGCACTGCCAGAGGTGCCGTCTTTCGGATGAGACGTTAAACCGAGGCCACGTCTGCTCTCTCAGGTGGACGTAAAAGATCACATGGCGCTATTTTGAAGAAGAGTAGGGGAGTTATCCCCGGTGTCCTGGCCCATATTAATCCCTCAATCAACATAATAAAAACAGATTATCTGGTCATTATCATATTGCTGTTTGTGGGAGCTTGCTGTGCACAAATTGGCTGCCGCGTTTCCCACATTACAACAGTGATTCTGTAGTGTATGTACCTTTAAGAGGAACTATGTTTTTGAAGCCCCTGTATACTGTAGTACCAGTAGTGACCACTCGGGTATATAAGCCTGTGTAGCGTCTTGTGTTGTTAGTTCACCTCCAGACTTTGTTCAGTAAACACTTGTTAAATCAACTCCTGCATTCCGTGTCTCCATTAACACACAGATCTAACAGTGGCGACGAGTTAGAAACGAACTTACCTGCAATTCGGCAGCACCTCAAGGGGATCGATTCCTCAGACGAAGGTTGAAGCCAGAAGCAAGAAAAAAAAAATAACTCGAAGAAACTCGAAAACGAGGGCCAGGCTTGGCCTTCAGTCTGTGGTTTCCCCAGCTAAATGGGCTGGTGGCAGGTAGTGCACTGATCCTTCCTGGGCTGTGGCGGGCTACAGCTCGATTGGGTGGCTCTGCAGCGGGGCCGGGCAGCGAGTCGGGAAGCAGAAGCAAAGAGAGAGAGAGGGTGGAGCACTCAGGGCGCGGCCGGTGCTGCAAAGCAGGTCGGCGTTCGGACCGAGCAGAGGGAGGGGAAAGTCCCAGAGGGTCCGCTCCATGACAGGAACGGTTCTCCAAGTAACGGAGAAACTATTGAAGCGATATATAAAAAAATAGAAATACCGCGAAAAGCTGCAGGTCGCAACGGGAACCGCGGAGAACAGCGTTGGCAGCAGCAGCAGTGGCGGGAAAGCGCGGGAGGCGCCATCTTAACTCGGCGGGGAAGAAAGAAAAGCGCGGGAAGCGCCATTTTAGATTTTCAAGATGCCGAAGACTGGCAATATTATTGCTTTCGATAGTGATATAGAAGATTGGACCACATATGTGGAAAGAGTGGAGGTATATTGCAAGGCGAATGAAGTAGCGGATGATAAAAAGGCATCGGTACTTCTAAATCTGATGGGCGCAAGGACACACGGGCTGTTACGAAACTTGATCACTCCAGCCAAACCGATGGACAAGAATTTTAAGGAGATTGTTGATACCTTACAGGAGCACTTAAACCCAACACCGCTGCTGATAGTGGAACGATTCAAATTCTTCAGGAGGAATCAGCACAAGAATTACGAAAGCTGTCAAAGCACTGCCAATTCGGGGCAGGACTGGCAGATTCTCTACGAGACAAATTCGTCTGCAGTCTCCTAAGCGAAGGAACACAGAAAAGACTACTTTCTGAGAAAGATTTGACACTGGACAAGGCTTTCAGTGTGGCTGTATCATACGAAGTAGCAGCAAGAGGAGCTGCAGAGATACAGCAAAAGCCACAGGACTTCGGCACCCATGAAATGACACGGGGTTTCGAGAGATGTTATCGCTGCGGCAGATCCACCCATGACCAGAAGGACTGCTGGTTCAAGGACAAAGCATGCAGGCAATGCAGAAAGATGGGACACATTGCACATGTATGCAGATCTGGAAAGAAATCCGCTGACAGTAAAAAGGTCAATAAGGAAAAGTACAGAAAGGTACAAATGATGACGGACAGTAGCTCCGAAGACCAGAAGAGCGATAGCGACTCCGGAAACAAGAGACTAAGCTGTCTCAAATTACATAATGTAATTGCCAAAGAAGATTACCAGACCATTTGGGTTACCCTCACGATAGCGGGGCCCCCAGTCAAAATGGAGCTAGATACAGGATCAGCTCTGACCGTCATGAGTCGATGGGATTACGAGCGGCTATTTCCGCATATACCTTTGAAAGACACATCCATTGTCTTGAAGACATATACGGGGCAGAAAGTATACCCCAGAGGGAAAATAAGGGTGCCTGTTGTATACAACGGCAAGGAAATACAGAAGTTGTATTTATACGTTCTGCAAGATGGTGGTCCACCGTTGTTGGGACGTGAATGGATCAGAAAGATACGTTTAGACTGGCACTCTATTCAGGCACTGACGGTGACCAGTAAGAAAAAAAAACGATGATGACGTCATACCTGGACGATTAAAAGAAATCTTGGCTAACGCCAAAGAAGTGTTTCAACAGGAATTAGGAACCCTGAAAGGCGCCACCGCCTCAATAAAAGTGGAAGATGCGGCAATTCCCAAGTTTTTTAAGGCAAGGCCGTTGCCATACGCAATTCGTCCAGCCGTCGAGGCAGAGCTGGAGAATTTGGAAAAAGCAGGCGTGTTATCCAAGGTAGATTGGAGCGAATGGGCAACACCCATCGTCCCGGTCATGAAGAAAACGTTGAATAATGATAAATCTGAAGAACAGAGAAAAGTTCGCATCTGTGGGGACTTCAAGGTGACTGTAAACCTGGTTCTTCACACGGTACAGTATCCCCTTCCGAGGATAGAAGATATTTTCGCCTCACTATCCAGAGGGAAACGTTTCACCAAAATTGACTTAGCACAGGCATACCTACAGATGGAGGTTGAGGAGGCCTCTAAAAAGTACCTCACGATAAACACACACAAAGGCCTGTACCAGTACAATCAACTGGTTTTTGGAGTGGCATCAGCTCCGGCTATCTGGCAAAGAGCTATGGAGCAAGTCCTGCAAGGGATTCCGGGGACTCAATGCTACCTAGACGACATCCTTGTAACAGGAGAAAACGACAACGAGCACCTTGTCAACTTGGAGCAGGTGCTCACGAGGCTGAGAGAACGGGGCCTATGAGCAAATCGCCCCAAATGCGAATTTTTCCAGAAACAAATATCATACTGTGGCTATGTCATTAACGAAGAAGGGTTGCATAAGTCACCTGAAAAAATTGAAGCGGTTGTAAAGGCCCCAGCGCCTGAAAATGTCTCACAATTAAGGTCGTTCCTGGGATTAGTAAATTACTATCATAAATTTTTACCAAACTTGTCGACGGTTCTGCACCCGCTTAACGCACTGCTACAAACGGGAGTAGTTTGGAAATGGAGCGAAGACTATAAACGTGCCTTCCATAAATGCAAAGGCTTGATCACATCCAGGGAAGTGTTGGCTCATTACAACCCATCACTGCCAATCAGACTGGCGTGCGATGCATCCCCTTACGGCGTGGGAGCGGTATTATCGCATAGATTCCCTGATGGCTCGGAGCGGCCGATAGCTTTTGCGTCACGCTCATTGAACTCAGCTGAGCGTAACTATGCCCAGATCGACAGGGAGGCACTCAGCCTGGTGTGGGGGGTGAAGAAATTCAACCATTACCTACACGGACAAAAGTTTACCTTGTTGACTGACCATCAACCCCTCGTCTCCATATTCAACCCTAAAAAGGGCGTTCCCATTATGACAGCGCAAAGGCTACAGAGGTGGTCCCTTTTCCTAGGGGCACACCATTATGACATAGAGTACAAAGGAACAAAACAGCATGGGAATGCTGATGGGTTATCGCGCCTACCGTTGCCAACGGTGGAAGAGGCGCCTACAGTGGACCCAGTGGAGATATTCCACTCGACCATAGTGGAATGTCTACCGGTGACAAATTCTACCATTGAAAAGGAAACGCGAAATGACCCGACTCTCTCACGAGTGTACGATTTAACGGTGAAGGGATGGCCAGCACATGGCGAACCACTGTTGCCAGCATTCTCGCAAAGAAGAGAACAGCTGTCAGTGTGCCGAGGAACATTGGTGTGTGGATCCAGAGTGGTGATTCCACCCAAACTCAAGGATAGAGTGCTAAAGGAGCTTCACGAGGGGCATCTGGTTGGAGTGAAAATGAAGAACTTAGCCAGAGCGTTTGTGTGGTGGCCAGGTATCGATGGAGACATCAAAGAAATGACCAAGAGCTGTCTAGGATGCCAGAAGGTCCAAAACGCTCCACCACAAGCCCCTCTACATCCATGGGAGTGGCCCTCATCTCCATGGCAAAGGGTACATATCGACTTTGCTGGTCCATTTATGGACTCAATGTTCTTAATCGCGGTGGATGCACACTCCAAGTGGCTGGAGGTAATAAAGATGTCCTCCACCACCACAGAAAAAACCATCACAGTATTAAGGACCATATTCACCAGGAATGGGCTGCCTGAACAGATCTGTTCTGATAATGGACCGCAATTTGTATCCGAAGAATTCAGGAAGTTCTTAAAAAACAATGGGGTTAAGCACTACACGTCCGCCCCATACCATCCCGCCACCAATGGATTGGCTGAAAGGTTTGTCCAGACCTTCAAGAAGGCCATAAAGGCCATGGGTAATGAAGACATAAATCTACAACATAAGGTAGATTACTTCTTGTTTGCATACAGGTATGCAACACATGTGGTTACAAACCAAATCCCCGCCATGATGTTTTTCAATAGAAGACTAAGATGCCGGCTGGATTTGGTCAAGCCAAACGTCAGAAGGGACGTAGAGAACTGACAATTTCAAAGCATGAATGAAAGGCCAACTAGAACCTTCCAGATAGGTCAACCAGTTTTGGCCCGGGACTACCGTACTGAGAAATGGCAGCCTGGAACTATTTGCACACGACTAGGACCGCTGATGTATACCGTGGACATTGGAGAAAGCATAATAAGGCGCCATGCTGACCAGATCATAGAGTCATCCGAAAAAGGACAACCTACACCACAACTCTATACGCCTAGTGATGAAGCAGAGATACCCATAGTATCTACCTCCGATCCGGTGATACTGGAACCAGATAAACCCGACACAAGCATTGAAGCCGAATCGCCCTTGCCAAAAGAACCTACTACACCACCGAGGCGTTATCCGGACCGAGTCAGGAAGCCTCAATTTGTAATTGATTAACTTCAGCAAATGTGTATATTATTGTTCTTGTAAAAATGTTATTTAATGATTACTTAAGATGTTATGTACTATTCATCTAAAAGGGGAGGAATTGTAGTGTATGTACCTTTAAGAGGAACTATGTTTTTGAAGCCCCTGTATACTGTAGTGACCACTCGGGTATATAAGCCTGTGTAGCGTCTTGTGTTGTTAGTTCACCTCCAGACTTTGTTCTGTAAACACTTGTTAAATCAACTCCTGCATTCCGTGTCTCCATTAACACACGGATCTAACAGACTCCACTCCAAAAGTACTTCATTGGCTGTAAAGCGCTTTGAGACATCCGGTGGTCGTTATATAAATTCAAGTCTTTCTTTTAGTTTGCAGCATAAAAGCTTAATGATGCGGTTGCCTTCACAGCTACAGGAAGAGCTGTCCCTGTTCTAGAAGTTTTCTGCAGGTCAGCCTGCAACAGTTGGCATTGCTCTGTAGTGCATTGCCAGTGGCAGTGAAGGTCACCCTGCTCCAGCAACTTTTTTGCTACCATTTTTGGCCAGGCATGCTGCACTGCTGTGCTCAGGGGAGTGCTAAACAGGATATCTCTCGCAGCACTGGAGGAATGGAGTATAAAAGTAGGGAAGTCCTGTAGTGGCGCTTCGTAATTTCCAAACATGCAGCCACTGAGCTTTGAGGCTTTAGCAACGAGTAGACGCGTGTCAAAATAAAACGTTCCAAACCATAACTTTGTCTTTAAACTGTTTACTGTAACACCTTACAAACAGAATTACAAAGCAAAACACGTTTAAACGCACACGGTCAAAAACTGTATTGCTCCAGCCCTCAAAGCTTCTGCCTTCTCCAGCCTCGTGGTGCTTGAGCTGTAAAATGGCTGGATACCATGTGACAAGCTTAAGGACTGTACCATTGTAGCAAGAATAAAGGGGGGTCACTCAGCCTATACTATTGTAACAAGAAAAGAGGGGGTTTCTCAATACAATAAGTCAGTCAGGTAAATTAACTATTATACTATTTAACCAATATTTTAAAGTATTTTCTTTCTTAAACTTTCATGACTCTTACAAGTCCTGTTACAACTGTACAGGGCATTGGTGAGACCACACCTGGAGTACTGCATACAGTTTTGGTCTCCTTATTTAAGGAAGGATATACTTGCATTGGAGGCAGTTCAGAGAAGGTTCACGAGGTTGATTCCTGAGATGAAGGGGTTGTCTTATGAAGAAAGGTTGAGCAGGTTGGGCCTATACTCATTGGAGTTTAGAAGAATGAGAGGGGATCTTATTGAAACATATAAGATTCTAAAGGGGCTTGACAGGGTAGATGCAGAGAGGATGATTCCCCTTGTGGGGGAATCTAGAACTAGGGGGCATAGTTTCAGAATAAGGGGGCACCCATTTAAAATGGAAATGAGGAGGAATTTCTTCTCTCCGAGGGTCGTGAATCTTTGGAATTCTCTTCCCCATATGTAGTGATCAATAGCATGTCATTCTATAGTGGACACTAGGTGGAGCCGTAGAGCTGTGTATATATAAGACTACACTACCCAGCTGTATAGATATTAAGACTACATTACCCATGAGGCACTAGGCTACCCACAAGGCAACAGTCAAGATGGAAGCCTCCACAGATACAGTACCTAGTCCACATGTGCTCAATAAAAGGTCTAGCAAAAGCTAGCTGTGTTCATAATAAGAATGTCTAGTTATTAATGCACATAACACCATAGAGCTGTGGAGGCTGGGTCATTAAGGTGGAGATAGACAGATTTTTGAAAGGTAAGGGAGTCAAGGGTTATGGGGAGCGGGCGGGAAAGTGGCGTTGAGGCCAAGATCAGATCAAATGACCTACTCCTGCTCCTATGTTTTATGCTTTTATGTTCACTCACCTCATCCAGTCATCACTTCATCAGCCATCAAACAGGAGATTAAGGTGCTGCTTCGCTCCATCACTTGCCCACAGGTTCTCAGTGCTGCCTACACATTTATTTTGCCAGGTACTGAGTTTTTGTCAGACATTTTATTTTGCCCCTGATGGGCCTTCAATAACCACAAAACTAGAAGTTATAGACTTAAACAAGTTGGCTTTTAATCACTAAGATCAGAGCTAACATCTCAAAACACTGACTGGTTCACAGGAATGAGTCATACAGATCCTGGGATCTTTATGTAAGAGAAGTCAGGGGCGGAGCCAAGAGCCAAGACCTGGAACCTCCCAGGTTAGTCGGGAAAGAGGAAGTGAAACTATACACAGTGGGGGAGGGTAATATACATGAGTGCAAAATGAATACAGGATCAAGACAAACAGATTTCATTACATTCACCCCTTCTATAGATTTAGTCCATCGGGGTGATGTTTCTTAAAAGTTGGTATGAGTGAGTCTGTCAGGAGGTTTTGCAGTTCTCAGTGATCGGTGCAAAGCCGGTTGGGGTGCCTCTAGGGGAGTGGATTCTGGTTCCTCCGCTGTCCGGGCCTCTGCAGTGTCTTCCAGGTTATCTGCAGTGTCCTCCAGGTTAAAGTTGGGTATTGATACCTCTGGGCATCCTGTCTCTTTGTAGTGTAGGTCTTCATCGGGTAGCCTCCCATCGTTCTCTCCGCTCCCCAAGGGAGCGAGGTCTTTTATGGAAACAGTGTCCTCTCGCCCATCAGAGTATTCGATATAGGCGTACTGAGGGTTTGCATGGAGGAGCTGTACCTTTTCCACAAGGGGGTCCGTTTTATGGCCTCTCACGTGCTTCCGCAATAGTACTGTCCCCGGAGACGTCAGCCACGCGGGTAGAGATATGCCCGAGGTGGATTTCCGGGGGAAAACGAACATCTTTTCGTGAGGGGTAGCGTTAGTGGCAGTACATAACAGAGACCTTATGGAGTGGAGCACGTCTGGGAGGACTTCCTGCCAGCGGGAGGTCGGAAGGCCTTTTGACTTTAAGGCTAACGTGACAGCCTTCCAAACAGTAGCATTCTCCCTTTCCACTTGCCCATTACCCCGGGGGTTGTAGCTAGTGGTTCTGCTAGTGGCTATCCCCTTCGAGAGCAAGAACTGGCGCAGCTCGTCACAAATGAATGACGTCCCCCTATTGCTGTGTATGTAGTTCGGCATGCCAAACATGCAGAATAGATTACAGAGACACTTGATGACCGTGGCACTGGTCATGTCTGGGCAGGGAATGGCGAAGGGGAAGCGGGAATATTCATCAATGATATTGAGGAAGTATACGTTATGGTCGGCAGAAGGAAGGGGTCCCTTGAAGTCCAGACTTAGGCGCTCGAATGGCCGTGTGGCTTTGATAAGGTGCGCACGGTCAGGCCTGTAGAAACGAGGCTTGCATTCCGCACAGATGCGGCAGGCTCTGGTCATTGCCCTGACCTCCTCGATGGAGTGGGGCAGATTGCGGGACTTTATAAAATGGTATAGTCGGGTGACCCCTGGGTGACAGAGGTCGTTGTGGAGACCCTGTAATTTGTCCGTATGAATGCTGGCACACATTCCCCGCGATAGGGCGTCTGGGGGTTCATTAAGGGTTCCTGGCCTGTACATAATATCATAGTCGAACGTGGATAGTTTGATCCTCCACCTGAGTATTTCGTCATTCTTGATTTTCCCCCTTTGTTTGTTATTAAACATCGCTGGTCGGTGAGCAGGGTGAAACGTTTGACGGCTAGGTAGTGTCTCCAGGGCCACACTGCCTCCACTATAGCCTGTGCCTCCTTCTTGACAGAAGAGTGCCTGATTTCAGGTCCCTGAATGGTTCGGGAGAAGAAGGCCACAGGTCTCCCAGCCTGATTGAGGGTCACAGCTAAGGCAAAGTCTGACGCATCACTTTCGACTTGAAAGGGAATGCATTCGTCCACTGCACACACTGCAGCCCTTTCAATGTCCTGTTTAATACTGGTGAAAGCCTCCCGAGCTTCAGCTGATAGTGGGAAGGGCGTCGATTTAATGAGGGGTCGGGCCTTATCAGAGTAATTGGGCACCCATTGGGCATAATACGAAAAAAATCCCAGGCACCTTTTTAAAGCTTTGGGATTGTGTGGCAGGGGCAGTTCCTTTAGGGGGCGTAATCGGTCAGGGTCCGGTCCAATTACCCCATCTTCCACCACACAGCCGAGGATACAGAGACGGGTTGTGTTGAAGACACATTTGTCTTCGTTGTAGATTAGATTCAGCTTTAGGGCAGTTTTAAAAATCTCGCAAGATTTAGATCATGGTCTTGCTGGTTGTGCCCGCAGATAGTGACATTGTCCAGATAGGGGTAGGTAGCTTGTAGTTTATTCTCGTCAACCATGCGGTCCATCTCACGTTGGAAGACCGAGACCCCATTTGTTACCCCGAAGGGCACTCTGAGAAAATGGTAGAGGCGCCCGTTCGCCTCGAAGGCGGTGTATGGGTGGACCTCCATTCTAATGGGGAGCTGGTGATACGCGGATTTGAGGTCGATAGTCGAGAAGACTCGGTATTGCGCAATCTGGTTGACCATTTCTGATATGCGGGGTAAAGGGTAGGCGTCCAGCTGGGTATAAATATTAACAGTCTGGCTGTAGTCAATTACCATCCGTTTCTTTTCGCTATTTTTAACTATGACTACTTGGGCACGCCACGGGCTGGTACTGCATTCAATAATGCCTTCCTGCAGGAGTCTGTCCACTTCCGCCTTGATAAAGTGTCTGTCTTCCAGACTGTACCATCTACTTTTGGTCGCTATGGGCCTACAGTTCGGAGTGAGATTAGCGAATAAAGAGGGCGGGCTGATTTTTAAGGTTGATAGGCCACAGACTGTGAGTGGCGGCTGGGACCCGCCATATGCTAGCGTGACACTTTCGTGGTGGCACTGGAAGTCCAGGCCCAAGATTACATTAACACAGAGTTCTGGCATCACGAGGAGTTTAAAATCCTTGGAGTCCGTGCCTTTTACAGTCAGTGTTACCACACAGTAGCCCAAAATGTCCGAAGTGTGGGGCTTAGCAGCCATAGCAATTCTGCTCCGTGTAGGGGTTACCGTTAATGAGTGCCGCCGTACCAGGCTAGGGTGGATAAAACTCTTGGTACTCCCACAGTCAATTAAACATTTCGTTAAATTCCCGTTTACCTGTATGTCCATCATGGATTTTGTCAACGGGTGTGGCCTGGATTGATCCACCATGATCGAAGCCACTGTTGGGCCCTGGGCGGCCGTTGAGTCGGGAAAAGATGGCGGATCCCAAGATGGCGGCCCGCACGGCACGCACGAGGCGGTGATGGAGTTGGAAATCGGATTCCCCCTGCAGACTTTGCTAAAATGCCCCTTTTTCTTACATTTGAAGCATGTAGCGTCCTTCGCTGGGCATCGTTGTCTGGGATGCTTGGCCTGGCTGCAGAAGTAGCATTTCGGGCCTCGAGACATTGCCGCTGTAGTAGGACTCCTGGGTGAACTTCTGTGTGGGGACTCCGGCGGCGTAGAGCTGGTCTGAGACCTGGATGGGGAAGATGGCTGATTCCAAGATGGCGGCCCCCTCGGCGCGCACGAGGCGGTGAGGGCCGCATGGCCGGAAGAATAAGAGTCAGAGTTTTTCTGGGCCACGTCCAGCGATCGCGCAGTGGCCACTGCCTTTTTTAAGTCCAGGACCTTCTTCTCCAGCAGTCTCTGCCAGATATAATTCGATTTGAGGCCCGTGATGAAGGAATCGCGGACCAATTCATCAGAGTACGCGTTGGCCGTCACGGCCTTGCAGTTACAGTCCTGGACCAGGTCCTTTAGGCCCTGTAAGAAATCGTCCATTGATTCCTCTGGTCGCTGCCTGCGTGTAGCCAGCAGATGTCTGGCGTACACTTCGTTTACCGGCCTCTGGTATTGGGCCTTCAGGATAGTGATGGCCTCCGTGTAAGAGGTGGCATCCCGGATGAATGAATAAATCCGATGACTTACGCGAGTAGTCAGTAGACTCAGTTTATCTACCTCACTAGCGGATGAGGCCCCCGCGAAGAGTTCGAAGCATTTGAGCCAGTGTCCAAATTGATTTGATGCTTCAGCAGAATGTGGATCCAAGTCCAGACGCTCTGGTTTTAGGAGTCGATCCATCCTAGTATTCTTTAGTGATTAAAATTGATGGGCCTTCAATAACCACAAAACTAGAAGTTATAGACTTAAACAAGTTGGCTTTTAATCACTAAGATCAGAGCTAACATCTCAACACGCCGACTGGTTCACAGGAATGAGTCATACAGATCCTGGGATCTTTATGTAAGAGAAGTCAGTGGCGGAGCCAAGAGCCAAGACCTGGAACCTCCCAGGTTAGTCGGGAAAGAGGAAGTGAAACTATACAGTGGGGGAGGGTAATATACATGAGTGCAAAACGAATACAGGATCAAGACAAACAGATTTCATTACAGCCCCACTGTATGTACATTTGAAATATTTACTGTCTTTCAAAGGCCAATTTTTTTTTGCTGCTATATGCATCCACTTACCTTTAAGTGCTCACATCCCTTTAACTTTTTCCCAGCAGCCCTTTAAGAGCTGCTGTCTTACACAAATCACCTGCCCCCTTTAGTGAGCTTCCAGTATCTGGCCCAATATTGGTGGGAATTTGCACTAAATATTTAATTAAGGCCAACCCTGGGAAGATCTGGCCAGCTTGAAACTGGCGAGTATTAAGTTGTCAGTTCTTTCTTGAATTGCGGAAAATCTATCCTTTCATCTGGTCACGATATGCCCTTAAAAGGACAAAGCCATCAGAATTTCTGGTTTGCAAGTCAGAAATCCCTGAATATAAAGTAAGCTGTTTGTTTGTCAGCGATGGTAGCAGGGATGGGAGTCCACTGTGAATTTAACTATGTATTAAATAAAGGTCCCTGATTGTTTTCCAAAGGTTTTTTAAAAAATTCCCTTTTGGTTTAAATCACCGACTTGGATCTACCCGAAAAGAGAGAAGTTTTATACAACTGAATGTACAGCTTGGTGTTTCCATCTTCTGAATTGAGTACTGTTTGTACACAAGAGAAGTTCTTGAGCACTGTATCTCTTTAATATACAGGACACGTGGAGGTGCCAAAAGTGGTCATTGAGTTCCCATTGAAAATAATGGAAATGGCTGAAAGCAGTGTACAGGAGTTAGTTCAGTGCTCACATTAGAACTGTAAAAAGACCAGGCCAATTCACAAACAGAGATTAATTCACACTTTTTGGAACTGAGACCCTTTACTCCAGGATGTTGTTTATTTGTTTCCATTTTTAAAAATTGCAAAAATTGGGGAAATGACTTAAATACGCACGTTACTTAATAATTTGAAGCACTAAAAGCTCGACTGAAGCCCGAGAGTGGCTAGGTTCAAAGTCCCTCTCCTTGTCACTGCCAAAACAGTAAATCAGTGCTCGGTGGCCTGGGAAATTCCGCCCAGACGATTCCCCCTTTTTGCACTGCCAAGTATATTCTGTTGTGACCACTGAATGCACTCCGCTCTACAGCAACTCCACGTCTGGAGTACTGCGTGCGGTTCTGGCTCCAGGAAGAATGTTACTGCTCTTGAAACTGCGCAGAGGTGAGCAACCGGGACGAGTCCGGGCGTCGGGAATTTTACTGACGGGGAAAAGTTAAGGACTTTGAGCTTGTTTTCTTTGGAAAAGAAAAAAAAACTTTGCATTGCCCTAATGGAAGAGATGTACACCGGGAATTTCCCCGGGACTTCTCCCGCTCCGCCGTCATTACTGTGACGGAAGCCCCACTCGCGTGGCATGAACCGTGTTTCCGCCAAGATTACATCTGAGGAGCCAGAGAAATACAAGAATACAAGGGGGTAGAAGTCATGCTGCAGCTGTACAAAAGCCTGGTTAGGCTACACCTGGAGTACTGTGAGCAGTTCTGGGCACCACACCTTAGGAAGGATATATTGGCCTTGGAGGGAGTGCAGCGTAGGTTTACCAGAATGAAACCCGGACTCCAAGGGTTAGGTTACGAGGCGAGATTACACAAATTAGGGTTGTATTCCCTACAGTTTAGAAGGTTAAAGGGTGATCTGATTGACGTTTTCAAGATATTAAGGGGAACAGATAGGATCGATAGAGAGAAACTATTTCCGCTGGTTGGGAATTCTAGGACTGGGGGGCATAGTTTAAAATTTAGAGCCAGACCATTCAGGAGTGAAATTAGGAAACACTTCTGCACACAAAGGGTGGTAGAAGTTTGGAACTCTCTTCCGCAAATGGCAATTGATGCTAGATCAATTGTTAATTTTAAATTGGTGATCGATAACTTTCTGTTAACCAAAGGTATTAAGGGATATGGGCCAAAGGCGGGTATGTGGAGTTAGGTTGCAGATCAGCCAGGATCTCATTGAATGGCGGAACAGGCTTGAGGGGCTCAATGGCCTACTCCTGTTGCTATGTTCCTATGAAAGCCCCAAGGAAATTCGAGGCGCATGAAGAGAATTGACAAAGCTGATCCTGGCAAAAATTGTTTTTCATGGTGAAGGGTTTAAATACCAAAGTATAAAGGTTTGAACATTCAGAAGTTTGGAGTAAGAAGAGAAGTCAGGTGAAACTTTTCACCCAAAGGACAATAGAGTTCTGCAACAGAATGGGCTATACACGTGTTCAAAAGGCAGTTAGATACATTTCTGGAGAGAAAAGGGATTGAGGGATATGATGAGAAAGTGGGTTGGTGGGGTTGTCCTATCAAAAAAGGGAACGCCTTTCCAGAACTCGATGGAATCTGGAACAGTACCCATGGATTGGAGGGTAGCTAATGTTACCCCACTATTCAAAAAAGGTGGTAGAGAAAAAGCGGGGAATTATAGATCGGTAAGCCTGACATCGGTAGTGGGGAAAATGCTAGAGTCTATTATAAAAGATGTAATAGCAGAGCACTTGGAAAGCAGTGACAGGATCGGACAAAGTCAACATGGATTTACAAAAGGTAAATCATGCTTGACTAATCTACTGGAATTTTTTGAGGATGTAACTGGTAAAATAGATAAGGGAGAACCAGTGGATGTGGTGTATTTGGACTTTCAGAAGGCTTTCAATAAGGTCCCACATAAGAGATTAGCGTGCAAAATTATGGCACATGGGATTGGGGGCAAAGTATTGACTTGGATAGAGAACTGGTTGGTGGACAGAAAGCAAAGAGTTGGAATAAACGGGTCGTTTTCCGAGTGGCAGGCAGTGACTAGTGGGGTACTGCAGCGATCGGTCCTAGGACCCCAGCTGTTCACAATATATATTAATGATCTGGACGAGGGAATTGGATGTAATATCTCCAAATTTGCAGATGACACAAAGCTGGGTGGGAGGGTAAGCTGTGAGGAGGATGTCGTGAAACTCCAGTACGATTTGAACAGGTTGGGTGATTGGGCAGAAACATGGCAAATGCACTATAATGTGGATAAATGTGAGGTTATCCACTTTGGTGGCAAAAACAGGAAGGCAGATTATTATTTGAATGGCAATAGATTGGGAGAAGGGGAAGTGCAAAGAGACCTGGGTGTTCTTGTGCACCAGTTGCTGAAGGTAAGCATGCAGGTGCAACAGCTGGTTAAGAAGGCAAATGGTATGTTGGCCTTCGTAGCAAGAGGGTTCGAGTACAGGAACAAGGATGTCTTGCTACAGTTGTACAGGGCCTTGGTGAGACTGCACCTTGAGTATTGTGTGCAGTTTTGGTTGCCTTACCTGAGGAAGGACGTTCTTGCCATGGAAGGAGTGCAGCGAAGATTCACCAGGCTGATACCTGGGATGGCAGGAATGACGTATGAGGAGAGATTGTGTCGATTGGGCTTATACTCACTGGAGTTTAGAAGATTGAGAGGGGATCTCATTGAAACCTATAAAATTCTGTCAGGCCTGGACAGACTAGATGCAGGAAGGATGTTTCTGATGGCCGGAGAGTCCAGAACCAGGGGTCATAGTCTAAGGATAAGGGGTAAGCCATTTAGGACAGAAATGAGGAGGAATTTCTTCACCCAGAGAGTGGTGAACCTGTGTAATTCCCTGCCACAGAGGGCGGTGGAGGCCAGTTCATTAAATATATTCAAGAAAGAGTTGGATATATTTCTTAAGGCTAAAGGGATCAAGGGATATGGGGAGAAGGCAGGGACAGGGTACTGAATTTGGATGATCAGCCATGATCTCATTGAATGGCGGAGCAGGCTCGAAGGGCCGAATGGCCTACTCCTGCTCCTATCTTCTATGTTTCTATGTTTCTATGGCTTTTCTCTGTCCCTAAAAATTGTTATGTTTTTAAACTTAGCAAAGTAAACTCACATTCTGTGTCTCTCCAGCCATCATTTGCCTGTGAATTTCATATTGACATGGCGATATTGGCATCTTATTATAATAATGTGGATTTTCTATGACAATAGGGGCACCTGTGATGAGGGCAACAAAGGGCGGCAATGTCATGACTTGAAGTCCCGTCATTGACATCCTCACAATGAACCTGCACAATTGGATTTCAAAGTTCCAAGGTCTGTAGACCTTAGATGTATCCTAGGAGTGATCCCAGCAGCGTCCCATCACATACACCATTGGCTCTGCATCGTACACACATCCTCTGCATAGCTACAACATGATACCTGCAGCAAGGCCCCAACTGGATCACCAGAGTAGATGTCTGGATCCACACAATATTATCATTTAACAATTACTTAGGAGAGACAACATGCAGCAGATCAAATAGAAGTTTTTCAATAAGTTATTCTTGCCTCAGTCACTCTTCAGGCCCGAGTGAGAATCGGGTGGGTGGGGTGGGGAGGAGTGAACCGTCCTAACCCAGGCAATGTGAGGCCCGGGAGAATTTAACTCCTGGGCCCGATCTGCATGCCCCCAGTCAGCTTCCTGCCCAAAGCCGGTGGGCAGTGACAGCTGGCCAGTGGGTGGGAGCACAATGTTGGCTGGCAGGAGGACACTGCTGACGAGACGGTCCCCAACACACAGGTAAGTCAATGGTGGGTGGGAGGGGGTGAAACCGGGGCAAGGGAGGCCCAAACTTTCTATGTGGGGCCTGGCAGGACTCTCCTGGCCTTACAAGGAAAGTTGAAATAAAAATAAAAATAAAAAGACTTACCTTTTGGAGTCTCTTCTGGCCCTGACTCCTCTTCCCAGTAGGTTGACTGACGGCTTCCCCACTCAGGCCCACGGTTAAAATAGCAGTCGGGCTCCGATTACATCATCAAAGCACGATCTGCATTTTTAAAGAAGGACCCCATTATCTTCCGGCGGGTGCCCCTCTCGTCTGCTGAGAAGAGCAGGTTCAAATTGTAACCTGTGTGCTAGATGCGGGACATCAGCGGCTGAATCCCAGGGGCAATTTTTACTGCCCGCCTGCCCGCTCAGTTTTCGGCCGGGTTAGGCTAAAATAAGCCCCTTTTATGTTTCATATCAGACATGGAATATCAGGTGGAATGGAGTCTACTGGTCCAGACCACCCTGCATATTGACAGAACTGACATTAAGGAATTCAATAAAAAAATTCATGAACCTCAGTGCTACGCATATCAATGAGACCAATGATTATATGGACAAGTTTAGACGCACAAACTGCAAGATTGGCTATCATTCAGGACTCCATTCAGAGTTCTATTTCAAACTGACCTACATTCTGAGTGATGGATTTACGATGTGCCACAGGTGTTTGCCCCAGTAACAAGACTGCAACGTATCTGCTGAATGCTTTACTTTGTAGTTAGTTTCAGCGTTTATACTGTACTGTAATCTACACACGGGATATTTAGCCATAACATGCAGTGAAATAAAGCCAAGTATCGCTGCCGGATAAATCACATGGAGTCATTTTAATACTGATCAGTTTTGCACGAGGCCGTCTGTCGCTCTCCACCATGAAACCTGCCACCAACTTACGATCATATGCAAATGACAGGGCAGGAAAAGACCAGCTGCTCCAGCAAGCCGGCCTCACACTCAGTATGAGGCTGGAGCATGATGACCAGACAGTTACTACCGCACCCCCACTGCTCACCACCGCCTCCCACAGCCATGTTATCTCCTGCGAGAGGCAAAGAAACAGAAAAACACCAGGCCAATAAGGGGAAAAAATACCCTGGAAAATTCCTCTCCGGCTCCCTCAGGCAATTGAAAGTTGATCTCCGACTAGCAGAACCCAAAGTTACCAAATATGGAATGAATTCACCTCCACATAGGAGGCTGGTTCCATGAGCACCAGGCGTTTTCGGTACCTCACCCAAATGGTCATTCTTCATCTGTCTGACTAAACAATGAGTAGTCTATTGAATTCCTTAATGTCAGTTCTGTCAATATGCCCAATCTTGCTTTCACCTGACATCATTGTATAGTGAACAACACCAACAACAACAACAACAACTTGTATTTATATAGTGCCTTTAACATAGTAAAATGTCCCAAGGCGCTTCACAGGAGTATTTTAAGACAAAGAAATTTGACACCAATCCACATAAGGATAAATTAGGGCAGGTGACCAAAAGCTTGGTCAAAGAGGTAGGTTTTAAGGAGCATCTTAAAGGAAAAAAGGAATTTTGGTGATTCCCTGCCTTCTATAACCCAAAGACATTGAGGTCAATCGTAGTGTCCCAAATGCCACACAAACTGAGATCAGCTGTTTCATCACAGGGATTTAACTTGAGATCTCCCTAGTCCATATGGTTCAGTTTCTTACTGGGTGTTGCATTTCTGTAGAGGCCTGTATTCACTAGAGTTTAGAAGAATGAGAGGGGATCTCGTGGAAACGTATAAAACTCCGACAGGGCTAGACAGACTGGATGCAGGGAGGATGTTTCCCCTGGCTGGGGGTTCTAGAACGAGGGGTCACTGTCTCAGGATACGGGGTAGGACATTTAGGACTGAGATGAGGAGAAATTTCTTCACTCAGAGGGTGGTGAGCCTGTGGAATTCTCTACCACAGACAGCTGTGGAGGCCAAATCAATTAATATATTTAAGAAGGCGGTAGATAGATTTCTAGACACAAAAGGCATCAAGGGGTATGGTGAGATAGTGGGAATATGGTATTGAGATAGAGGATCAGCCATGATTATATTGAATGGTGGAGCAGGCTCGAAGGGCCGAATGGCCTACTCCTGCTCCTATTTTTCTATGTTTCTATGTTTCTTCATGAAGCCAAAGGGGGATGCTGTATTTATTATAAAGGTTAGAATAAAAACAGAAAATGCTGGAAGCGCTAAGCAGGTCGGGCAGCATCTGTGAAGAGAGAAACAGAGTTAACGTTTCAGGTTGATGACCTTTTTATCAGAACTGGAAGATGTTAGCGATGAACAGCTTTTAAGCAAATGCAGAGCGCAGGAAACGGGAGGGGGGGGTCAGAACAAAAGGGAAGTTCTGTGATAGGGTGGAGGGCAGGAGTGATTAAATGACAAAAGGGATGATGGTGCAAGGCAAAAGGGGGTGATAACGGGACAAGTGATCCATGTGGAATAATAGAGTTTGTTTGAAGGTGGTAAAGATTTTGAGGATATTGATATTAAAATTCCTAATAATCTGGCATTGAATGATAAACGAATAACAACTAGATCTGTCGTGGCTTATATGAGAGCATCTCTAAATGCTCATACACAAACTAATAAACCATTACAGTCACAGACTACAGCCGAGCTTTATGATACCATCTTAACGTCCTCAATGTCTTATTGCCTTGTCTTCTTAGGCAGTCCCTTGGAACCAAGGATGACTTAAAGAAATGTCTGAGCTCCCAGGCAACGATAGCAGTATAGCTGTTGGGGTTGTTCATGAGGGTCCTGATGTTCCAGGTCCCGAACTTCATTTTAAAGGGTGGAAGATGCCTGTGCGTGAATTCTTTTAATGTGGGGTGGCCGTTGCACACCAGCTACCACACGGGCTTGACAGAGCAAGGTCTTGGTCCAATGGCAAGGGGATCCAAGACGATTGGAGACCAGGCTCTGCTACAACGGCCTAGCACACACACACACAAACATTGCCTTGTAACTCACTGCAGGGTGTGGGTTATCCTGTATACAATGTGCACCACACAGTTCAACAGCTAAATTGCAGTCGCTGCACACCAGTGGTACTGCAAAATGGCAGTGTGATCAAGAGTTAATGGAGACCACAGCAGGCGGAACAATAAAAAACAATCACATGCAACTTTTAATAATGAATTCCATTATGAAGTAATGCTGGTTTGAAGATTAAGTTGAGGCTGGTCTTTTAAGATGGTCGGAGTTCTATAGTAATACCGCCAAAAGAACATCCCACTCATATTTCTCATGCTGGAGTATTAGCTGTAAATCAGCAGGAAGGTGGAGGTGGAGGAGACTATATCTTACAAGCAGAATTCACTGGATTGGGTTCAAATACCTGTCTGTGATTGTGAAATAAGGCTTAATGTCACATTAAAGCTACTTCTACATTCAGCCGACTGTAGGCTGCTGGCTCTCCTGCTGTAACTCACACTCCTATATATAAACAGTGGGGTCTGCAGGGAAGCATTAGCACCCAAAGACCCACTACTTTTTTAATTATTCCAAATTGTGGGCCGCATTTATTGCTCATCCCTAGATACCCCGTGAAGGTGGTGGTGTGCCTTCTCCTTGAACTGCTGCAGACCTTGTGCTGATGGTGCTCTCACAATGGTGTTATGTAGGTAATCCCAGGATTTTGACCCAGCGACGACGAAGGAATGTGGGAGAGAAACGTGGAGGTGATGGTGTTCCCACAACATTGCTGCTCTTGTTCTTCTCGGCGGTGGAGGTTGCAGGGGAGATGCTGTCAAACTAATCTTGATGAACTGCTGCAGTTGCTGTAGATTGTACGTACTGAAGTCATACTGTGTCGGGGAGGGAGGGAGTGGATATTGAGTGTGGTGACAGGGGCAGCAATCAAGTGAATTGCTCTGTCCCAGATGTTTGTCAAGCTTCTCGATTGTTGTTGTGCCCGCACTCATCCAAATAAGTGATGAGTACTCCCTCACTCTCCTGACACAAGCCTTCCAGATGGGGGAAGAGGGGTCAGGAGGTGAGCCACTCGTCGCAGAGGTCTCCGCCTCTACCCTGCTCTTGTGGCCATGGCGTTGACATGGCTGACCCAGTTCAGCTTCTGGTGAAGTGGGTCTGTGAATCTGCAGTCAGGCAACCACCACTTGCAAAAATAAACAGGTGTAGTCAGGCCCCTGTGTTTGCACTTTAAGTGATTGGACTGTGATGCCACCGGAACAAAAAACCTTTTACATCAGTGTTGCTGATCTGTTAATCATTGGAGAGTTCAACAGCAGATACATACTTGTTATTTTGGCCTCTTCGAAGAATAAGACTCCTAAAAATGTCCAACAACAACAATTTGTATTTATATCGCACCTTTAACATAGTAAAACATCCCAAGGCGCTGCACAGGAGTATAGGAGTATTATAAGATAACAAATTTGACACCGCACCACATAAGGAGAAATTAGGGCAGGTGAGGTAGGTTTTAAGGAGCGTCTTAAAGGAGGAAAGAGAGGTAGAGAGGCGGAGAGGTTTAGGCAGGGAATTCCAGAGCTTAGGGCCTAGGCAACAGAAGGCACGGCCACCAATGGTTGAGCGAGTATAATTAGGGATGCTCAAGAGGGCAGAATTAGAGGAGCGCAGATATCTCGGGGGGTTGTAGGGCTGGAGGAGATTACAGAGATAGGAAGGGATCCAAGCAGAATAAGATTTCTCTTGTGTCCTTCAGCGAGAAAAATGAGTATTGAAAGCCCTGGAGAAGGACACATATTCCCCCCAATACCACCCAAAACAAAACTGGGCACTGATCTCGCCGTTTGTGGACTACTGTTGGTGCAGGCTGGCTGCCATGTTTACCTACCTAATAACGGTCAGAGCACAAACGGCATTCACAGTGTGAAGCACTTTGAGACATTCCTTTCTTTAGATAATTTCAGTCAGTCAGCAACTTTGGCAGAGTATGTCACAGTTGTCAGAAAGGATCACTGAAATCAGAATATAATGTTATTAATAATCATTCAACATCAGAAAGAAACAAAATATACAAAGGCATTTCTTCCCTGATAACAAAATGATATCTAGAAGGCTGTCTCAAGACAGGCCCCCGAGTCTGAAAGGCAGCAGCATGTTTTAGAATGGTATCTTTAATAGATCAAAAGATTTTGCAAACAAGCCTTGTGCATCGAATCGAAACTGAGGGCTTCACTAAAAATGTGTAGGATGCGTTATAGGAACATTTATTTAAAATAGATATATTATATATGATATATTTTTGCTGTCTTGTCATCTGTAAAATGTCAGGATACACATCGATAATGAAGCAATCATTTCTGCGGAGGCTTTGTTGCTTGAGAAGCTCTTAAACATAGAAACATAGAAACATAGAAGGTAGGAGCAGGAGTAGGCCATTCGGCCCCTCGAGCCTGTTCCGCCATTCAATGCGATCATGGCTGATCATCAAAATTCAGTACCCCGTACCTGCCTTCTCTCCATATCCCTTGATCCCTTTAGCCTTAAGAAATATATCCAACTCCTTCTTGAATATATTTAAGTCCTTTTGATTAATAATATATTGGAAGTGTTGTCCTACTTCTAATCAAACGTCAACTTTTAAAATTGTCTTCAGATTCCTTTCCTCCTTTCAAAAAGTATTTTCCTCATCCTCCTTTCAGGTTCTCTGTGCCATTAACCCACAAAAGTGAGAGGAGTGGCCATTGGCACAGGCTAAGCTCAATCAAAATATCTTTGCAGACCACATTACGGCAGGAAGCATTTGCAGATGCATGTTTATGTTACCTGTTTAGTTTATCTCGCATTGTGGAACTTTTTTTGATGTCCTTCCAATACCTTGACTATTTCTGAGCTGAAGTTGACGTGGATTCCACATGCAGGGATTCACCGTCTTGACCTGTAAAGGTCACCGTGCTTATCCAGCATGGCAGTTAATGAAAATGCCCAGGGCACAGTCTGAAGTCCTGGGTTTGTAACTAAAGCCTGTGGTCATTGCTGGACCCTTCTGATTTTTTCCCAGTGTGGCTGGGTCACAATAATACCCATTAATCAGCTCGCTAGCGGCTTGAGAAACGTGAAGCTGATCATCAGTGCAGGTACGTGCTGATTGGCCAATTTCTTATGGGTGAAACCAGAGGGAAATCCCCCCCTCCCACCCCCATTTGATTGATGGGTCCTGAATACGACCAGAAAACGAGATACTTTCCAACTTTGTAGGGCCAGTGTGAAATTTACCCCGATGTTTGAAACAGTGGCATACTCTGGCAATAATTTTAGCAACAGAAAATGCTGGAAAAACTCAGCAGGTCAGGCAACATCCGTGGAGAGAAATTTGAGTTGACGTTTCGGGTTGAACCCTTCTTCAAAACTGGAAAGAAAAGAAACTAGATCAAAGGCAGGGCTGCGATCAGACAAAAGAATAAAAGAAACAAAAGAAGTAAAAGAGATTAGAAGCTAGACGAGATGGTAATAGGCTGAGATTAGGTGTAAAGTGTACTGGCAGGGCAAGAGATAGCTGCCAGGTGTGAGAGAGAAACAAAAGGAAAGGGGGGGGGGGGGAAAGGAGTGGAAAAATTACAAGAAAAAATGAAATAGGGGCCGAGCTTATGATCTGAAATTGTTGAACTCGATATTGAGTCCGGAAGGCTGCAGACTGCCTAATCGGAAGATGAGGTGCTGTTCCTCGAGTTTACGTTGAGCTTCCGTGGAACAATACAAGAGGCCAAGGACGGTGAGGTCCGAGTGGGAATGGAGCGGTGAATTAAAATGACAGGCGACCGGAAGCTTGGGGTCACCCTTACGGACTGAACGGAGGTGTTCCGCAAAGCGGTCACCCAATCTGCGTTTGGTCTCCCCAATGTAGAGGAGACCGCATCGTGAGCAGCGAATACAGTATACTAGATTGCGAGAAGTACAAGTAAATTGCTGTTTCACCTGGAAGGGGTGTTTGGGGCCGTGGACAGTGGGAAGGGGGGAGGTATAGGGGCAGGTGTTACATCTCCTCCGCTTGCATGGGAAGGTGCCAGGCGAAGGGGAAGGGCTGTTTGGGGTGATAGAGGAGTGGACTAGGGTGTCTCGGAGGGAGCGGTCCCTGCGGAATGCTGAAAGGGGAGGGGAGGGGAAGATACGTTTGGTGGTGGGATCACTTTGGAGGTAGCGGAAATGCCGGAGGATGATCCGTTGAATGTGGAGGCTGGTGGGGTGAAAGGTGAGGACAAGGGGAACCCTATCGTGGTTCCGGGAGGGAGGGGCAGGGGTGAGGGCAGAAGTGCGGGAGATAGAACTGACACGGTTGAGGGCAGTGTCAACCACGGTAGAGGGGAATCCTCGGTTGCGGAAAAAGGAAGACATGTCTGAAGCACTGGTGTGGAAGGTGGCATCGTCGGAGCAGATACGGCGGAGACGGAGAAACTGGGAGAATGGAATAGAGTCCTTACAGGAAGCGGGGTGGGAGGAAGTGTAGTTTTAGCAGTTTGAAATAACGTACTAGACTTATCACAATAACACTTGGCAAGAAAGTACCATTCTTTCCAACCCAGCTTGCTCAGCAGTCTCGCCCTTCAAAAAATACAAGCCAAAACCAAGTTGGAGGCAGGATCACAGGTCTACTGCTGTCCAGGCCCACTTCACCCAGTTTTGGAGGCTTAATCATAGCTATGGAAGTATTTAAGTCATGACTACTGTGAAAACAATGTCAAATTCCAACTCCTGATATCTTGAAAATCCCAATAATTTGCTTTTCTATGTGTAGCAGAAATTTTCAAATGATAGCCTTTAATCTGAACCAGAGATAGTTATTAATACAATATAAAGCCATGAACACATGTAACAGTAATATCGGTATAGAACTGGAGACATGTTCTAGCTTATAAAGCGAACAATGAGAAACGAATGGAAGGAAGAAGCTTTTGCTCAGAGCATTCTGTCTCAGCAGAGCTGCGTATTAAGGGATTAGCTGAGAAATGGCCTGGTGACGCCATTAGTTAAATAGCCATTTAAGCTGCATCAGCGAACGCCTTGTTTGCTCTGAAGCCATTATTTAATGTGGAGTAATTATAGAGTAATTATTCCCCTCAGCTATTATCATTAGCCTTTCCCTGACAAAATGTTACTTTGGCAGACCCTGCGAGCTCATGTGTCTGTCCCTCGATGTGGGAAAATGCACCAAGCAGACCGCACTTTGAATATGAATTTCCCATGCAGTTTACAGCAAACAACATACTTTACAACTTTACGTAACAAGAATCTGGTGTGAGGAATGGAAACAACAACAGAATATATTAATGACACATTTCTGAATCAGAATATCTTTGTTAGCGGTGAACCCCTAAAGTCCTTTCCTAATTTGGATTGACTTAACTGAGATCTCATTGGATTTGGACCCCATGAGATGACGCGGGCTGTTGAACTCAGGTGAGCGTACGAGCAGCAGATCAAGTAGACTTGACGCTGGCTGTTCTGCAAAGAGCAAATGAGAGGCAACAAATTGGATTCAGAAACTCAAAGCAAATTGGTTCAATTTAAGAAAGAACTTGAACTTATATCAAACCTTTCACAGCTTCGGGCTGTCCCAAAATGCTTTACAGCCAATGTAATACTTTTGAAATGCGGCCACTGTTGTACTGTCAGAAATGCAGCAACCAAACACCAATGAATTAAATGACCAGATAAGTTGTTTTAGGCATTGGTTGAGGGATAAATGGACAACAGGACATCGGGAGAACTCCTCTGCTCTTCTTCGAAATGGTACCATGGAATCTTATACATTCACCTGAGAGGGCAGATGGGGACCCTTCGTTTTAATGCCCAGAAAATTGGAAACACAGTGAATCGGGCAAGCTGACCACCACGCCCAATTCTCTATACCACATTCTCACTGAGCAATGTTCTGTGCCGGGAGCCTCAGCTTGCAAAATTATTAGACCCGAAGGTCATGCAATATCTGCAATAGCAGTCAATGTAAAATATAAAGCTTTCCAATTCACAGGGAAGTGTGATGAAATCAATAGTAGGAAAAATGGTACTATAATATTACTTTTTAATATGCTGGAATTATCATTCAGAAATAATATTTACTCACTTCCTGCAGTTGATGCACGTTTTCAATATGCATTCCTTTGTAAAGGATGCTCAGCAATAAGGATGACCATTAACGAATAGGTTGTGGCTTCCTGTATTTTGTGTAATCATCAACGGTTGAATTTATTGATTATAACACGTGCTTTTATTAGAAATAGCACTAGGCATTCACCTTGGCTGAACCACACTGTTCGCAACCTTGGTGTCATATTTGACCCTGAAATGAGCTTCCGACCACATATCCGCAGCATAACAAAGACCGCCTACTTCCACCTCTGTAACATTGCCTGGCTCCGCCCTTGCCTCAGCTCCTCAGCTGCTGAAACCCTCATCCATGCCTTTGTTACCTCTAGATTTGACTATTCCAATGCACTCCTGGCTGGCCTCCCATATTCCACCCTACGTAAACTTGAGGTCATCCAAAACTCGGCTGCCCGTGTCCTAACTCGCACCAAGTCCCATTTACCCATCACCCCTGTGCGCGCTGACCTACATTGGCTCCCGGTTAAGCAGCGCCTCGATTTCAAAATTTTCATTCTTGTTTTCAAATCCCTCCATGGCCTCGCCCCTCCCTACCTCTGTAATTTCTTTCAGCCCCACAATCCCCCCGAGATATCGACGCTCCTCTAATTTTGCTCTCTTGAGCATCCCTGATTATAATCACCGTGCCTTCTGTTGCCTAGGCCCTAAGCTCTGGAATTCCCTGCCTAAACCTGTCCGCCTCGCTACCTCTCTTTCCTTCTTTGACGCTCCTTAAAACCTACCTCTTTGACCAAGCTTTTGTTCACCTGCCCTAATTTATCCTGATGTGGCTCGTTGTCAAATTTTTTGTCTTAAAATACTCCTGTGCAGCGCCTTGGGACGTTTTAAGAACATAAGAACATAAGAACATAAGAAATAGGAGCAGGAGTAGGCCATACGGCCCCTCGGGCCTGCTCCGCCATTCAATAGGATCATGGCTGATCCGAATCTAGACTCACGTCCACTTCCCTGCCCTCTCCCCGTAACCCCTAATTCCCTTATCTGCTAGGAAACTGTCTATCTCCGTTATAAATTTATTTAATGTTGCAGCTTCCACAGCTCTCTGGGGTAGCAAATTCCATAGATTTACTACCCTCTGAGTGAAGAAGTTTCTCCTCATCTCAGTTTTGAAACGGCAGCCCCTTATTCTAAGATTATGCCCCCCTAGTTCTAGTCTCACCCATCAGTGGAAACATCCTCACCGCATCCACCCGATCAAGCCCCCTCACAATCTTATATGTTTTGATAAGATCGCCTCTCATTCTTCTGAACTCCAATGAGTAGAGTCCCAACCTACTCAACCTTTCCTCATATGTCAACACCCTCATCTCTGGTATCAACCGAGTGAACCTTCTCTGAACCGCCTCGAGAGCAAGTATATCTTTTCTTAAATATGGAAACCAAAACTGCACGCAGTATTCCAGGTGTGGCCTCACCAATACCCTGTATAAATGCAGCAAGACTTCCCTGTTTTTATACTCCATCCCCCTTGCAATAAAAGCCAAGATTCCATTGGCCTTCCTGATCACCTGCTGCACCTGCATACTAACTTTTTGTGTTTCATGCACCAGGACCCCCAGATCCCTTTGTAATGTAGCACTTTGCAGTTTCTCTCCATTTAGATAATAACTTGCTCTTTGATTTTTTCTGCCAAAGTGCATAACCTCACACTTTCCAACATTATATTGCATCTGCCAAATCTCTGCCCACTCACTTAGCCTGTCTATGTCCTTTTGCAGGTTTTTTATGTCCTCCTCACTCACTGCTTTCCCTCCCATCTTTGTATCGTCGGCAAACTTGGATATGTTGCACTCGGTCCCTTCCTCCAAATCGTTAATATATTGGCCCAGAACTTGGTGTCGGGGGCTTGCCGCGCGTGCAAGCCCCCGATGTGCACTTACCCGGCGCGCCGACATCTGAAACCTGGCCCGCAGTGGATTTCCTGTCAGTGGCCCGGTTCTGATGTCGTCGCGCTTTGCTAACCTGACCCAGCGGCGTAGTTAGTGCGATGTGCCGGCTGGGATCAGGTGAGCAATGTTCAGCCAATCAGGGGAGGGGAAACTTCATTCATAAGTTTGAGAGTAAGAACTGTCAAACTCATGAGAAGTACTGCACCCCAAAACACTACTTAAACTTTAAATAAAATTTTAAAAAACATCCCAATCGTTAAATTAAGTATAAATAAGTTTAAAAAAATAATTTGAACAATAATTTGAAAAAAATAAATTTTTAATAAAAAGGGTCTAAAACTAAACTTACCTTATTGTAGATTTTTTAAAATAATAAACCTGTGGGAAAAAAAATTCTAAATTGCACTAAAACACCACTAACCTGTAAAAATAAATACTTACGTGTGCTTTTTACAAGCGTAAAGACCGGAGGCCTTTACACGTGCGCAAATCCCCCAAAACAGAGGAAATCCAAGACGCACGCGCTGCCCCCTACAGTGCACGCGCTAGCCTCTTCACCTCTTGGGTTAGAGGAGAGAAAATGCCGGTTTTCAGCGCATGCACTGTGCATGCTAAAAACCGGCATTTCCTCCGGCCAGACGCGTGAGCACCCCTTCCGTACTCACGCGTTTGGGGAGGAATTACTGCCCCAGATTGTAAAGAGTTGGGGTCCCAGCACTGACCCCTGCGGAACACCATTAGTTACTGATTGCCTGCCCGAGAATGAACCATTTATCCCAACTCTTTGTTTTCTGTTAGATAGCCAATCTTCCACCCATGCCAGTATATTACCCCCAATCCCGTGATTTTTTATCTTGATCAGTAATCTTTTGTGTGGAACCTTGTCAAATGCCTTTTGGAAGTCCAAATACACTACATCCACTGGTTCCCCTTTATCCACCCTGTATGTTACATCCTCAAAGAATTCGAGCAAATTTGTCAAACATGACTTCCCCTTCATAAAACCATGCTGACTCTGTCCTATTAAATTATGTTTATCCAAATGCTCTGTTACTGTTTCCTTAATAATGGACTCCAACATTTTGCCAACCACAGATGTTAGGCTAACTGGTCTATAGTTTCCAGCTTTTTGTCTACTTCCCTTCTTAAATAAGGGTGTTACATTAGCAGTTTTCCAATCTGCCGGGACCTTTCCTGAGTCCAGGGAGTTCTGGAAAATGATCACCAATGCATCCACAGTCCCTACCGTCACTTCTCTCAAGACCCTAGGATGTAGGCCATCAGGTCCGGGGGATTTATCCGCCTTAAGTCCCATTATTTTACTGAGTACCATCTCCTTAGTGATTTTAATTGTGTTTAGCTCCTCCCCCCCCCCCCATTGCCCCCTGTTTGTCCAGTGTTGGGATATTTTAAGTGTCCTCTACTGTAAAGACTGATACAAAATATTTGTTCAGCATCTTTGCCATCTCCATGTTCCCCACCACTAGTTTCCCGGTCCCCTTCTCTAAGGGACCAACGTTCACTTTAGCCACCCTTTTTCTTTTTATATAGCTGTAGAAACTCTTGCTATCTGTTTTTATATTTTTTGCTAGTTTACTTTCATAATCTATCTTCCCTTTCTTAATTAATATTTTTGTTATTCTTTGCTGGCTTTTAAATGCTTCCCAATCTTCTATCCTCCCACTAGATTTGGCTACTTTATATGCCCTTGTTTTCAGTCGGATACTATCCTTTATTACTTTACTAAGCCACGGATGGCTGTCTTTTCTTTTACTCCCCTTTTTCCGCAGTGGAATATATTTATCTTGAAAGATGTGAAATATCTCCTTGAATGTAGACCACTGCTCTTGTACTGTCTTACACTTTAATCTGTTTTCCCAGTCCACTTTAGTCAATTCTACTCTCATACCTTCATAGTCTCCTTTATTTAAGCTCAGTACGCTGGTTTGAGATCCAACTCTCTCACCCTCAAACTGAATTTGGAATTCAACCATATTATGGTCACTCATTCCAAGGGGATCCTTTACTAGGACATTTTTTATTAATCCTGTCTCATTACACAGGACCAGATCTAAGATTGCCTGCCCCCTGGTTGGTTCAGTTACATACTGTTCAAGGAACCCATCCCTAATACACTCTATGAACTCTTCCTCAAGGCTGCCATGCCCAATTTGATTAGTCCAGTCAATATGAAAGTTAAAATCCCCCATGATTATAGCTGTTCCCTTATTACAAGCCCCAACTATTTCCTGATTTATACTCCGACCAACAGAGTTGCAACTGTTAGGAGGCCTATAGACTATGCCCACTAGTGACTTTTTCCCCTTATTATTCCTTATCTCCACCCAAACTCTTTCACTATCCTGATCCTTTGACCCAATATCATTTCTGACTATTGCAGTGATTCCATCCTTGATTAACATAGCAACCCCACCTCCCTTTCCTTCCTGTCTGTCCTTCCTAATTGTCTACATTACTACGTTAAAGGCGCTATATAAATACAATTTGTTGTTGTTGTTGTCCTTAACAAACCTCAGCATATCAAGGAAGAGACCTTGACCTTGTTAATCATCAGCATCTTTCACGACCTCAGAACATCCCAAAGTGCTTTACAGCCAATGAAGTACTTTTTGAAGTGTAGTCACTGTTGTAATGTAGGAAATGCGGCAGCCAATTTGTGCACAGCAAGCTCCCAAAAACAACAATGTGATACTGACCAGATAATGTTTTAGTGATGTTGGTTGAGGGATAAATATTGGCCAGGACACCCCTGCTCCTCTTCAAAATAGCGCCATGGGATCTTTTACTTCCACCTGAGAGAGCGGGGACGGGGCCTGGGTTTAACGTCTCTGCCACCCGCTATACATCTCATCTGATAGTGACTTCAATGGAACTGAATATCGGGCGGGATGTCTAACTGGCGGCAGGTGCGATACGGCCTGTTTTGCATCCTCACCCAAGTCAAATTTTACCCCCATGAAACCTAAAATAGTTCTCAAACAAGTGCAAGAGATTTATATTTACATTCTTAGTAACTCAAATCCTTTGGAAAAACTTGTCCGTAAGGAGCACTAAAATTAAATTCTGAAGGTTACTGATCTTGGCTGGCACTAGTGTTATACTTAAATGAATGGATTAAAATTCAGAATTCCAATTGCCACTCAAGTTATATATGCTTTATAGGGTCAAATTTGAAAATCACTGATATGATTTTAGAATGACTGCATGCGTAGCAAACACTGTGATTGTTGTAAGAGTGTGAAAAGGATCAGATAGGATTTGAAATTCCTGATTATTTGAGAGAATCCTAATAAATAATTAAAGAAATGAAGAAGTTGGTGGATTTTTTTCCTTTGCATTGCCAATTTTCTCCCTGTCTCTTCTCTTTTTCTCCTGAAGGTGTTAACTCTCTGGGATGTAGTTCCCCAGACACCAGTTGCCCAACTGGACATTAATCATGTGTGAATTTTGCCCACGTATGGGCATGCTATTTACCAATGAACAGTGGGCATTGCAGTTGAACCCAATCACAGATGGCACCTTCTGGTAATGATTGCTGGATAGTGATCAGGAGGAGGAACGTTGGACAGTTTACCCCTCCCTAACCCAGGGGGTGCTGATGCCAATTGTGGACCTTCAAGCAGTGCCTCCCATGGGATTAGCTAACTCAGCTGAGACCAGGGGCTGGATCTTCCCTGCGGAGGTGGGAGAGCTGGTTGGCGGTTTCCAATCCCACTCCCTTCTGCAGCTGCTCTCTGAAAAAGATTTTCCGTAGGTTGGCCTTGTTAAGCCCGCCCTGCAGGGTTCCCGGCCAATTAACAGGAAGCGGGTCTGATGACGTCATTTGATGACACGTCATCAGCCGGTTTCCTTAAAGGGACCACGGCCACATTGAGTATGACAGTTCTGCTGTCAGTGTTCTGCAGCATTGAGGTGCTACAACCACTGATAAGCACTGCATAAAGGGTCACGGCTGCACCCAGGCTCTCACATGACTCCCTTCATATGCCTATGGAGGGAGTCACAGCACACAGGGAGATTCTCTTCCCTTCCCATGGGCAGAAGAGACCTCCCCAGGAGATCAAAGCAGCCTGGTTGCACATTGCACAGGAGGACACAAGCAGGGATGTCGTCAGGCATCCATGGCTGCAGTGGCGCCAACCTTTCAATGATCACAGTAGATTACGAAACGTTACTGCAAAGCCACACTCAACCTCATCCTGCTGTGCCACTCATCGCATCCCCATCACTCTGCCTTCCCTATCCTACTCCTGCACATCCTTACTCACACCAACTTACCTTGCACCTCCACCCATCCCTCTCTATCTATATTATCATATCCCCATCTCACTAGCCACCCCTCACATTCACCCTCATCCTACTGCAAGCATACCAACTAACAACACACAAGGGTAGGCACTTGAAAGGTTTAGCCAATGTTCATGTGAAGTTTCTGGTAATGTGTTGTCATACAGTGAAATCTATATTTTCAAACTTCACCTTATTGGACAGATCTGTGCGTACCTTGAGAAGTGTCTTACTGAGTTCCAGTGAATGTTGAGACGTAACTCCCGCCTCCCCCCCCCCCCCGCTATAGTGATGAGTGTGCATGGAATGGCTTGGACATTAAAGGGATGCTTTATGGTGCTAGTGTGGTGTGGTGTCAACCTGGCACATCATGTACAGTGTCAAGTGAAGTAAATCTGGCCATGGTGATGCCATCGCTGGCCTCCCGGGCAGCAATTTTGTCAGGGGCTGATACCCTGTGTCCTGTGCAGCAGCAGGTGATGGCGGAGAAAGTTGGTGATGTTGTTGGTGATGTTTGTGCTGCTGGTGATGTTGGTGTTGGGGCTGATCGTGGAAGGATTCGAAGGACCAAGGTATGATTTTTTCAAGGGCACTGATGTTGCTGCAATAGATGGCAGCTGCAGGTGAGATGACAGAAGCGACCTGTCAATGGTGAGAGAGGTTGTTCCAATGAGGTGGCACTGAACATACAGTTGGATCTAAAAACTTGTAAGCAAAAGAAATCTCTTTGGCTAGAAATTTGGTTGGTTGCGCCAGCGATTAGCGCCTAATGAGCCCGAGATTTGGGGCGCTACCCAATGTTCGGGCGGGCGCAATGAGGATAGCGACAACTCCCATATTGACTATCCATTTAGCGCCTGCGCTAACTGTTAGCGCGCGCCCACGTGCGCAGGCAGATCATGATGTCATTTCAGTGTGCAACGCCCTTTTGGCGCCCCTGACCGGATATTCGGTGGCGCCCGGAACCTTTCCGCCTGGCGCTATTAGTGACAGTTCGAAGGAACGTTCCCAGGCCCTTCTCGGAGTCGGGGGGCGCTATTTAAAGGGGACAGCTCTAGTATAAAAGCTGCAGCCACTTGGCCTGTTCATTCTGATCGTTGCTGGAGAGAGTTGGTGAGCTACTGTTGCACAGGATTTATCGGATTTAGCCTTCGAATACTTGGGACCTTCAGCCCTGTCTGGAGCAGTTGGAGCGCTAGACATTACAGCGTGTTGCCCGTCTGGCATAGCAATGGGAGCTGCTTTGGAGGGGAACGTCCTCATGGCCGGACACTTTGAAGGGGCACAGAGACGGCAGGAGAGAGGGCCGGGATTGGCCAGAAGGAGGAGGGGCAATGGAGGTTGGCCACTCCGAAGATACGCTGCGAGGGTTTTCAGGCAGCAGGTGCCATGTCGGAGGAGCAGTGTCTGCGAAGGCTCCGATTTGGTAAGGAGGTTGTGACTGAGCTGTGCCACCTGCTTGCTGAGGATCTGCAGCCACGTCTACGGTGCAGGACCTCTCTGTCGGTGGCCGTCAAAGTGACTGTTGCCCTCAACTTTTACGCCACCGGATCCTTTCAGTCAGCCACTGGGGACATAGCGAATATATCTCAATTTGCAGTGCATTGTTGCATCCGGCAAGTGACAGCTGCCCTCTATAGAAGAAGGCGTCAATTAATCACCTTCCCTCTGACCCTGGAGAAGCAGGCGGAGCGCGCGCAGGGCTTCGCTGCTATTGCGGACTTCCCCACAGTGCAGGGGGCCATTGATTGCACACACGTGGCTTTGCGGGCGCCATTACTGAATCCTGAGGAGTTCCGCAACCGCAAGGGGTTCCACTCCCTCAATGTCCAGCTGGTCTGTGACCACCGCCAGATGATCATGGCAGTCAACGCGCAATTCCCTGGGAGCAGCCACGATGCGTTCATCCTGCGGCAGACCTCAGTTTCTGACCTTTTTGAGGGGCCAGCTCACCCACGAGGCTGGCTTCTTGGCGACAAGGGCTATCCTCTCTGCCCATGGCTCATGACCCCACTCCGTTTGCCCGCCACACCGGCAGAAGAGCTTTACAATAGCAGCCATCAGGCGACCAGGAACATTGTGGAGCACATTATTGGTGTGCTCAAACAGCGTTTCCGCTGACTAGACCACTCGGGGGGAGCCCTGCAGTACTCGCCGGAGCAAATGGGTCGCATCGTCGTCGTCTGCTGCATGCTCCACAACTTGGCCATTCGACGAACTCAGCCAATGCCAGCTGCCCCTCAAGGTCCAGCAGAGCAGGCGGACGAGGAGGAGGAGGAGGAGGAGGAAGAGCAGGCGGAGGAGGAGGAGGAGCATGCGGACGAGGAGGAGGAAGATGGGAGGGCTCCTGAAACTGGAAGGGCCGTCCGTCAGAGGCTCATAAGGACTCGGTTCGAGGACCCTCTGACAGAATGATGGGTCTCATTCGTCCTGCGCACTTCCGATCGTTCAAAGCCTATGAAGGCCACCATGAGTGTAAATAGTTACGAGTACCATTTTAAATTTAAAAAAATCTTTATTTTCAACAAAGTGCTTCCTTCCAGCATAACAACGTCATGTCAACAGAAACCATAACTAACAAAATAACAGTTAACTCTCTGGCAAAGCCGCAAAACTAAACAAAGCATCACCAACAATCAGAACAGGTGAGGGCGTCCTTGAATTTGGGGAAAGAAATGTCTCAGCACCTCCCTCTACTGCTGGCCCCTTAATGGAGACCGACTTCTCTTTCGCGGTCGGCCCCTTCCCTCCCTGCTGCTCCTCCGTAGTTGAACCCCAGTGGTGGCATCAAGGATGGGGGATGCCTGGTGACTGTCTTCAAGCGCAGAAGCCCCTGAGGGACAGCCTGGATGACCTCTGGGCTTGGAGGGTGCAGAGGCTGGCTGCTTGATCTGGCCATGGCTGGAAGCAGTGTGCACTGCAGGTGGTGGCAGCTGCACTGCAGACGTTCCAGCGGTGGCATGAGCAATGGTCACCTGCCGCGAGAGGACACCTGCACCATGGTCGGACGACACACTGGCTCTCGGAGGGGACCGGCTCAGCTCTACCACCACAAGCGACTGCTCCACTGATTCCTGGCCTCGTGTGGTACTGGAAGGGCCCGGGGTGATCCTAACTGATGCAGATAGGGTGGCAGCAGTGAGAGTTTGCGTTGCCTCAATCTGGGTCTGGACGAGGCCAGCAAGTGACTGCGTGGCAGCAGTGAGGACCTGTGTGGCAGGTGCCAGTGCTTCGGAGAAGCCCTGGACAGTTCTCTCCATTGCTTCGGACAAGGCCGGAGCAGTCCATTCCACTGCCTCGGACAAGCCCTGGACAGACCTTTCCAGGGATTGTCCGAAGCTCTGAACAGTCCTTTCCATAGCGGCCTCGAAGCCCTGGACAGTCCTCTCCATTGCTGCCCCGAAGCCCTGGACAGTCCTCTCCATTGCAGCGCCAAAGTCCAGCACACTCTTTGCCAGTGTTTCTATCGACTGAGGCATCCTGCCCACTGCAGCCATAAGCTCAGTGTGCCTGAGCCGGGCCTGGGTGCTCATTTCAGCCAGGCTACGCACCTCCTCTGCACTCTGTGCAGCAGTCATCGCTCCCTGCCTTGCCCTCCGGGGAGCCGGTGCCCGAACTTGCCTACCCCCCTTGCGTTGATGCAGGCCGCTTGTTCCGGCAACTGGCTCCTCATCAGAGCCCACCCCCCCTCCCCTCCAGGGAGCTACTATCCCCAGTCTGCAGATGTGTTGGCTCCCCTGCGGCTGGAACAGATGGTCCGGCTTCCTCCTGATCCTCGCCTCTGGAGGCACTGGCACTGGCAACTTCAGGGCCCGGATCCCGAGCTGATGATGCAGCATCTGAAAGCAGGGCGGTGGAAGAGTGGCTTTAGCAAAAGGACAGGTTGGCAGCAAGGCATGCCAGATTGCGGCAAGGCTATGACATGGCTCCACAGTGAGAAAGCATGCTGGCGGGGGGACCAAGTGGAAGGAGACAGCTGAAAAAGGTGAGATCCTTACCATCGCTGTCGACAATGGGGTCGGCAGCTGCAGTGGTAACAGGACCACTTAGACGTCCTCCAAGAATCTGGTGCACTCTCTCCTCGAGATCCGTCAGAGTGACCACTTGTGGAGGTCCTCCACCGGTTCGAAGCTGGTCCCTGCGAATCATCACCAGCTTGGACTGCAGGGGAAAGAAGGGGAAGTTCTGTTACATGATGCCCTGAGTGATCATCTCATGCCCCCCATGGTGCAAGAGCCCTTACATGACGCCTTGAGTCAAATGTGCATGTGTGTGCCCAGAAAGGGCCATGGGTGCTTGCTGACACATGGCCACTGGGGCATCGCGCACCCTGTAGCCATGAAGTCAGGTGCAGATGGAGGGAATCAGAAGTTTGTATAAACACCACTCACCCTCACGACCCGAGTGAGGTCGTTGAATTTCTTCCTGCACTGAACAGGGCTCCTGGTCGCCATGCTGCTGGAGTTGACCCTCTGACAAACATCCCTCCAAGCTCGGCGGTAGTCCTTTTGATTCGGCCTCCTGCCATTGTCAGGATAGAGGACATCTCGACGGCGCTCCCCTGCGGACACCAACTGCTCCAGAGCCTCAGTGCTGAAGCGCTCTGCTCTTTGTCTCACCTTCTCCATCTTGACCAAGTTTTTTGCGCCAGAGAAGGGCGTGCGCCGATTCTGAGGCCTACAGGGCGATGAGTGTGGAAGCTGAGGTTGACTGACCTACCCCTTTAAGAGCCGGCCGGCGCCTGGAAGTCTCGTGTTTATCGGTAATTGAGATCACCTGCGCTGCGCCCGTCCGCGCCGATATTGGGTAGCGCCGGAAGTTTTGCGCCTTACGAGGCCCGTGCAATGTCTGAATTCGCGCCTCAATCACCTTTGGGGGCGATGCAGCCCAATATCGCGCCAGGTGGTGATAAGTTTCGTCTGGCTATAAACTTTGCGCAGCGCCAGTTCTAACGCCTCAAGTGGGGCTATACCCAATTTCTAGGCCATAACAAATGCAGTAACCAACAATATCTGAGCTCTGAAACTGACCAGCTGCAACATGGTATCATTTACACCACTTCTGCAGCTGTCAGCTTATCAGATAAATCAAAGCAGACTCAACTCACGACAGGGTGAGCTGGCGTGTTCCCCGAGCAGCGGGTAACCCGTGGCGGAGCACGCAAAATTGCAAGGTAGGCTCAAAATAGCAATAAATTGGCTGTTAACAAGCCATTTAATTATATAAATTGTCTCCCTCGCCGCTTGGTGTCGAGTCAGTTCTGCGCAGACAGACCCGACACCTGGGAGGCTCGCGTGGAGGCGGGTTGACAGTGGGTTTCCTCCCTCCAAACCCATAGTCTGAGCGCCGGCAAAATCCAGTCCCAGGGATCTTCTTGTGTGACTCAGCTACAAATTGCGCTCGAAATTGCACTAGTTCTCTGAAGTGAAGTTATGAATCATAGGCCTAGAAATTGGGTATAGCCCCACTTGAGGCATTAGAACTGGCGATGCGCTAAGTTTATAGCCAGACGAGAGCTATCCGCGCCTGGCGCGATATTGGGTTGCATCGCCCCCAAAGGGGATTGAGGCGCTAAGTCAGCCGTTGCACGGTGCTCTTAAGGCGTAAAAGGTCAGGCGCTACTCAATTTCGATGCGGACGGGCACAGCGCAGGTGAACTCAATTACGGCAAAGCACGAGACCTGCAGGCGCCGGCCGGCTCTTAAAGGGGTGGGTCAGTCAGACTGAGCTTCAACACCCAACGCCCTCAGATTCGGCGCTCGCCCTTGTCTGGCGGTACAAAGTTGATCATTATGGAGAAGGTTAGGCAGAGAGCAGAGCGCTTCAGCACTGAGGCTCTGGACCAATTGGTGGCTGCAGTTGAACACCGTCGACAGGTGCTGTACCCGGATAATGGCAAGAGGCCAAATCAGAAGGCTTACCGACGATCTTGGAGGGAGGTTGCTGTGAGGGTCAACTCCAGCAGCATGGCGACCAGGACCCCTGTTCAGTGCAGGAAGAAATTCAACGACCTCACATGGATCATTAGGGTGAGTGATGGTTTACCAAACTTGTGCTTCCCTCCATCTGCAGCTGACTTCGGGCACCCTGCTGCAATGATGCGCCACTGGCCATCTGTCAGTATGCACCCATGGCCCTTTCTGGGCAGACACATGGACAGATGTCTCAAGGCCTCATGTAAGGGCTCTTGCACAATGGGGGGCATGCGATGATGTCTCAAGGCCTCATGTAAGGGCTCTTGCACCATGGGGGGCATGCGATGATGTCTCAAGGCCTCATGTAAGGGCTCTTGCACCATGGGGGGCATGCGATGATGTCTCAAGGCCTCATGTAAGGGCTCTTGCACCATGGGGGGCATGCGATGATGTCTCAAGGCCTCATGTAAGGGCTCTTGCACAATGGGGGGCATGCGATGATGTCTCAAGGCCTCATGCAAGGGCTCTTGCACAATGGGGGGCATGTGATGATGTCTCAAGGCCTCATGTAACAGAACCTCCCCTTCTTTCCCCTGCAGTCCAAGATGGCGCAGATTAGAAAAGAACAGTGTCGAACCGGTGGCGGACCTGCACAAGTGGTCACTCTCACGGATCTGGAGGGGAGAGTGCACCAGATACTTGGAGGACGTCTGTCTGGTCCTGTGACCACTGCATCTGCCAACCCCATTACCGACAGCGAGGGTAAGACTCTCACCTTTTTCACCTGTTGCCTTCCACTTGGTCCCCCCGCCAGCATGCATCCTCAGTGTGCAGCCATGTCAGAGCCATGCCGCAATCTGGCATGCCTTTCAGCAAAGCTGTCCTTTTGCTAAAGCCACTCTTCCACCTCCCACTTTCAGATGAAGCAGCACCAACTCGGGCTCAACGCCCTGAAGCTGCCAGTGCCAGCGGAGGCGAGGACCAGGAGGAATCCGGACCAGCCGTTGCAGAATCCGGGGAGCGGAGACATCTGCAGACTGGGGATAGTAGTCCCCTGGAGGGGAGGGGGGGTGGCTCTGAGGATGAACCAGTTGCCGGACCAAGCGGCATGCAGCAACGCACGGGGGATAGGCAAGTTCGGCCACTGTCTCCCCGCAGGGTAAGGCAGGTCGGCATGACTGCTGCACAGAGTGCAGATGAGGTCCGTCGCCTGGCAGAGATGAGCAAACAGGCCCGGGTCAGACACACAGAGCTGATGGCTGCAGTGGAGAAGATGCCTGAGTCAATAGATTCATTGGCTAGGAGTATGTTAGACTTCGGGGCAACAATGGAGAGGACTCTGCAGGGCTTTGGCGCAACAATGGAGAGGTCTCTCCAGGTGTTCGGGGAAACAATGGACAGGTCTATCCAGGGCTTCAGGGCCACAATGGACACGACTATCCAGGGCTTCGGCCCAACAATGGAGAGGACTGTCCACGGCTTTGAGTCGGCAATGGAAAGGACTGTTCAGGGCTTCGGACAATCCCTGGAAAGGTCTGTGCAGGGCTTGTCCGAGGCAGTGGAGCGGTTGGCTCCTGCCTTGTCCGAAGCCATGGGAAGAACTGTCCAGGCCTTCTCCGAAGCACTGGCACCTGGCACACAGGTCCTCACTGTTGCCACGCATTCACTTGCTGGGCTCCTCCACAGCCAGATTGACGCAACACGATGTCTCACTGCAGCCACCCTCTCTGCATCAGATAGGATCACCCCGGGCCCTTCCACTCCCGTACAAGGCCAGGAATCCGTGGAGCCTGCGATTGTGGCAGATGAGCCGAGCCGCTCCCCTCAGATAGCCAGTGTGTCATCCGACCATGGTGCAGGTGTCCTCTCTCGGCAGGAGACCATTGCACATGCCAGCACTGGGACGCCTGCATTGCAGCTGCCACCACCTGCAGCCCACACTGCTTCCAGCCATGCTCAAAGCAAGCATCCCGCGTCCGCACCCTCCAAGCCCAGAGGTCGGCCAGGCCGTACCTCAGGGGCTTCTGCGCTTCCAGTCGGCAAGCGTCCCCCAGCCTTGAGGCCGCCACTGGGGTGCAATTACGTAGGAGCAGCAGGGAGGGAAGGGGCCGGGCGCGAACGAGAAGTCGTTCTCCCTCAAGGGGCCAGTTGTAGAGGGAGGTGCTGAGACGTTTGTTTGTCCAAATTCAAGGACACCCTCACCTGCTGTTATAGGTGCAGATTTTTGTTGAGTTTTGCTGCTTTGCCGAACAGGTCACATTTATTTTGGCAGTTATGGTTTCTGCTCACTTTACGTTGTTTAGCTGTAATGAAAGACTTTTGTGTCAATAAACAGAAGTTTAAATGTTGCTTGGTGCATGTGACTACTTTCAGTGATGCTGGCATGCAGAGGCCCTCAAACATCCAAAGTGCGCATGAGGTAAGACTCTCATCATTCCGCCACAGGGGTGTCGAGACGAGTCCAGAGGAGCCTCTGACGAATGGACCTTCCACTTTCAGCAGCCCTTCCATCTTCCTCCTCCTCCTCCTCCGCCTGCTCTTCCTCCTCCTCCTCCTCCGCCTGCTTGTGCAGGGTCCGAGGGAAGGTAATGAATGGACGCATTCGCCTATAAAGGGCATCTGTCACTTGCCGGATGCAACAGCGGACTGCAGCCTGAGCGACAGTCGCATTGTCCCCAATGGCTGACTGAAAGGATCCGTTGGCATAAAAATGGAGGCCATCAGTCAGTTTAGCCATCACGGACTGAGAGGTTCTGCAGCGTTCACGCGGCTGCAGATCCTGACCAAGCAGGTGGCACAGATCAGTAACAATGTCCCTCCAGATTCGGAGCCTTCGCAAACACTGCTCCTCCGACATGTCAAGGCTTGTCACCTGCTGCCTAAAGACCCTCGCAGCCTCCCGTCGGATTGGCCGACCTCCATTGCCCCTCCTCCTTCTGGCCAATCCCGGCCCTCTCTCCCGCCATCTCTCTGCCCCTTCACAGTGTTGGGCGATGAGGCCATTGCCCTCCAAACAAGCTCCCATTCCGATGCCAGTTGGTCAAAAGGCTTTTAGGTGTAGTGGTGCAAGTGCTTCGGACAGGGTTGAAGGTCCCACGTACTGTAAAGCTCAAATCCCAGAACTCCGCTCCACATTAGCTCGCCAACTCTCTCTAGCAGCGATCGCAATGAGCAGGCCAAGTGGCAGAAGATTCTGCACTAGAGCTGTCCCCTTTAAATAGCGCCGCCCTACTCCGAGAAGGGCCTGTTAGCCCTCCCTCGAACTGTCACTAATAGCGCTGGGTGCTAAGGCTCCGGGCGCCACCCAATATGCGCTCAGGCGCTCCTAAAAGGCGTTGCACACTGAAATGACGTCATGAGCTGTTTGCGCTCGCGGGCGCGCGCAAACACTTAGCGCAGGCGCTAAATGTATAGTCAATATCTGAGTCGGCGCTATCCTCATAGCGTTCGCCCCAACATAGGGCTTCGCCCCAATTCTAGGTCTCTTTAGGCGCTCAGCGCTGGCGCTACCAACCCAATTTCTAGGCCATAGAATCATAGAAATTTACGGCACAGAAGGAGGCTATTCGGCCCATCGTGTCTGTGCCGGCAAAGGTTCAAGTTGCTGCTCAAACCATTTGCATAATCCCAAACATAAACTCTTCCATGAACCAGTGCAATTGGGCAGCGTTTTAGAATGTAATTGTTTATTTTTATTCCCAAAATATTCCTTGATGTGTTTAAGAGCGGTAACCTGGGGCAGTTTTATTGTTGCAGCTGAAAATGGATTTATCACAAAAATAAGCCTTTTTAATAAGAGTGTCTAGTCCACCACCTGTGAGTAACCTGATTTTAAATAACTGAAAATGACTTGGCCATGATTTCGCCATCGGAGGCGGGATCATGGCGGGAGAGGCCGTTGGCGGGTCCCGGTCCCCCTCCCGGCTCCAGCCGCTCTTTGAAAAGGATTTTCCCCTGATAGGGCTTGTTAAGCCTGCCCAGCAAGGTTCCCGGACAATTAAAAGGAAATGGGTCTGATGACGTCATTTGATGACACGTAATCAGCCGGTTTCCTTAAAGGGACCACGGCCACATTCATTTTGATAGTTATGCTTATGGAGAGAGTCACAGCACACAGGGAAGTCCTCTTCCCTTCCAATGGGCGGAAGAGACCTCCCCAGGAGACCAACGCAGCCTGGTTGCACATTGCACAGGAGGGCACAAGCAGGGATATCGTCAGGAGGACCAGGCTGCAGTGGTGCAAACCTTTAAATGATCTCAGTAGATCACAAAACATTACTGCAAATCCACACCCAACCTCATCTTGCTGTGCCACTCATCACATCCCCATTACGCTGCCTTCTCAACCCTACTTCTGCACATCCTTACACCAACTTACCTTGCACCTCCACCCATCCATCTCTATCTACATTATCACTTCCCCATCTCACTAGTCACCCCTCACACTCCCCCTCATCCTAGTGTACATCCCGCATTGGACTCATCAGTCACCTGAGAACTCATTTTTAATGTGGAAGCAAGTCATCCTTGGTTCTGAGGGACTGCCTAAGAAGAAGAGTCTAATCATACCAACTAACAACACACAAGGGTAGGCATGTGGGTGTTTTATACAATGTTCATGTAAATTTTCTGTTCGTGTGGTGTCAAACATTGAAACCTTTATTTTGAACACTTTCCCTTAGTAGAAGGATCTGTGCTTACCTTTGGAAGCATCTTAGTGAGTTCCAGTGAAGGTTAAGACATAACTCCCCCCCCCACCGCAATTGTGATGCATGTGAAAGGAATGGCTTGGACATTGTAGGGATGCTTTATGGTGCTGGTGTGGGGTGGTGTCAACCTGGCACATCATGTGGCAGCCAGAGTGTACAGCATCAACTGAAGTAAATCTGGCCATGGTGAGGCCATCACTGGCCTCCTGGGCAGCAATGTGCATGGGTGATGATGCCCTGTGCCCTGTACAGCATCAGGTGATTGCGGAGAAGGTTGGTGCTGTTGTTGGTGATGTTGGTGTGCCTGGTGTTGTTGGTGTTGGGGCTGATCATGGAGTGATTCAGAGGACCAAGGTGAGATTTTTTCAAGGGCACTGATGTTGCTGGAATAGATGGCAGCTGAAGTTGAGATGACAGAAGCGATCTGTCAATGGTGAGAGAGCTTGCTCCAAGGAGGTGACACTGGATAGAGAGTTCACTCCAAACACTTCCGAACTGCATACAGCTCAAAAGTGTCTTCCAAGTCCTGAAGGCTCAAGCTTCTGATATTGGAAAATGAACAGCTGTGAAATGGTATCTTTCATACCACTTTTGCAGCTGTCACCTATTCACAACAATGGGAAGACATAGAGAACCCGACATACTTACTTGATGTGATCTCTGAACGACATGAAACTGATTAGAAAAGTGGGAAAATAGAAAAAGGCTGGCAAAATAGTAGTTAACAAGCATTTAACAAGCATTTAACTACCTTAAATGCCTCCCCCGCCACTTGGTGTCGGGTCTGTTCTGAAATCGCAGACCCGACACTTTGTAAACTTACATGGAGGCGGGTTCAGAGCAGGCTCCCAACCCGCTGTCAATCTTTTCAATTTTGACAGCAGACCCGCCCCCAAACCCGCCCTCTGAGCGCCGGCAATATTCAGCCCTTTAAAAACTATACAGAACCAGTTTCTTAGTAAATTAAATATTTTTAATATTTAAAAACTTTAAAAAGGTGACTACTAGAGCCTTCGTGCCTTAAAAAAAATCTTTAATTTTAAGAGCCTCCTTGAAGGGCTGCACAATTGGCGAAAACTCGCCATGGCGATTCATTCGATTTGGGGGCCTGGCTAGTTTTGTGGGTACGGCTGGCTTCCAGGACGATGGTTTTCAAAAGAGCGCAGAAACTCGATCTGCACTGGATGTAACTTGCGCTTGAAATTCCTCGACCTTTTACGTTGGTTTGGTCGATTTCAGGCCAACGGTAAAACCAGTGCAACCTCGCGGAAACTCTACACCAGTTTGTCCTTTCTTTGATTACATGGGCTATCCAAAATCTCCAGACAGTTTCCGTGTCTTCTGATCTCTGCTCTGAGTGAGGCTGCTAACTCATCAGCCTGATCCTCTGTGGCTTTGCTGACTCCTTTATTTTACATTATTACTGTACTTCAGAGAGCAAGAGGGCCAAAGCTGTGTTATTACAGCCTTTCTTCATGTTGATCTAGGGCTGGTGGTTTAAAAAATAGACAATGGCCTCCCCTTCCCAGAGTGTATTTCTATAGTGTGTGTGGTCCTCATTCTCTTATTTTAAATGACAAGGAATATTAGATATTGTCTGTACGGATGCCAATAACAACCTTCGGAGACTGGAGAGCTGTTTTGGACAAATGTATATATTTGGACAGAAACAAAGGCAGATGTATATCTGAGACTTGATGGTCAAAAAAAGAGTACTGGTGAGTTATTTGTCTCTGTAAAAGTTTTAATGTACAGTAAGAAAGGATAAAGATTCACCATTTGCAGAAACAATGCAAGATGAGCGGATGCCGAGGATTTCCAATCTATCAAAGTTAACGGATAGAAAACCTTGCGAGATCCACCGACCTCAACAACAACGACGTGCATTTATATAGCGCCTTTAACATGGAAACATAGAAGATAGGAGCAGGAGTAGTCCATTCGGCCCCTCGAGTCTGTTCCGCCATTTAATGAGATCATGGCTGTTCATCCAAATTCAGTACCCTGTCCCTGCTTTCTCCCCATATCCCTTGATCCCTTTAGCCTTAAGAAATATATCTAACTCCTTCTTGAATATACTTAATAAGTTGGCCTCAACTGCCTTTTGTGGTAGAGAATTCCACAGGTTCACCACTCTCTGGGTGAAGAAATTCCTCCTCATTTCTGTCCTAAATGGCCTACCCCTTATCCTTAGACTGTGACCCCTGGTTCTGGACTCCCCCGCCATCGGCAACATCCTTCCTGCATCTAGTCTGTCTAGTCCTGTTAGAATGTTATAAGTTTCAATGAGATCCCCTCTCATTCTTCTAAACTCCAACGAATATGATAGTGATTTACTCTCTTACTGTGAATTGTTTGATGAAAGCGGGGATATCGAACTAAGGCTATTAGCTTTACTTTTATTTTGAAGGACCCCTGAGTATTTTGATCATGTCTTTGATGGTCACCATGAAAAAAAATTGGAAACTTGGCCCAAAGATGCAAATTATTTAGGGAATACAAATGGTAGGTTTCTAATGCTGTAAGAATTATATGAATACAGTAGTTTAAAATACAGAATATATGCTCCTGTGGTGTGTGCTGACCACAAGATTTTATTAGCAAAGATGAAAGCACATGGAATTGGAGATAACCTTGTGACATAGGTTGGTAATTGATTGGGAGGTAGGAGACAGAGTAGGGATAAAGGGAATGTTCTCTGATTGGCAGTGTGTTACAAGTGGTAGAAAATGTTTACTTACCTTTGTTTCTTCCTGCAGGCCTCAGCAGTTGGGGATGCGGAGAGTCTCGCATCTCACCAGCAGAGATGTCAGATGGCTACTGCATTCTTCAATGCAACAACCATCTAATTTCTGCTAAAGAAAGAGGTTTGATGAGTCTTGAATACAAGGACTCGTCAAACAACAGAGAATGTCAGTGTTTGACAGCTTCACAGAGCTGTCAAACGATGACAATTTATCTGTCAAAAACTTTTGACAGATGAAATGTCATACACTGACATTCTCTGTAACCGGCTTCCCCTTAATTGGCCTGCTAAGCCCGCTGGGCGAGCTTAACAAGGTCAATCAAGGGAAAATAGTGTGGGTTGGCCATTAGTCGATGGGGGCAGGACTAAAACCCGACAAGTGGGAGTCCCACCTCCAAAAGCTCCCCAATGGCAAAATCTAGCCCCTTAACATATATTTTAAGTGGGTTAGCCTCTTTAATAAGTTAGCAGATAGGAATTTCATTGGAATTTGTTAATACATTCCAGCACAATTTCAACCTAGAAGTATCCTCAACACTCTATAATGTGTAAAATGCAGATAATGCTAATTCAATTCGGTTTAAAAATATCACCCATTTTGACTAAATGAATATTAAAAATAGAAGATTTTCATGCATGTAGCACCATGGTATGTATCTCAGAACACAGCACAAACTATGAATTACTGTAAAGTGCAGTCACTATTGGTATGTGGACAGGCATGACCGCCAATTAGTGTACAGCAAGATCCCATAAACAGCAGTTGGATCAGTGACCAGTTAATCTGTTTTTGTTTGTTGCTCCTCTTTGATTAGTGATATTGGGATCTTTAACATCAACCGTAATCACAGCAACGGGTAGGCGGAACCACAGTCTAATGCTTCTTCTGAAGGATGGCATTTCTGACAATCTAGCTACAATATGAGCTTAGGTTATGCGTTTAGGCACTGCAATGGCATTTGAACCTATGTTAAAAATTTCAGGTCTGCCTTAGATATTTTCTCAGGTACAGCAGTGTTGGTCACTCCTGTAAGTGGTCTAAGTATTTACATTCAGGAGTGCATTAGTACTGCCCAATATCTAATTATACCATAGCGTTATTGTGACAATAGGACTCCTTTGTGATTGAATGGGCTATTGTGTCTTGCACTGCTTTGATCTTTTTGAAGGCGGACTGAAACACATTAGTGAGATGAGACCAGGTACGCATCATTAAGCTATTTTATTTTACAGACAGCAAGTAGATATACAGAGTAAAAAATCGGATCAAACCTCACCTTGATTTAACTAACTACAGAACCCTCCTCGAGATCAAGAAAAGTAATTAAAATATGCCAGCTTCTTCTGGCTCTGGGCTTGAGATGAGTGAAGCTCGGCTTCCTCCTTAGGCCCAGCGGAATGGCTGACTGACCCGGTGTCTCTTTTCTCCTGTACTCTGATGATTCACAGGCCGCAGGAGGGAGTAACTCCTGACTCCTTCCCTGTTCAGGGATTCACCAGTAAGCCTGTCAACTAGACTGACTGCCCTCTTTCTCAGGACTTTATTCTCAGTAGCCCTCATAGTGGGCTTACATGGATAGAACCAACTCCACCTCACTAGGAAGGAATGTACACTGCAACCTCTAAACTGAGTTTAAGTGACTAAAACACTCTTTTTCAGACTCTTCATCTGAATCCGAATCTACATTTCCCCAGTTCTGCTGTGAGGTTTACTGATTGAGGGCTACATTTAAGTTAGCAACATATTTAAAATAAATTACACCATGATCCTCTGTGGCAACCGTCAGAAATCCCCAAACTTTATAACTTACAACCTCTGAGCTTACCCAAGCAATATTACAAATCAATTTCAGATCATAACCTCGGCCCCTAATCCTATATTTTTTTTATCCACACCTTTTGTTTGTGTCTTTTCTTCCCTCCCACATGGCAGCTGTCCTTCATTCTGCCAGCGCAATTTACACTTCATCTAGAGCCATCCTTTATTCCTGAACCTGTCCCATTGCCATCTCCTCTTGCCTTGAATATCTCTTAATATCTCTTAACCTCTCCTGCCTTCTATCCTATCACAGACCTTCCCTTTTGTTCTTTAATCCCCTCCCCCCTTTCCCAGCTCCCACACTTGCTTAAAAATCTGTTCCATTTCCTGCTTTTTTAAAGTTCTGACGAAAGGTCAGCGACCTGAAACGTTGACGCTGTTTCTCTCTTCTTCACAGATGCTGCCTGACCTGCTGAGTATCTCCAGCATTTTCTGTTTTTATTTCAGATTTCCAGCATCTGCAGTATTTTCTTTTGATGTTACAAATCTCTCCTTGTTTTATACCTTCCCAGGCAGTGTTGTTACTTCACGGTGATGTAAAGGTCAGATATTCTTATGGGTCTTATGGGCCATAAAATCATGAAACCAGTAAAAGCTTTTGATTTATCTTTTCATCACGTGTAGTGTCTTGGGGAAGGCAGTTGACCCAGATGACTTTAAGGAGTCGCTGCTTCCATGAAGAAAGTTTTGGAAAAATGATGTGAATCATTTGAAATACATCGATGACTTGTGAATTGTAGTGTATGTGCCTTTAAGTCAGAACTACTTTTACAGCTCCTGTATACTGTAGTACCGGCAGTGACCACACCTGTATATAAGCTTTGCACATGCCGTTGTACCCCCAGTCTTGAGACTACCTCCTCCAGTAAAGACCTGTTTATTGTTAACTAGCTGGAGTGCCCGGCGGTGCCGAGGCTTTTTCGAGGGCATGTTGTTGTTGGAAGAGAGAGAGAGAGCAACTGCGGGGGAAGAGAGAGAGCGACTGCGGGGGAAGAGAGAGAGCGACTGCGGGGGAAGAGAGAGAGAGCGACTGCGGGGGAAGAGAGAGAGCGACTGCGGGGGAAGAGAGAGAGCGACTGGGGGGAAGAGAGAGAGCGACTGGGGGGGGAAGAGAGAGAGCGACTGGGGGGGAAGAGAGAGAGCGACTGGGGGGAAGAGAGAGAGAGTGACTGGGGGGGAGAGAGAGAGAGCGACTGGGGGAAGAGGGGGGGAAGGTGGATGAAGAGGGGGGGGAAGGTGGGGGGAAGGTGGGGGGGAAGAGGGGGGGGAAGGTGGGGGGGAAGGTGGGGAGGGGAAAGAGGGGGAAGGTGGGGGGGAAGAGGGGGGAAGGTGGGGGGGGAAGAGGGGGGAAGGTGGGGGGGAAGAGGGGGAGAAGGTGGGGGGAAGAGGGGGAGAAGGTGGGGGGAAGGTGGGGGGAAGAGGGGGGAAGAGGGGGGGAAGGTGGGGGGGAAGGGGGAGGAGGAGGGAAGGGGGAGGGGGGAGGGGGGGAATGGGGGAGGGGGGGAATGGGGAGGGGGGAAGGGGGAGAGGGGAGGGGAGGGGGGGGGGAGTCCCCGAGCCCCGCCCCCTGATGTCCCGAGCCCCGCCCCCCCGATGTCCCGAGCCCGTCCCCCAATGTCCTGAGCCCGCCCCCTCCCACTGTGTCCCGAGCCCCGCCCCCCGATGTCCTGAGCCCCGCGCTCCCCGCCCCCGATGTCCCGAGCCCCCGCGCCCCACCACCCCGATCTCCCGAGGCTCCCCCCCGCTCGATCTCCTGATCCCCGCCCCCACCGTTCTCCCGAGCCCCGCCTCCCCCGATCTGCCGAGCCCCGCCCCCCCGATCCCCGCCCCCCCCATCTGCCGAGCCCCGCCCCCCCCCGATCTGCCGAGCCCTGCCCCCCCCGATTCTCCCGAGCCGCGCCCCCCCCCGATCTCCCGAGCCTCGCCCCCCCCCGATCGCCCCGAGCCCCGCCCCCCCGATCTGCCGAGCCCCGCCCCCCCGATCTCCTGAGCCCCGCCCCCCCCAATCTCCCGAGCCCGCCCCCCCCAATCTGCGCGAGCCCCGCCCCCCCCAATCTGCCGAGCCCCGCCCCGATCTCCCGAGGCTCGCCCCCCCACCCCTCCCCCGATCTCCCGAGGCTCGCCCCCCCCCCGATCTCCGGAGGCCCGATCTCCCGAGCCCCGCCCAAGCCGGCTTCAAGAGCAGAGAGAGAGACCCCGCCCCCCGCCTGAGCCGGCTTCAAGAGCAGAGAGCGAGACGCCGCCGCGTGCAACCTACCGCGTGAGGCCCGGCCGGACTCAAGTCGCGCGCGCTGCTGACTCCTGCCCCATCCGCCTTTACTAAGATGGCGGTGGTAGCTGTAATGATATCAGCAAATAGTGATGTTATTTGCCTGTTTGATTATGATGCCTTATCAGCATGTTTGCCTGCATTGATTGCTTGTGCCTGACCAGCAGAGGGCATGTGACCGAGACAAGCAAGGCAGTGGAGTTTAGTTTCAGTTTCGTTCTAGATGCATCACTAGCATCATGTCTCCTGAAAAGCTGTATAAAGAGTTGAACAGACTTTAGATTAAAAGACATTCTCTTTCATAAATGTCTCGTCATTGAACCCACAAAGAAATCAATACATGGTGTCAGATGTGATTGAAAGAGATGAAGAGGAAAAATCTGAAGTTAAATCAGCTCTCCACAGATTAGCAAGCCAAAAGAGAACATCGTTACTTACCATTAGAGAATAGCTAACGAAGTGAAAGATGGAAGGTTTACTTCCACCGGCGACGCTTCAGTTGACAGGTAATGTGGCTGAAAATTGGAGAAGGTTCAAACAACGTGTGGGGTTGTATTTATCAGCAATCGGAGCTGACGAGAAAAGTAATAAAAGGAAATCGTCACTGTTCTTACATGTCGTGGGTGATGAAGCGCTGGAGGTGTATAATAACTTCACATTCGCTGCTAATGGAGACAAAATGAAGCTAGATAAAATAATGGAACAGTTTGAGGCCTACTGCATACCTAAACGTAATGTGACGTTTGAGAGGCACAGATTTTTCACATGTGTTCAGAAAACGGGTGAGACTATTGATCAGTATGTGACTGAACTGAGAAACAGAAGCAAATCGTGTGAATTTGGGGGACTGACAGACTCGCTGATAAAAGACAGACTGGTGTGTGGTATTCCAGATAATGGTCTAAGGGAAAGACTGCTAAGAGAGCAAGATCTAGACCTGGGAAAAGCCATAGCACTGTGTAGGGCTACAGAGACTGTGAAGTTGCAGGCAAAGGAGCTGTTCAGTGACAATAGCTGCAACGTGGATGCAGTGAGAATGAACGGACACAAACCGGTTAACAAAAAGAGCGCCAATGTGAAAAAAGAGGTGTGGCCAGCGAACGAAAATGAAAGGGACAGTCGAAAGTCATGTAGTCGATGCGGTACACAGCATACACCAAGAAAGTGTCCAGCATATGGTAAAACATGCAATAGTTGCAACAAAAACAACCATTATGCCCGTTGCTGTAAGAACCAAGCGCAACAAAGCAAGGTCCATACAGTAGATGAAAGCGAGATAGAGGAGTTCTATGTAGATGTTGTGTCTGAAAACAAAAAAGAAGAAAGAGACTGGATGTTGACACTAAAAGTGAATGACATACACATTCCATTTAAATTGGATACTGGAGCACAAGTTAATGTGATATCAGAGACTGATTTTAAGAAAATTAGACCCAGACCAAAGATACATGGAATAAAAGTGAAAGTGACAGGATACTCAGGTACTGATATACCAGTGAAAGGAAGATGCATTGTCAAAGTAACACACAAGGACAGAGAGCACACGCTAGCATTAATCGTGGTGCCAAAGGATCTGCAAGCCATACGAGGTTTAAAAGCCTGTGAGAGACTGAACCTGGTAAAGAGAGTCCTCGTTGTGGAAAGCGAAGGAGAGACAGTCTATGATGAACTCATGAAAGAGTACAAAGACCTATTTAAGGGTCTAGGCTGCATTCCAGGAGAACACACGATCAGAGTAGATAAAAGTATGACACCGGTCATACATCCATGCAGAAAAGTTCCGTTTGCTCTTCAAAAGCAACTGAAGGCAGAGTTGGACAGGATGGAAAGCCTGAACGTGATTCAGAAGATAGATGAGCCAACTGAGTGGGTGAGTTCCCTCGTCGTAGTGGACAAAAAGAATGGAAAGCTCAGAATTTGCCTGGATCCAAGAGATCTAAACAGAGCAATAAAGAGAGAGCACTTCAAGCTTCCTACACGTGAGGAAATCATGGCACAGTTTGCAAATGCAAAGTATTTCAGCAAGTTAGATGCATCATCAGGATTTTGGCAGATGAAATTGGATGAAGCAAGTTCAAGGCTGTGCACGTTCAACAGTCCATTTGGCAGATACAGATTCCTAAGGTTACCATTTGGCATTGCCTCAGCTCCTGAAGTGTATCACAAAACTATCCATATGATCTATGAGCACCTGGAGGGTGTTGATACATCAATGGATGACATCATAGTATGGGGAACCACGAGAACTGAGCATGACAAGAGACTGAAAAAAGTGCTGGAAGCAACAAGGAAAACAAACCTGAAGCTGAATAGAGAGAAATGCCAGCTCGGGGTGACAGAACTGACATTCGTGGGAGATATCCTTAGCAGTGAGGGCATCAGACCAGATCCCAGAAAGGTGTCCGCCATTGAGAATATGCCAAAGCCACAATGCAAAAAGGACGTGCAGAGGTTTAATGGAATGATCAACTACATGGGGAAATTCATATCCAACCTCTCAGAAAAGATGGCGCCACTGAGAAGACTAACTGAAAAGAACATAGAATGGGAATGGAATCATGAGCATGAGAAGTCATGGAGCGATCTAAAGAAACTGCTCACAGAGGAACCAGTTCTGAGGTTTTATGACCCAGCGAGACCCATCAAGATATCATCAGATGCATCACAGAGTGGGCTCGGTGCCGTTCTTCTGCAAAAATATGACTACTGGCAACCTATTGCATATGCATCGCGCTCAATGACAGACGCGGAGACGCGATATGCTCAAATAGAAAAGGAGCTGCTCAGCATCACATACGCCTGTGAAAGATTTCACCAGTTTGTGGCAGGACAAGCAATCAGTGTAGAGACTGACCATAAGCCCTTGATTGCATTGTTCCAAAAGCCACTAAATAGCTGTCCGCTTAGAATACAAAGAATGATGATCAGGCTGCAACGCTATACACTGAATGTTGCGTACACACCGGGTAAGCTGATGTATACAGCAGACACGTTGTCCAGAGCTGTTGACCCAAGTGAGCCCGCAAACACCACAATGGATGAAAAAGTGAACGCCTACGTGGACATGATCACAAGTGCACTGCCCATAGCAGATGCAAAAATGGAGCTCATAAAGACTGAGACAAACAAAGATGAAACAATGAGACGACTGAGGAAAAGCATCTTGGATGGATGGCCCAACATGAAGCAAGACTGCTCACCTGACATGGCAGAGTACTGGAACTGCAGGGCGGAACTATCAGTGGTCGAAGACATCATCTACAAAGGAAGTAAAATAGTTATCCCAAAGAGTCTGAGAAAAGAGATGTTAAAAAAGATCCATGGAGGACATCTGGGAATCGAAAAGTGTAAGAAAAGAGCACGAGAGGTGATGTACTGGCCACGAATTAACCAAGATGTGACAAATGAGGTGTCAAACTGCACAATATGCCTGAAATATCGAGCAAGCAATCCGGTAGAACCACTAAAGCCACACCCAGCACCAGACAGACCTTACCAGAAGGTAGGCGCTGACCTATTCGTATGTCAAGGGAAGGACTATCTTGTAGTCACAGACTATTACTCCCTGTATCCAGAGGTTTGTAGACTGTACACCACCACTGCAGATGCTGTGATAACATGTATGAAAGCCATATTCTCCAGACATGGCGTGGCAAGCGAGGTCTTCACAGACAACGGACCCCAGTTTTACAATGCAAGTTTCCGACACTTTGCCAAAGAGTGGGACTTTGTCCACACAACGTCAAGTCCTCACTATCCACAGTCCAATGGACTAGTGGAAAAATCGGTCCAGACAGTGAAAAGACTGATGTACAAGGCAAAAGACAGTGGAACTGACTTCTACCAAAGCATGCTTGTATACTGCACAACGCCGCTCGAATGTGGTATGTCACCAGCCCAACTCTTGATGGGACGTCGGCTAAGGTCAAACCTACCCATCCCGGAGAACCTCCTGAAAACAAAAGAGGGGGAGAAAGTGAGGAAGTTCAAAGAACAACAGAAAGAAAAGCAAAAGTACTACTATGACAGAGGAACACAAAACCTACCTGAACTCCACACTGGTGACCAAGTAAGGTTGAAAGACAAAACAAACAAATGGACTCAGAAGGGAACTGTCCTGAGTGAAGTTCAACCAAGATCATACACCATTCAGACAGATGAGGGTGCTGTTCTGAGAAGAAATCGTCGAGATCTTCTCATGGGACCAGCCACAGCAGGTCAAGAGACTGATACTGTTGAACAACCTGATCACACAGCTGAGAAAACATCATCTGAGGCAACAACTCAGATTCAAGGACAATCAATCAGAAAATCCTCAAGACACGTGAAGCCCCCTGAGAGACTCATTGAGCAAATTTAAGGACTATTGTTATAGAAGGAAGTAATGTTATCTTATTCGTTCTTCAAGTTCTAGTGTATTTACATATTTCATGTGAACACACAAAGCAAGGTTAAAAAACCTTGATCATGAGAATGATAATGTAAGTTCATTAAGTGTTACAGTTAAAATGCAGAGTAATACAAAGAAAACATGTTGTTAGTTAAAAGTAAAATACTTTTGTTTTAAGAAAGGGAGATGTAATGATATCAGCAAATAGTGATGTTATTTGCCTGTTTGATTATGATGCCTTATCAGCATGTTTGCATGTATTGATTGCTTGTGCCTGACCAGCAGAGGGCATGTGACCGAGACATGCAAGGCAGTGGAGTTTAGTTTCAGTTTCGTTCTAGATGCATCACTAGCATCGTGTCTCCTGAAAAGCTGTATAAAGAGTTGAACAGACTTTAGATTAAAAGACATTCTCTTTCATAAATGTCTCGTCATTGAACCCACAAAGAAATCAATACAGTAGCGACGCTTGGCTCAGGCCCGCCCCTCCAGCCTTCACAAAGATGGCGGCGATCGGGGGCCGCTTGTTGACTGGGGCCGGGAGGTGCCTAGCTCGGGTGTGGGTGCGGAGGAGAGGCTGAGGCTTCGAGGCCTACCTGGAAAAATGGGGAAAGGTAGGAAAATTAATGAGATTAGATAAAAGATTTAGAAAGTAATTAACTTTAAAAAAAAAAAATGTGTTTTAAAAGCAACTTTTTTTTTAAAGACGCAGAAAGCGGGAAAAAGGAAAAGTTTGGAATCAAGATGGCGACGACTCACCTCGGTTCAGAACGATAAGGCCCGCCCACACACGCACTGATTGGTCGACCGTCAGGTCACCGAAGCGTAGGATTGGTCAATCGTCCCGTCATTCGACTATAGGAGGGCCCGCCCGCACGCGCCAGGAACCCAGCGTAGGATTGGTCGACCTCGAGGTCACTCTATCGCTAATGAGCGGATAATGAGATGCTAATCAGCGGAATGTTGAATGTTTTTTGGATACCGCGGGCGCAATTTTTGTCCGGCCGAAACGTAAATACGCCTATGGCCGGTACGTAATCGTAAGCTTTCTTTTGATGTGACGCGCGTGTAGGTACGCTCTATAACTTTCGAACATATAGAGAACGGACAGACAGACAGAATGAAGAGCTCTTTTATAGATGTACAGCATCCGTGTGATTATATAATAACAGCATATCCACTGAACCACGGATCCAACAGTGGCGACGAGTGTCAATTCGAATCTACCTGCAACATAAAAAAAAATAGTCGAAGCCAGGAACACGGGCGTCGACCACGAGCAACCGCCCAGCAGTCAGGCAGAGATTGAACTTTGCAGGGGAGGCTGTGGAGAGCCGGGCTTGGTTCCCCAGCCACGACAAGCAGCAAGAGACCGACGACAGGTCCAGCGCGGACCCTTCCCGAGCAGCGGCGGCTGGAGCCGATGGACAGCGGAGAGAAAGCCGAGCAGCGTCGACGGGGTAAGACAGAGGGTGAAGAGCGCAGGGCGCAGCCGGGGGTTGAACACCGAGCGGCGTCGAGAAAAAGAAAACAAACCGGAGAGAGAGAGGGTAAAGAAACAGCCGGGTTCTAGACTGAGCGGCGTCAAAAAATATAAAAAGAAGAATGCGCAGAGCACAGCCAGGGCTCACGGGCTGAACAGGGTCCGCGGGGTGAAGAAAGGGGAGCGCGGGAGATGCCATTGAGCCGCGGAGAAGAAGAAAGAGCGCGGGAGACGCCATTTTTAGAAGCCGCAGCGGAGAAGGAGGGCGAGCGCGGGAAGGAAGGAAAGCACGGGAGACGCCATTTTGTGCCAGCGGAGAAGAAGGGGAAGCGCGGGAGGCACCATTTTTGACAGTTAACTCACACCCAAGGATGCCGAAGAGTGGCAATATCTCTACGTTCGACAATGAAGTCGAAGATTGGGCGACATATGTGGAATGTATTGAGGTGTACTGCAGGGAGAATGAAGTGCCAGATGCTAATAAAGCACTGGTTCTGTTAAATTCCATGGGTGCAAAAACTTATGGGTTACTGCGAAATCTAATAACCCCAGAGAAGCCGGTAAACAAGAATTTCGAAAGCATAGTAGAAATCCTACAGGACCACTTAAACCCCACACCGCTGCTGATAGCAGAACGATTTAAGTTCCATAAAAGGAACCAACACAAAGACGAAAGCAATGCTGAGTATCTAACGGAACTGCGCAAGCTATCGAAGCACTGCCAGTTTGGAGCGGGACTAGCAGATACGTTACGGGACAAGTTTGTGTGTGGGCTACAAAGTGAAGGAACCCAGAAACTGCTTCTATCAGAAAAGGACCTTACGCTGGACAGAGCTTTCAGTACGGCAGTATCACACGAAGCAGCCGCATGGGGTGCTGCAGCGATACAACGGAGACCGCAAGAATATGGCACCAATGAAATGTCCTATGGAACAGGGAAGTGCTATCGCTGCGGCAGAACAACACATGACCAGAAAGATTGTTGGTTCAAGGACCAAGTGTGCAGACAGTGTGGGAAAGCAGGACACATAGCAAGAGTCTGCAGGTCTGGGAAGAAAACCAACAGTAAGAAATCTCCACAGGAGAAGTACAAAAAGGTACACCAGGTGATGGACAGTGGTTCAGACGAACAGAAAAGTGACACAGACTCCGGAATCAAGGAGCTGGGTTGTCTGAAACTACATAAGGTAACAGAAATGGAGGATCACCAGACTATCTGGGTTACACTCAAGATAGACGGAGTCCAAGTGAAAATGGAATTGGACACAGGGTCAGCTCTAACAGACATAAATCAAAGAGACTACAAGCGGCTATTCTCACACATACCCTTGAAAGCTACAGAGATTGTCTTGAAGATGTATACGGGGCAAAAAGTCTAACCCAAAGGAAAAATAAGGGTGAAAGTGACATATAAAGGCCAGGAAATACCTAAAATGGATATATATGTATTGCCAGATGGAGGACCACCACTGCTAGGACGTGAATGGATCCGGAAGATACAATTAGATTGGCATTCCATACAGACACTGAAGATTGAGGCCAAAAAGGATGACGACGTCACACCTGGACGACTGTCAAAAATGCTAACTGACGCAAAGGAAGTGTTCCAGGAGGGACTAGGAACACTAAAAGGAATAACAGCAACAATTAAAATAGAGGAAAATGCAAGCCCAAAGTTTCTGAAGGCCAGACCAGTGCCTTATGCGATCAGGCCAGCTGTTGAAGCAGAGCTGGAAGGGTTGGAACGTTCAGGAGTACTGTCCAAAGTGGACTGGAGCGAGTGGGCTACACCCATCGTTCCTGTAATGAAGAGGTCGTTGAGTAATACTCCTGGGGAACCAAAGAAGGTCCGCATCTGTGGGGATTTTAAGGTGACAGTGAACCCAGTCCTTCACACAGTACAATATCTGCTTCCACGAATTGAGGATATTTTCGCCTCGCTATCTGGAGGTAAACGCTTCACCAAAATTGATCTAGCCCAAGCGTGCTTGCAAATGGAGGTAGAAGAAGCTTCGAAACAATACCTTACGATCAACACTCATAAAGGTCTCTATCAATACAACCGGCTGGTGTTTGGAGTAGCCTCGGCTCCGGCTATCTGGCAAAGGGCGATGGATCAGGTCCTGCAAGGGATTCCAGGGACCCAGTGTTATTTGGACGACATCTTGGGGACGGGCGAAAATGACGGTGATCACCTCGCCAACTTGGAGAAGGTGCTCACCAGATTAAAGGAGTAGGGGCTGCGAGCTAATCGCCACAAGTGCGAGTTTTTCCAAAAACAGATCTCGTATTGTGGCCACGTCATCGATGAAGAGGGGTTACATAAGTCCCCTGACAAGATTGAGGCAGTAGTCAAGGCTCCAGCACCGGAAAATGTTTCACAACTGAGGTCGTTCCTCGGGCTGGTAAACTACTACCACAAGTTCTTACCAAATTTGTCTACGGTATTACACCCACTGCAAACAGGGGTACCATGGAAGTGCGATGACGAACGTAGACGAGCTTTCCAGAAGTGTAAAGAATTGATCACATCAAAAGAGGTGTTGGCCCATTTCAACCCAGCACTACCAATTCGTTTGGCATGTGATGCATCACCCTATGTTATTGGAGCGGTGCTGTCGCACAAATTCCCTGACGGGTTGGAAAGGCCAGTAGCCTTTGCGTCTCGGTCACTAACCTCAGCTGAGTGCAACTACACCCAGATTGACAGGGAGGCCCTCAGCCTAGTATGGGGAGTAAAAAAATTCAACCACTATCTGCATGGGCAGAAGTTCACCTTGCTGACTGACCACCAACCACTTGTCTCCATCTTTAATCCTAAGAAGGGCGTTCCAGTGATGACTGCACAACGGTTACAAAGATGGTCCCTGTTTCTTGGGGCGAATCAATATGAAATAGAATATAAAGGCACGAAACAGCATGGGAACGCTGATGGGCTATCGCGCCTGCCACTGCCTACTGTGGAGGAAGCACCAGCAGTGGACCCTATCGAGATATTTTATTCGTCAATAATTGAACGATTGCCAGTAACAAACGTGGATATAGAGAAGGAGACCCGCAATGATCCGATGCTGTCTCGGGTATATGAATTGACGGTGAGGGGATGGCCAACTCAGGGCGACTCACTGTTGCCAGCATTCTCATCCAGAAGAGAACAGTTGTCAGTATGCCAGGGGACAGTGATGTGTGGATCCAGAGTGGTGATTCCACCCAAGTTAAGGGAGAGAGTGCTAAAGGAGCTACATGAAGGTCATCTATGGGGAGTGAAAATGAAAAGCTTTGCTAGGGCTTATGTGTGGTGGCCAGGAATCGATCAACAAATCGAAGACCTAACTAAGAGCTGCTTAGGATGCCAGAAGGACCAAAATGCACCACCACATGCCCCTCTACACCCATGGGAGTGGCCCTCCTCTCCATGGCAACGGGTGCATATTGATTTCGCTGGTCCACTCATGGACTGAATGTTCTTAATAGCAGTGGATGCTCATTCAAAGTGGCCTGAGGTGATAAAAATGTCTTCAACCACTACAGAGAAAACGATTGCAGTCCTGCGGACCATATTTGCCAGAAACGGGTTGCCAGAGCAGATTTGCTCTGATAATGGACCGCAGTTTGTGTCCGATGAGTTCCAAAAATTTATGAGAAGGAATGGGGTAAGGCATTACACATCCACCCCGTATCATCCAGCCACAAATGGATTGGCTGAGAGGTTCGTACAAACATTTAAGAAGGCGATAAAGGCCATGTGCGACGATGAAATTCCACTACAGCATAAGATGGACAATTTCTTATTAGCCTACCGAAACGCGACACATGCAGTTACCAACCAGACCCCGGCCATGATGTTCTTTAACCGAAGGTTGAGATCTCGTCTGGACTTGCTCAGACCAAATGTGCGAAGAAATGTTGAGGACAAACAATTCCAGCACATCAATGAGAAGCCGACAAGGAGCTTCAATGTAGGGCAACCAGTCTTGGCCCGTGACTATCGAACAGAGAAATGGCAACCTGGAACGATATGTACAAGGCAGGGGCCATTAATGTACACAGTGGATGTCGGGGAGAACATTGTGAGACGCCACGTCGATCAGATCTTAGCGTCACAGGAACGCGTCAACCCCATGTCTCGAGTACCTGGGGATGAATCCGACATACCGGTAGCATCTACCTCAGACCCAGTAGCAGTAGAACCCGATGAACTACCTGATGAAAAGGGGTCAGAATCGCCTCTGCACCAAGAACAAGAACCTCCAGAAAGGCGCTACCCCGAAAGGGTCAGGAAGCCGCCCCAAAGACTGAATCTATATAAATGGACTATTGTTGTTTAATGTACATGTTGAAATGTTAATTGTTATTTGAAAATTAGGGGTACTACTAATCTAAAAGGGGAGGAATTGTAGTGTATGTGCCTTTAAGTCAGAACTACTTTTACAGCTCCTGTATACTGTAGTGCCGGCAGTGACCACACCTGTATATAAGCTTTGCGCATGCCGCTGTATCCCGTCTTGAGACTACCCTCCTCCTGTAAAGACCTGTTTATTGTTAATGTACAGCATCCATGTGATTATTTAATAACAGCATATCCACTGAACCACGGATCCAACATGAATGATGAAAGATGACGTTCGATTTTCAGTATCTTTCTCCTCTGCAAACAAATTAAGGCCTAGAAATTCAGTGGGCTGCGCCACCCGTTAGCGCCTTAAGAGGGCGCTAAGTGGGTCAGAAGCCACTGGCCACGCCTCCCGCTACATTCAGCGGGAAGCTAATGGCGGCGCTAGCCGTTAGCGCTGCGCCGCTACCGATGACGTCATCGATGTGTGCAGCGCCCTGCTAACGCCCCGATCACGATATTTAGATGCGCCCCCTGCTTTAACGCCGGACGCTATGTGCGACCGGTTCAGGGGGGCCTACCTGCGGCGGTAGAGGCGCTAATTAAAGGAGGTGCGGGGTGGCCATTTTTGTTGCTGGCCGCCTGCCAGCACCTCTCCGCGCTGCTGTCCCCGGCCTCCTGAGCCCCACCCCCCTGTGGAGTGCCGACTGCGTTCCAAGAGCCCAGCACTTCTCCTCGGTGCCGGGCTCTTTTGCCGGCACTCGTGATCCTCGATCGCGCTGCACAAGGCCCCTCCCCTTTAAGAAGGGGAGGAAGGCCTGCAGTACCGCAGCGTGCCGTGCCGCAGCGTGTGGCGCTGCGGCACGTTGCGCAGCGATATTCAGTTGCAGCGCCCCAAGAGGGATGCGGGGCACCTCCGGTAGCGCCGCGCTTCCCTCTGGGGCGCGCCAACTGAATTTCCGGCGGGCGGTCGCGACTGCTTCCGGGGCGCTACTTTTAGCGCCCTGGCGAGGCTGGCACCCCAAATGGGGCTATAGTGAATTTCTAGGCCTAAAAGTTTACCAATCACTTTTAAAATAGGGCAAAATAAATCTGAGAATTCCTTTTTTACACTGATAGGGAACAGCTGCTAGCTCTACATATACAGGTGGATCCTAAAACTGCACATTTTGTGGAGATTTGAATTGCTCCTGGAGTTAAAAAGCCTGGAACAGGTAAGCACCTAGGAATATATTCTGTGCTGTGCAAGGGATTCAGTTTGCAAACAAGACTTTTGGGTTTCCGATAAATAAGACAAATCTTTCAAACCTCCATCTGATATTGTCTGTAACAAATGCGTGGACCATTCGCATGTATCAGTGACCTTGCGCTTCCTGTTCAATTTATTTTGCTTCATCTTCAAAGGAGTTCTAGCATGGTGCAACTGTGGTGTGCATCGTCCCATTTGCCAATGTCTTGAGTTTAATGACCTGCGAAAATTCAATTTCCACATTGCTTTCAAGATCGAGTAAGAATCAGCCTGCGAGAATGATAGTAGTCAATGGCAGGGTTATATCTCAAAAACTTGACAGCTGGTTGCATTCACTAGCAGCTTTTATGCTCAAACCTTTGCACAAATCTCCAAGCTACTCCACATTATGTATTGTTCTGGTGTCTATTCCTGTAACTTCCTGCGTAGATCCAAATCTTTAATTCCTCAAGTGATCCTACTTTAGGAAACAGACTCGCAGGAATAGATACGAAGAGCAGCTCTAGTCATTATTAATAAATGGATAAAGCAATAAAGCATTCTGTAACAGGCTGCCCCTTATTTTATTACATGGGACGTGGCCTCCATCACATGGGCTCATGTCCAGAATAACTCGTCCTCGGTGGTTTAAATTATAGTGAACTAATGACCTCGCCCCTAACATACGTACACAGTGTAGAGAGGATCCTTCTAAAAAATCTCCAACACCCACCTCAATTTCCTTGAATTTTTTTTTACATTTACTAGAGCAGGAAAGATAGCGAGGGGCCCTTCTGCACCCTGCAGACTCGACACGAAAATAACATGCATTCTTTTGATAGAAAGTTTCAATATTCCGCCTTGGAGAGATAGTTCTCTTGCTTCATAATTTTGATGGGCAGAACTGCCAAGTTGGTCAGTGCATTCATACAAATAAACTTGGCAATTGCAACTCTACAACTGTTCACATTTACAGAGGTAATATTAAGAGGAGGGCCATACAGTGGGTTATCACACAATCCTTTGCCCCTCAGAACAACAGAAACAACAGTGACGAGACAGATTTTATCCCTACCTACCCGCCTCTCCGCCTTGACACCTCTCTCTCCTCCTTGAAAACCTACCTCTTCGACCAAACTTTTGGTGACCTGTCCTAATGGATCCGATATTTACAGGGAAGCGGGGAGGGAGCAGGGTGGGGGAAGGTTTATCGGCTTGGAAAATACGGGGTTCCCGGAGGTCCTGCCGAATTTAATGGCCGGATCTGAATAAAATTTTTTCAATCCGTTTTTTGGCCGCTGCCGGCCAGATTGAGAAGCTGGCTGTCGGTCGGGTAGGCCTGCAGCACCAAGTCACAGCCGGGGAGCAGGGCAGAAGTAGGGGGGGAGAGTTCGCAGGTCGGACATGAGGGATGGGGGTGGTGCCGGATATCGCGGGTCAGACATTGCCGGGAAACCCGGCCGTCTAGTGTTAAATCTGAATGAGAGCTAAAATTGGAGGCACACAGCCTCATTAAAATATTTAAATGAGGAACCCACTCCCAGAGAGCAGGTTAGTCACGTATCCCCCCAACCCGCCTCCGTTAAAACAGGCTGGGGTCAGGTTTCCCATCTTTTAATTTTATACCCCCCACCCACCTGCCCCCGCGCACGTCCTGGGGGGTTACTATTACTCCCAATATCTCTTTATGAGACTTGGTGTCAAGTTTTGTCTGATAACACTCTTGTGAAGCATATTGGGATGTTTTACTACGTTGAAGGCGCTATATAAATGCAAGTTGCTATTGTTGCCCAGGAGGAAACCGGGTGGGTGGGCAGTTAAAATCGCCCAGGTTACTTACCCGCCCTGGAGCCACCGGGAGCTGACCAGCTCCAACTTGAACCTGCTCTACTGAGCAAATATCCCTGCCCAAAGCCAGTGGGGTCCATTTTTACATATGCATGACTGGTCCCAATTACTCCATCGGTATCCAACTGCAATATTAACTGGACAGGCTGAGTGGGAAACCACAGTGGCTTTCCCTCCGGGCCCCACAAGGAAAGCTTCAATCTCTCCTGCCGCGGAATCACCCCCCCCCCGCCCCCCCTTCCCGATCGCGAGATTCCCGCAAAACGGCCCCAGCAACCGATCCTGCAACCTACCTGCCGTTGGCGGGAGGCCTCCTGGCCATGCACTTTTCCCCAATTTCCCAGCAACTTCCCGCTTGGAATAGGTGGGAGATTTAAACGAGGCTCATTGTGCTGCGGGGTGGACGGAAAATTAACTGGTCAGCGTGGCTTCCCGCTGGCGGTTACAACCCAGGCCGACGTAAACATCGGCTGTGGAAAACCACAATCAGCTGGATGTGAGGCAAGATGATAGTCTAAAATAACAACAGAAAATGCTGGAAAAACTCAGCAAGTCAGGCAACATCCGTGGAGAGAAATTTGAGTTGACGTTTCGGGTTTGACCCTTCTTCAAAACTGGAGAGAAAAGGTCAGACAGCAGTGGAAGCAATGGGTTGCCTCACGTGACACTAGGCACAGGAGACGACAGCTAACAAACAAACTAAAAAAATGGGTTCCAATATACCCTTGACAGATAGAATGTGTGTTTGCTCTGCATGCTGGAAAGAATTAAGTAACATTTTAACGTAAAATTAAATTGACAATCTCATCCAGAGGTGCTATGATGATGGCTGGTGATAGGTGTGTACAAAACTCCACCGGTTTTGGCGTGAGTCCATGAGCCATGAATCAGCGAATCTGAGGTAAATGTATTAGAAAAATACTGTTCTGAACTAAATCTGACATCCATCAATCCTACAGTTCTGAGCAGGTATGATTGGTGGATGCTGAAATTCTGAGGTATTTGTAACTCAGTTGATTTAACAATGAACATAAGAATTAGGAGCAGGAGTAGGCCATTTGGCCCTTCGAGTCTGCTCTGCCATTCAGTAAGATCATGGCTGATCATCTACCTCAACTCCACTTTCCCGCACTATCCCCATATCCCTTGATTCCCCTGGAGTCCAAAAATCTATCGATCTCTGTCATGAATAGACTCAACGACTGAGCATCCACAGCCCTCTGGGTAGAGAATTCCAAAGATTCTCAACTATTTCAGTGAAGAAATTTCTTCTCATCTCAGTTCTAAGTGGCCTTATTGTGATACTGTGACCCCTCTGAAATTAGAAGTCCCAGGCAATGGCACAAGTGAGTGAACTCAAAAATTAGAAGCAGGAGTCAGAATCAATGAATTCTGATGAAGGGTCCCAGACCTGAAACGTTGGGCTGGGTTTTGTCAGTGTGGGCGGGCTGGGACGTGTCATGTGGAAATCGTGTCAGGACCCCCGACTCCTAAGTGAAGTGTTGAAAAAGTGGGATTTTCCCCTAATTGGGCAATTGATTTCCTGTGTGTGTGGGAACCCTTGGCCCAATTAGTCTTTTCATACAGAAAGTTGCCTCCGATGACGGCATCAATGCTGTTGGATTTAAGGCCTGCAAGCAGCCTTGCTTCTTCTGGAGACTGCAAAGGCTCTGCAAATTGTATGAAGGAGTTGAATTGTGGAAAATGTCAACGATCAAGCAAAAGTGTGCTCCTCGGTTTGATGAGCCCTCCCTCCAAGCTCTGATGCATGGAGCCAGCTGTAATAAGGAGGTGCTGTTTCTTTCCTCGGAGAAAAATGCCAGCCCAGCAGACAAAAGCTGTGTGACTACAAGTGGCCCAGGAGGTCAACTCCATTTCGCTGAGCCACAGAACCTGGCTGCAATGCAGAAAGAGGTTTCATGACCTCTGCCGCACAGGAAAAGTGAGTATGACTTTCCCATCACCCTCAATCTGATCCCCACCACCTCTCCTCACCAGCACTCTGCTATGCCAACCTCTTCCTCCACATGCCACTTGACACTTACATCCCTGCACCCTTACCCATTCCCTCTCTATGGTCACATTCACTCAACTATTCGACCATGCAGCCCTCACACTCCCTATCACTGTGATGCCATGACAACAACAACTTACAACACACAGGGAGGGTCCTTTGTATCCTTCTAAGCATCTCTACACTCACTCCTTCATTCTCACTTAAACTCCACTTGTGTCCCTCATTGCAGGAAAAGAGAGCCCACAATAAGAGGGAAAGAGCGAGGACAGGAGGAGGGCCACCTGCAGTAGCCCAGCTCACCGCCTGGGAGGAGGCGGCCCTGGAAATTGCTGGGATCGAGGAGGATACCCAAGTGGGGGACGGACAGCTGGGTGCATCACAGCAAGCTGGTGACAGAATAGTTTGGAATCTCTCTCATAGACACAGCATGAGTCACTGATAATGATTCTGATGCTCTAACAGATTGACTTATGATCATCTACAATATTCAATGTGCATGTAACCTTGGCCTCACAACTCTGACTCTTTCCTTTACTCCCCCACAGGACCATCGAAAGCCCCCATCCCCACTATCCAGGAGGAAGAGCCTGAGCCACCAGACTCCTCAGAGGAAGCTGCAACCCCTGAGGGCGCAGCGTTAGCAGAATTCACCGCACCCAGTACCAGCGGAGAGGATGGCTACATCCATGGAGGAGCTTAGTCGCCAGGGTATTGAAAATATGGTAATTGTTCAGAATAGAATGACACATCTCTTGAGGAGCGATGGTCAGCTATTGAGCAAAGAAACCAGACCTTCATGCAAGTCCTCTGGAGTAGGACTTGCAGTGCAGAAATGGGTCCTCATGGCCCCCCTGCAGTGCAGCAAGGTGCTGTCAAGCCACTTGCTAGCTCTGAAGTGGGGCTGATCCATGCGAGGGATGTTGGTGGCAGACAACAAGGAAGTGGGGGCTCCTCTCCAAGCGCTCACACGACCATGCCACAGCAAAGCCCTTGGTCAGAGCCCCACCAGAGTCCTCACCCAACTGAGATGGGCATCTCAGCCCCTGCACAGCTGCAAGAGCAGCAGACTGTTGGCAAGCCCGCACAGGTTCGCAACCCCAGAGGACGCTCGCCAAAGGCGTCGAGACAGGAGCAGCAAGAAAGTGAGCAAGGGGCCTCCACATCTGCTGAAGCCACAGGGGAAGCACCACGTAGGAGCATGCATAAGAGGAAGATAAAGCACAAGTAGTCACAAGGGTAGTCACTTGGGTGCTGTGTTGTTTTGTTTTTGGACCAGCCACCATTGTGATTGTATTATAAAGTGTTTTGATGGCAAACTGTTGAAGTTGTGGCCTGTGTCATTTCGCAAATGGGACTTTCACATTGAGGGCTTAGGGCACCTTGTGATTGTCAGAATGATGGTCAGAGTGATAGGATTCCACAGGTTCTTGTCCATTGTCGATGCTCTGGTAAGAAGGAGTGAGACTAAGCAAATCTGGCCAGGATGAGTGCGTCCCTTGCATCCTGGGCAGCAATGTTGTTGCGCACTGGCGCCTTCTGGCCTGTGCACCTTCAGGTGGGTGACTAGCAGCTTGACGCTCCTGTTGATGTTCCTGCTGTTGGTGTTGCTGTTGTTCATGGTTCTGCTGCTACTGCGGCTGGTCTTCATCCGAATCTGATGTCCAGGAGAAAAGGAATTAAATGGTTCCCATGCTTCTGGCATATGCCTCAGTTGAGGAAGCGCTTAGTCAAGGTGGGGAGAAGGGTTTCCCAGGAGGTCACACTGGAGTTGGGTATCAGGCTCCAAACTTCCACAATACTGAGTATGCCTGCTAAAAGTTCCCCTAGCCTGTTGGAGGCGGGATAGAAAGCGGGTCAGAAAACACACATTTGGGAAAATTGCTCGGAGGCGGGATGGAGGCGGGATCGGACCCGCCCGCCATTTTTGGCAATTTTAACAACTCACACACCTCCAATCCCGCCTCCTCGGGCCTGGCAAAATCGAGCCTGTTAACTCCATGGATGCTGCCTGGCCTGCTGAGTGTTTCCAGCATTTTCTGTTGTTATGTCAGAATCAATGACCTGTCTCATTTAAGGTAAAGGAAGACTTGCATTTATATAGCGTCTTTCATGACCTCAGGATGTCCCAAAGCGCTTTACAGCCAATGAAGTATTTTTGAAGTGTAGTCACTGTTGTAATGTAGGAAATGCGGCAGCCAATTTGTGCACAGCAAGATCCCACAAACAGCAATATGAAAATGACCAGATAATCTGTTTTTAGGTGTTGGTTGAGGCATAATTATTGGTCAGGACACCAGAGATAACTCCCTTGCTCTTCTTCAAAAAACAGTAACATGATAATGACCAGGTAATTATTAGGTGTTGGTTGAGGGATAAATATTGGCCAGGACACCGGAGAGAACCCCTCCTGCTTTTTTTTGAAATAGTGCCATGGGATCTTTTACGTCCTCTTGAGACGGCACCTCCAACAGTGCAGCACTCCCTCAGCACTGCACTGGAGTATTAGTCTGGATTTTGTGCTCAAGTCTGCAGTGTAGGATTTGACCCCACAGAGGTCACGAATGCTACCAACTGAACTCAGAAAGGAGGGAGATTGGCCAACGAGACATTCTACCCTCTCAGCAACTAGAACAGTGAAATAAGTGTTGATGGCTTTGTGAATGAGCTAAGGCGCGTGGCACTCAGTTAGTAAATTGTATAAAGTGTGAAGGTGAGTTTGTGAGTCCGAAAGGCCAATTTTAACCCTACCTGACCTGGCGGAAACCAAGCGGACGGCCGGTTTTCAACGTCCCGTGGAACTTACCTGCCGCGATCCTGCTGCTTTCTGGCGAGTTGCTATTTTAACCCGCTCTTCTGAGGAGGCGAGAGGGACACCGGCTGGAAGTCCGCGAGGTCCTGCTCCAAATATGCAGATTGCGCTCAGATGACATCATCGTAGCCCAACTGCCGTCTTAACTGGAGGCCTGCAGATTGTTTGCTTCCTGACCAGGCCAAACTGGCAGCAAGAGGAACCGGGGCCAGAAGACTCCTTTAACTGGCCATCTACCTCATTACTGTTTGCGGCATCCTGCTGTGTACAAAATGGCTGCTGTGTCTGACTACACAACAGTCTGTGTAATTCATTGTATGTGAAGCTGAGGGACGTGCTAAGATCTAAACGTAAGCCTCCCTTTCAGAGTCGTTCTTTTAAAAGTGGTTGTAGAAAGCTGTCGCCCACTTTAACAGCTTTAACTTTTAATCTAATAGTGGATTTATTTTTAAAATGCTCCCGTCTTTATTAAAATGATCAGTTGCCAAGTCTTTCAAGTGTTTGCCAAAGACACTGATAACATGAAATCACATCCACACCTAACGCATGTTACACAAAGCATAATATTAAATATTAATATTATATAATGGGCCAGAACTTCGGGTCCCCACGGGTGAGTATGCGCTGGGGACTCACGCGCAGGCCCAACGAAAGTGCCGGTTTCGTGCATGCACTGCGCATGCGCGGGAAACCGGAGCTTCCGTTCCCTTAAAGGAAGGGGTTCACAGGTCGAACGCGTGCGCCGGAGAGGCAGCGCATACGCCTGGAACTTCCGTTTTTTTTGCAGGTTTCTCCGGGAGGGTAAGTCTCCAGGAGCTACGCTTTTAAAAAGCAGTCGCAAGTCCTGCTTTTAACAAGGTAAGTGGTGAATTAAGTAAATTTAAAACATTTTTTCCACAGGTTTATTATTTTTAAATACTTTAAAGAAAGGTAAGTTTATTTTTAGCCCTGTTCGAAACTGTAATTAATTTTTTCAAAAATTTAAATTATTGTTTAAAATAGTTATTTTATGTAATTTATAGTTATTTTAAAAATGTGATTTAAAAAAAAATGTATTTGAAGTTTTAGTTATGTTTTGGGGCTGAATTGTATTCATAGATTTGACAGGACTTCCTGCTGCCATTGGCTCTCCATGGCCCATGTGATCCCAGGGGACGCTTCGAACTAACTGCGCCCCTGGGATACGCAAGCACTGCGCGCCGGCAGTTGGAGCAGGCCCAGGATCGGAATCCCACGCGGGCCCACAGCACAACGGCCAGTGCGCTAGGTAAGTGCAGGTTGGAGGCTTGCACCCGCGGGAAGCCTCCGACCCGAATTTCTGGGCCCGTGTGGCGGGGCTCCCGATTGCATGTGATATCATTTGCAATGAAAGCAGTGCGCTGCTGTTCTCCTTCAACAGGCACAACGACAGCACCTGCCAACAGTGATTACTGAGGACATCGTCAGGGAAACAATGTTTTTGAGCGTTGTGGTAAACCACTTTTATCGTTCACTATCATTACACTATGGTTATCACTGTTATATCGTTACACTATGGTTATCACTGTTTACACTGTTGTATCACTACACGAGGTCGCCTCTTGTCACGCTGTTATACCTGGGCTGACCACTGCTGACTCCGCCCATGGCTCCACCCACTTGCCCAGGTATAAAGGTGGTCGACTGGCTGGTATTCCTCCTTGTTGGATCCGATCACCCACGAGGGTGGGCTCTGTTATTTAGCCAATAAAAACCTATAGTTACTGTCTTAACTCGTCGCTTTTCATTGGATGAATTGATAGGTATATCAATTTTATTGGCTAAATTTTGAAATGTCTTTAACGGAGCAGCCAAACGACCAGTCAGACGCCCAGCTACAACAGCCACAGCAGCCGGCCTGGCTGCGAGCCCTCCGACCGCCGTACCTGGATCTAAACCCACAGGCAGCAAACTCAGCCCTCAACTTCAAACACTGGCTGAGCTGTTTCGAATCCTACCTGGGAGAATCCGGCGTGCCTCAGAGATCCAAACTAAGAGTTCTGACCGCCCAAGTGAGCCCTAAAGTATTTGCACTCATCCAGGACCTTACTACATACGAGGCCGCCCTCAACCTGCTGAAAGAGCAGTACCGGAGCCCGGTAAATTCTATGTATGCCAGACACCTCCTAAGATCCCGCCCGCAACAGCCAGGAGAGTCTGTAGATGAATTTTTACGGGCGCTACAAACACTCGGCAGGGACTGTGACTTTAAAGCTGTAACGGCTGCAGAAAATACTGAAGAGAATATCCGTGATGCCTTCGTGAAAGGCCTTCGGTCCGACTACTCACGGCAAAGACTGCTCGAATCAAAGGACCTCGACCTGGACACAGCTGCAGCCCTCGCTCGCTCTCTGGAAGTGGCCCATCGGGACCTCGAGGCGTATTCCAGGTACTGTGCTGCGCGACCCTGGGACTCGGGCCCGACCCCGACCGCAATACCCCTCACACCGCCGCCTCTGGGACCTACCTCAGCGTCGGCGTCCCGGACCCGATTGGGACCGCCACCCCCGGTACCGGCTGCGACATCGGAGCCCCGCGATCGGGCCGCCGGCTGCTTTTTCTGTGGCCAGGCGAAACACCCGAGGGCGCGCTGCCCTGCAAGAAACGCGACCTGCTCCGACTGCCACAAGAAAGGCCACTTCGCGAAGGCCTGCAGGGGGAAAGCCACAGACGCCAGCAGTGCCTCATGCGAGTTGTGGGGGCGGCCATCTTTCATCAAGGCCACAGATGCCAGTATCCCCTCGTGTGAGTCGTGGGGGCGGCCATCTTTGATCAAGGCCACCGACACCGGCAGTGCCTCATGTGAGTTGTGGGGGCGGCCATCTTCTCCGCCATTTTATGCAACATCGTGGGCACCGCCATTTTGTTCACCACACTCGACCGCCACCTTGTCTCCAGACCCAACCACAGCCTCATCCGCAGACTACAGCAGCTCGCTCAGCCATACACTAGCCTCCGTCACACTGGACCAAGCTCGCCCGCATCACCTGTCCAAGTCCATGATGGACATCAAAGTAAACGGCCACACCACGACCTGCCTGTTCGACAGCGGAAGCACGGAGAGTTTCATCCATCCAGACACGGTGAGCCACTACTCCCTCACTGTCCAGCCAACGCGCAACCGGATCTCGATGGCGTCGAGGTCCCATTCAACAGACATCAGCGGATACTGTGTTGTGACCCTGTCGGTTAGGGGCACGGAGTATAAAAATTTTAAACTTCTCGTCCTGCCCCAACTCTGCGCTGCCATCCTACTAGGGCTGGATTTCCAATCCCACCTTCAAAGTGTCACTTTGGCATACGGTGGACCCCTCCCCCCACTCACAGTCGACAACCAACAGCCTTTAAACCGCCCACCGCGTACCACCTGCGGCCTATCCACCCTCAGGGTTCCGCCCCCCTCCCTGTTCGCCAACCTCACCCGCGACTGTAAACCCGTCGCTACCAAGAGCAGGCGGTACAGCGCCGGGGACAGAGCTTTTATTAGCTCTGAGGTGCAGCGTCTCCTGAAAGAGGGCATCATCGAGAGGAGCAACAGCCCCTGGCGTGCCCAGGTCGTAGTCGTTCAGACCGGCGATAAAAACCGCCTAGTCATCGACTACAGCCAAACCATAAACCGGTACACCCAGCTGGACGCATACCCCTTTCCCCGCATATCTGATATGGTCAATCAGATTGCACAGTACCGAGTATTCTCTACCATCGACCTTAAGTCGGCCTACCACCAACTCCCTATCCGCCCTGAGGACTGCCAGTATACCGCCTTCGAGGCGAATGGCCGCCTCTACCACTTCCTTAGGGTTCCCTTCGGCGTCACCAACGGGGTTTCGGACTTCCAAAGGGAGATGGACCGGATGGTTGACCAGAATGGGCTGCAAGCCACGTTCCCCTATCTAGATAACGTCACCATCTGCGGCCGCGACCGGCAGGACCATGATGTTAATCTGGAGAGATTCCTCCGTACGGCCCAACGGCTGAACCTCACCTACAATAAGGAGAAATGTGTGTTTAACACCTCGCGCCTTGCCATCCTCGGCTGCGTAGTAGAGAACGGAGTCATCGGCCCCGACCCCGAAAGAATGCGCCCCCTCATGGAGCTTCCCCTCCCCCACTGTCCAAAGGCGCTGAAGAGGACCCTGGGGCTCTTCGCCTACTATGCCCAATGGGTGCCGAATTATGCGGACAAAGCCAGACCCCTCATGAAGTCCGCCTCCTTCCCCCTGACGGCAGAAGCGTGCGCTGCCTTCTCCCTCATTAAGGGAGACATTGCTAAGGCCACAATGCACGCGGTGGATGAGTCTATCCCTTTCCAAGTGGAGAGCGATGCATCCGACTGCAGACCCTCCACAACGACCTCTGCCACCCCGGAGTCACCAGACTTTACCACTTCATTAAGGCCCGCAACCTGCCCTACTCCATCGAGGAGGTCAGGACCATGACCAGGAACTGCCAAACCTGTGTCGAATGCAAACCGCATTTCTTTAGGCCGGACAGAGCAAGCCTGATCAAGGCCACCTGCCCCTTCGAGCGCTTGAGCATCGATTTTAAGGGGCCCCTCCCATCCTCTGACCGTAATGTGTACTTCCTCAACATCATTGACGAGTACTCCCGTTTCCCCTTTGCCTTCCCCTGCCCAGACATGACCAGTACCACGGTCATCAAATGCCTGAACGACCTCTTCGCCGTGTTCGGGTTCCCGAACTATATACATAGCGACCGGGGCTCCTCCTTCATGAGTGAGGAACTTCACCAGTTCCTACTAGCGAGAGGTATTGCTGCAAGCAGGACCACCAGCTACAACCCCCGAGGGAACGGCCAGGTGGAAAGAGAGAACGCGACTGTCTGGAAGGCCGTTCTCTTAGCCTTAAAGTCCAAGGGCCTCCCAACCTCTCGCTGGCAGGAAGTCCTCCCGGCAGTGCTGCATTCCATCCGGTCACTGCTTTGCACTGCCATTAACGCCACCCCCCATGAACGAATGTTTGTTTTCCCCAGGAAGTCGACTACGGGAACCACGCTACCAACTTGGCTGACCTCTCCGGGGCCCGTCTTGCTGCGAAAGCACGCGAGGGCCCATAAAACAAACCCCCTGGTCGAGAGGGTGGACCTCCTGCACGCCAACCCCCAGTACGCTTATGTGGCATACCCAGACGGGCGGGAGGACACAGTCTCCTTACGAGACCTCGCACCCTCGGGCATCCCTGAGACACCACCGTTACCCCCCACCACCCCCCCAAATCCAGCCCAGGTAGACGGCATGCCAGAACCCCACGAGCCTTCACCGACCACGCAGACACCAGCATTAACATCGGATACTGCATCACCGCCGCCGCTGCTGCGACGATCGGAAAGGCTTACGAGGCCTCCGGACAGACTGACATACCCGAACTGGTAGTACACTTCACCCCGCCGGACTCAAATCTAAACAAAGGGTGAATGTGGTAAACCACTTTTATCGTTCACTATCGTTACACTATGGTTATCACTGTTATATCGTTACACTATGGTTATCACTGTTTACACTGTTGTATCACTACACGAGGTCGCCTCTTGTCACGCTGTTATACCTGGGCTGACCACTGCTGACTCCGCCCATGGCTCCACCCACTTGCCCAGGTATAAAGGTGGTCGACTGGCTGGTATTCCTCCTTGTTGGATCCGATCACCCACGAGGGTGGGCTCTGTTATTTAGCCAATAAAAACCTATAGCTACTGTCTTAACTCGTCGCTTTTCATTGGATGAATTGATAGGTATATCAATCGTCACTGGGCCTGACATGTCAGGGAGCTGAATTATGACCAGCAGGCACAATCATTAACCTATCTATGTTAAGTTAGCTCACTGATAACTCATGTATAACACAATGAAAGCAGCCCTTTAATGTAAACTGGTTGCCTTCATGCCCTGTTTATGCTGTGGGACAGGGTTGGCATCAATGGAAAACTTATGCATGCACAAGGAGGCAATTACAGATAATTTGCAAAAGGGACTTTAAGGCATCCGTGCAAATCTCGCAACTGTGTATTCAGTGGAGAAAAAAAGCAATGTGTCAGTCTAACCATGATGTCTGTCCAAACTGGTTAGACAGACACATTCTTGAATGCAACTTTACACTGAATACACATGAGCAACATTTGCTATCGAGAGAGAATTACCAACTGAGTTTTGCCTGATTCGTTTGGCAGACTTCTCGCCCCTTGAGTCAGATGGTTGCAGGTTTAAATCATTCAAATTTAACCTGACACTGCACTGCTATAAAGTACTGAGGGAGGGAGATGTAGTCCCTTGGATATGTTAGGAACATAGGAACAGGAGTAGAACATTCAGCCCCTCGAGCCTGCTCCACCATTCAGTAAGATTATGGTGGATCTGCACCTCAACTTCATATCCCTTGATATCTTTACCTAATAGCTATCTCAGTCTCGAAAGCTCCAAATGTCCTAGCATCCAAAGCCTTTCGGGGGAGAGAGTTCTAGATTTCTACCATCCTGTGTGGGGAATAAACACTTCCTGGTTTCCCTCCTAAATGGCCTAGCTTTGATTTTGAGATTATGTCCTCTTTTTCTTGATTCCCCCACCAGAGGAAATAGTTTCACCATATCTACCCTTTCAAATTCTTTTAACATTTTAAGCACCTCGATCAGATCACCTCAATTTTCTATACTCAAGAGAATACAAACCAAGTTTTTGCAACCTGTCCTCATAATTTAACCCCCAAAGCACCTGTATAATTCTGGTGAATCTTCCCTCCAAGCCCTCCAAGGCCAGTATATCCTTCCTGAATACAATACTCCTGATGGGGTCTGACCAAGGCTCTCTACAACTGAAGCATCACTTCCTCCCCTTTGTATTCCAGCTCCCTTGAGATAAAGGCCAATATTCCATCAGCCTTTTTCATTGCTTTTTGTACCTACCTACTCGCTTTTAATGATTTGTGAACTTGGATTCCCAAATCTCTTTGCTCCTCTACAGTTCCTAGTTTCTCAGCATTTAGAAAATAATTCAATTTGTCTTTCTTGAGTCCAAAGTGGATGACCTCACACTTGCCCACATTTGAACTCCATTTGCCATAGTTTTGCCCACACACTTAATCTGGCTATGTCCCTTCGTAACTTGCTCCCATCTGCACTACTTACTGTCCATCCTAAATTAGTGTTATCTGCAAATGTTGATATACAACTCTCTATTCCTTTATCCAAGTTATTAATAAATATGGTAAGAAGTTGAAACCGCAGATCAGATCCCTGGGGAACACCACTTGTCACTCCTATTAAGCAGAGAATTGCCTGTTGAGGAGGCTTAAAGAACTCAATGACATTATTAGCAAAAGAACAGGAGTTGTCCTGGTCAACATTTACCATTCCACCTAAACAGACGGGCTGCTTGTTTATTTGCTGATTGTGGGATTTTACTGTACACACATTAGCTGCCACATTTGCTTATACAACAACACTAACTTCGCTTCAAAGATACGAAGAGGTGAAATTGTCTATGCCAAACAGGCTCCTTGCGAGTTTGGAAAAGAAAATTGGACGTGGTATAAAACAGGCTGCCGATTTGCTATGATCCCATTTCTCACTATTGGTGTACCCACGAGATGTTTCTCAGAGGCACTGTATAATTTCAGGTCTTTCTTCTACAGGGGAGTGTAAGCGGTTTTTGATCCTAGCCCAATTGCTAGACGACGGTTCGAATCGCCCCCGCCTTATGAAAGTTCTATACCTGGGAATTATTATTCAGAGTGTAAATGAAATAAGTCACGGACAGGAATGCTTCGGTGAAAAATCAAACTTGTATTTATTTGGTCTAACATACACTGGCTAAAACATGCACTACTAAACAAAATCACTATCTCTGTGGAGAATAAAATCCAGGTTACAAACAACATACATACAGTACAAAACTGGGGACTATAACAAGCAGTAATTCCCTTGTTGCTACGATGGACTCTAATTCCACCCCTACCGTCGAATTACCCAGTCGCATAAACCCCTTCGCCTGGCTGAACCAAACGAAGCTCCCACCCTCGGAATAGCCCAAAAGCTTCACTTCTGAGACTACGCTTACCCCCACTCGCGGTCGGTTTCGATCGCTCTGCTCATCGGCTTCTCTGGTACTTCTTGTTAGTTCGATCTTGTTGGAGCAGGGAGCGAGAGAGAGAGAGAGAGAGAATGGTGGAAAAGAATCTATCTTTATAGTGGTCTGGCTGCCCCTATCTTTTCCCACCAATCTTTAAAATCCTATTGTTTCTAAGCTTAATCAGTGATGAGTCATCCTCGGACCCATGCGTATTGGATTAATGGCCCTAAGTCTGGGACGTATCTTTCGGTCTTTGTGTTGGGGAAAACAAACTGGCTCCCTTTCGGCTGGCTGAGGCCAGTGGGTTCATTGTTCTGCTTCTCTTCTGAGATGGAGGTGAGAAGTGCTTTTGCATATTAGAGTGGCCTTTTAATCAAGTTCAATGGCCCCCTTCCTTTTTCCAGGACTGTCAGGCGAACCCATACATTCTGGATGACTGACAGTTCTTTTGTCACAGCCAACTGCCATGCATTCTCTGGAGTTTTAACAAACCAGTCTTTTACATATCTGCACAGGGCAATCCTATTCCAGGGTAAATACCCTCAGAAAAATCCCATAAAGTCCACAAAATATTACCGACTGAATCCATTCTTCAGAGACTTTGCGATCTATTCAGTCCCCCGTTTGATGCTTTTCTTTCCGCAAAGCAACACTCGACGAGAGAGCAAAGGCCAAAGTCTCCCACAAGTGAAGCTGTTTCCCTGATTCTACATTTTAAAACCCCGGAAATGTATCCCTTTCTGTGTGTCATAGTTCCCTTTTACCGAGTCAAAACATCAGCGAAACGGCGTCTTAACATATCCAAACGGCTGGGTTCCAATTCCCACCGACAAACTTCAAGTCAAAATACAGAACATTAATAAGATCCACAGGACATTACCAAAAGTCACCGCGCACATCACACAGTACAGCATTGACAGGTGGTAACACATCACAAAAATGCAACAGCGCACATTGCGCAATACAGAGTGCAAAACTATAACCAGAATGCAATACACTTGCTTACAGAACTTTGGTACATTACAGGTTTTGCAGGGAGAAACCATCATCAACACAAATCGAATTACACCTTTCCGGATCGATCTAACACCCCTTGCCACCGCGCTCGGAGCATCTGGCTCCGTCGCCTGCAGCTGGTGTAAAACAAGTAGCTTACAAGCAACAATTGTATGATAACTAATGCATGGGAACAGATGTGAATCCAGGGGGGAATCTCTATACTCAGACCGATGTCCCACCATGGTGGCGAGACAATCCCTTTGATCTCCTCCCCCATTTCTACTGTCTTTTGCTCTAAAGTGTAAAAATGTTTCTGGGAGAGCTCAACGGTCTTTATTAATTCAGTGAGGTGTTCCGGCAGAAAAGGAATCGGGTACCCGACATGCTCCACATAGTATGGTTGGACCGCCCGCAATCTACAGGGACAGAGTAGGCTTCAGAGGTTAAGCGAAGCTGGCACGGGTTCAACGAATTGATATACGGGTGCAGCGCGGTGAGATGCTTGTTGCTTAACCATGAAGGGACGCGACCTTGCCTCAGGTCCTCCAGGTTACTGCGGCCCTCGCCTAGCAACTATGCTCCATACAACACACACACCTCATTCTGTGCAGCCTGCTCCGAGGCGTTCCTGTCCTCCCGTATCAAATCATTAACGGTTTTTGCGTGCCTCTCCAGCTCCGCAATGACCTCCTTTAAATGAACGGTCATTGCCTGGTCCTCATGAAGCTCTGAACCCACCAGTGTATTCTCTTCCCCTAGAATCTTACGCAGTTGGTTCTTTAACCCAGTGATCTGCATCTGGAGTTGTGCATCATCCATACTATTAACAATACCCATTCCTGTACTGAACGCTGTGGCTACATCACTCCAGGTCCCTCTTCTCTGCCTCGTGGACCCCACACTACCCCCAACATTCAGATTATAAAGCTGTTCTTTCTCTACATTTCCATAGTCCAGTTCATAAAATTCCTGAAACATCACTTTTAACAGAGCTTCATAAAGCTTCTCCATCTTCCTTGGACACCATACAGGCAGATGGACTTCAGTCAGGTTCAGGATCACGGATGCCACAGCGTAATGCACGTTCTGAAACAACACTTTGTCAGTAGGGATTAACACCAACCCATTCCCTGGATCCCTGGTGGTGGTGGGACACCCATCTACAGTCCTCTGTACCGTCGGGGCTCTGGGCGGGGGCTTCCTGGTGTATGAGATGAGCTCTGTGGCGTTGATGGTGTTCGGGGGTTTTGGGATTACACAGGAGTCCACACTCCGATCACAACTGATCCCACCCCCGGCGTCCTGCCATCGCCTGCTAAACGCGATCGACACACCCACTGGGCAGATCTTTTCCGACCCCCACATACACACATAAATCCCTTCCTCGGGTTCCCACCACTTATCCCAACACACATTCACTCCTCCCTGAGAACCCGTGATCGTCCGGTACGTGTCATTACTTAGTCTTTCCCAGTCAGCTGTCTGGTTCCCTGTATCCGTGCTCAGTTCCCTGAGCCACCACCAACTTCCCAGTGGAATGTGTCCCCTATAGCTAAGGCACACCCGTTTACCCTCTGTTACCCTAACCCGGGAGGCGGTAACCCCTATTCTCGTCATGGGACGGACGCTTCACCATAGGTGAACTCGTCATGGCTGGAATACTGGGTGGAATTCGACCCCTGCCATCCAGGCCATCTTCCCTCATGGAGATAGATGCTTGCCCCCTCCTTCGAGCCACCTCCTGTGGTCACAGTCGGTCCGTCTCCGCTGGTGCAGCCGAAGATAACCGATTCCTCGGTGTCACCCCTGTGACTCGTGCTGGCTTTAATCATGACGATCAGGACTACCATGGCTGACTTCATCTTGTTCTTAGGCATTCCCTGAAAACACACAGAATGCAACGTTGTCCTTGGGTGATGCCTCACCTTTCCAGATGCAGCTACACACGATTAAAATCCAAACTATACAGACAAGCTAAGGCAACAGACAGGAGAGAAAGAAGTTATGTACAGCGCCACCCATCTCCGGGTGACCACACTAGGTCTCCTCGACCCTGGGCCTCTTACGACTCCGGCTTCCTTCGTTCACCGGTGTGTAAGGAGGCGTCCACGGCACCCTCGGCCGTGGGATCCTGGCACTCCTTCTCACTCCTGCTCCCACAGGCAGAACGACTGGTCCCTCTGTGGGCTCCTCACAGTCCCAGATTATGGGCTGGAGACCCACACCTGTAGCGCAGCTCACCACTCCCTGCTGTTTCCTCCTCTTATCAGCTCTTTCCCCAGGGTTGAAAAGCTTGCACTGATTGATATGGAACCACTTAGTGCATCGGGGCATTTTGACAACATATACCATCAGACTCGCCCTATCCACGATACTGTACGGTCCCATGTATAGTGGTTCAAAAGTCCCTACCCTGGCGAAGTTTCTAACCATTACTTGATCTCCAACCTCCCACTCGTGGTGCCTCTGAGGCTCAAGCAATAAACGATTTCTACGATGTTGCTTCCCCATGTTACTGGCAGCCTGCCAATGGATCTGTCTGAAATGCTCAAGCAAATTCTTAACAAACCTGTCCCAGTTCACCTCTCTCAACTGACCTTCCATGAGAACCGGGGCCAGTACATGGCTGGGCGCTCACATGACCCTGCCAGTCACGAGCTCATGCGGGGAATACCCTGTGCTTCTAGACGGGCTGGCTTGGACCCCCATCAGAACTAACGGCAAGACCTCCTCCCATTTTCTAGGCGAGTCTCCCGTCTCCTTCCGTAACCTTTCCTTGATGGTCCTATTCATTCGCTCCACAATCCCCGATGACTGCGGGTTGTGTGCGACGTGCCATTTACCCTCTACACCTAGCATCTTCAGAGTCGCCTGCATGACTGCCCCTGCGAACTGACTCCCACATACTGTGGTAGCCCCCACCTAGAGAACACTTCTCTCACTAGAATCCTTGCAGTCCCCAAAGCTGTGGCTATTCGGCATGGGACAGCTTCTACCCATTTAGAGAACACATCCACCAGGACCAGGCAGTACTTGTAACCCCCCCGAGCGGTGGGCAGCGTCCGATATAATCGACCTGTATGGGCTGCCATGGTCCCTCCACTCTCCTAGTGTGTCCCATGGATACCTTCCTTTTCTGGGGGCCAGGATTGTTTGCAGCACACACCAAGCAATCCGTGCAGAAGTCGCGGACGTCCTCCCTCAGTTGCGGCCACCACCCTGCCTGTTCCACCCGTTGCCAGGTGGTCTCTGGCCCGGGGTGCCCCGCTCCTGGACCCTCGTGGGCCAACTGAAGGAATTCCCTCCAGTGCTGCTGCGGAACTACCCACTGTTCCCCTCCGAAAACCATCCCTTCCTTTACCGTAATACCTGCCACTCCGTATGGATCCTCTACCTTATCTCCCTTAGCCAGCGTCTCCAGAACAGTCTTTAGGGTGGGATCCCGTGCCTGGACCATCTTTAGGTCCGGGGCCAATGCTACCCCTGCACTCCCTTGGGTCCCACCTCTGTCTCTGATCGCTGCTACCAGACTCGACCCATATGAATCCCAAAACGTGCCCGTTCGAGCACCCTCTTTGGCCAGCACATCGACCTGCTGGTTGCCCTCCACACAGGGTTCTGTCTTAGAATGGGCCTTGACTTTGTGGATATAGAAATCCCCCTGGGTTCCTATCGATGTTAGGTTCTGTCGCAACAATGGCTTGGTTGCTAGAGGTTTCCCGTCTGCAGATGTGAACCCGCGACGAGACCAAATGGCTAAATATTCTGTACACGAATTGCAAGTGAACATGCTGTCCGAGCAAATCATGTAGGGTGTAGGGAACTCTTCGGGGTGGGTAACACCACCGCCGACAGTTCAGCATGCTGGGCGCTCATGGTGCTCGGGAGTTTAATGGCCTTGGCAATGCCTGCCTTTGGGTCAAAAATCCCGCATCCAGTGAGTCGCTCCCCGGCCACCACTGTACTGGACCCGTCTACATAGATCTCGCGGCCTGTGGGATGGATCGCAGCACGAAACCCTGTGTCTACATCCCATACCCCTTCAACAGAACATTTGTGGGCCACCCCTGGGTAGATCAAATTTGCAGTGAGCTTGGGCTCACAGAGGCCTTTCACACTCAAATTCGTCTGAGAGAGCAATAAAGTCCAGCGAGCAATGCGTGCACTGCTCACCGTGCCGTCCTTTATCCTCCCATCCAGAAGCATCTGAGTGGGCGTATGATGGGTTAAGAGAGTTACCGGGGACGCCCCCGTGAAGATTTGTGATCTCCTCACGGCCCAATGTGTGGCAAGCAGGTGCCTCTCACAATTGGAGTACCTCCTCTCTACATCTGTGAGGATTCTTGATGAGTATACCACAGGCCTCAGCTTGCCATGCCGCTCCTGGAGCAGCACTGCGCTCAAACTGTCCCCCGTGGCAGCTACCTCCAAAAAGAACTCCTTTCCCCCATCAATCGCTCCTAAAGCTGGTGCGGTCTGCAGATCTCTCTTCAGACGACTAAAAGCTGCCATGCAGTCCTCATCCCACTCCCAGCACACTTCCTTGTGGAGGAGCCGGAGTAGAGGAGCTGCTGTAGCAGCATAGTCCTCTATGAAATCCCTGCAGTACCCTGTGAGTCCCAGGAAGGATCTTACCCCCGTTACCATGTTCGGGGCAGGTAGCTCCTGTACCACCTTCCTCCTCGCCTCATTGATGGCCCTCTCCCCAGCACGCACGGTCAGCCCAAGGAATTTTACTTCCTGCTGGCCAATCTGTGCTTTCTTGGGATTAACCTTGAACCCAGCTCCCTTTAACAGGCTCAGCAGCTCAGCCAGCAGGGGGCCATGCTCCTCCCCCTCGTTGGAGAACAAAAGCAGGTCGTCCACATACTGCACAAGCTGCTGTGGCCTGCTGAACCCTTTTAAACAGTTGGCCATACATTAGTGGAAAATAGAAGGACTGTTGTGGAACCCTTGGGGAAGGCAGGTCCCCATGTGTACTGCTGACCCTTGAAAGTGAATGCAAACTTATACTGGTCCTCCCTTTTGAGAGGGATAGACCAGAATCCGTTCGAAATGTCCAGCACCGTGAATGTTTTCGCAGATGCTGGGATACTCCCGATCAGGTCTGCTATGGCTGCGATGGTGGGGGCACAGGCTGGGATGTTCTTGTTAAGAACCTGATAGTCCATAGTGGCTCTCCACGAATTGTCCAGTTTCCTAACTGGCCAAATCGGAGAGTTCACATGGGTCGCTATGGGTTTCAACAAACCCTGCTCAACCAGTGACCCCACTGCCGTCACTAAATCCGCCTCTGCCTCTCTGGGGAAATTGTACTGTTTCTGTGGTCGGGCCATGGGGTCCTCTTCTACTCTGACCTCCACCCCTATTACCCTCCCACAGTCGTGCTTGTGTGTAGCGAATGCCGCGAGGTTGGCTCGCACATCCGCTATATACTCCGCCGGGGTAGAAGTGACCAAAAGTTCAAGGTCATAACTACCCTTGGGCTTCATCGTGCACACGGTTCCCTTGCCTTGCTTCCCTGGCATAACTACCACCTCCTTCTCCTTTCCCGTGCATACTGCCCCCCAAAGACAGTGGGGTCGATTTTCCTGGAGCCGTCAGGCGGGGTTTCAGACGTGTGGGGGGGGGGGGAAATCCTGAATTCGGGGGTCCCGACACCATCCCGCCCAAAACCCTGCTCCACGCAAGTTTCAGAGGCGGCGGGTACCCGCCCCACACTGGGACCCACCGACCTGAGGCGGGAAGGGATTAGTGCCAATTAACTGCCTGTTAACAGGTAGTTAACAGGCAATTTTTAGCCTAATCCCTATTTTGAGGGGTGTCTTCGTGGGATTCCCGACGGCTCCAAACGACGCCAGGTTAGAGCAGGCGGGCCGTCAGGTTGAAGGAGTTGGAGGGGTCGCGATGTCGGTGTTCAGGTGAGTGATGGGTGCATGAGTGCAAAGGTAAGTGTGTTTGGTGTGTCTTACCTTAACAGCCTTTCTTCCTGTAGGCGTCGGGAGCGCATCACTCAGCCGGCAGTTAAAGCTGAACGGCTGCGATCTGTGAAAAGTGAAAGCCTTCAGCTTTGAGTGCTGCTGAGAGTTCTAACTGAGTCTGTGCAGAAGGACTCATGTTAGAACTCAGACTGTCAGTGTTTGGCAGCTTCAAACAGCTGTGAAACACTGATATTTCATCTGTCAAGAACTCTTGACAGATGAAATTGCAGTCTGTGACGTCACCTGTTGCTGGGTGGCCCTTAATTGGCCTGCTGAGCCCGCTGGGCAGGCTCAACAAGGTCAATCAAGGGAAAATCGTGCAGATTGGCCAGACGTCGATGTAGGCGGGTCTAAAACCCGAAAGCTGTAGTCCCGCCTTCTTCCCGACAGCTTCGGGAAAATCGACCCCAGTGATTCCGGAAATCCACCAATATATTGTGGGCCAGTATGAAGTCTGCCCCCAAAATGCCTATTCCCTCCTGCTCCCAACGCATCAGGACACATTTCCACTCCCTATGGAGTGTACCCAGATCGATGGCTAGCGGGATGGAGAAAGACCCAGCCTGTTCGTTCCCGGTGAACCCTACTAAGTTATATGGGACCCCACTCGATAGAGGTGATGTGGTCGGGTTATCCACATAAACAATGGTGCTTGAAGCTCCAGTGTCCAGCAGATAGGCCCCTTGCACCTCCTCCACCCCCATTTTCCCGCACGGTCTCTTCCAAGCATCATAACTTAGTGGGCATAGGTAAATGGGCTGAGAAGCCCCTAGTCAGGGGTCGGGATTGTTCGGGGCAGACGGGAGTACGCTGCCCGCTGCCGCGTCCACCCTACCCTGCCCTGCCGGAAAGACTGCGCGGAGTACAGCCACTAATACCGTGAACGGATCAGTGCTGCTTCCTGCCACAGCTGCGGCTTTCTGCACTGGCGCTGGAGGATCCCCTTTCCCGCTCCTTTTGTCAGAGACTGGGCAGTCTTTCCTCCAGTGCTCTTTACTCCTGCACCTATAGCAACCTTGCTTCTTCTCTGAGCTACCCCCTTCATGGCGCCACTCTCTTCTAATGTTGCCTCCACTAGGCTTTAACTCGTGTACTCTGCCCTTTGGTTTGTCATCCTCACCCCTACCATTCTTAAAAGAGAGAGTTAACTGCCGGATCACACTCTCTTCTGTGGTCTGGGGATCCCTGGAATCGAACCACCTCTCTGCTTTGGCCTTGATCCTGGGCAGGCTGTTCGCCACCAGGGTCCTCAGCCAATGAGCCCTAGGCTCCCCAAGCAGCTGCGCCCGGTTGGGCACCCCCGCACAGGCACTCCGGTAGACGGGCCAAAGCCTGTCCGCGAAAGCCTGCGGTGCCTCCCCAGCTGACTGCAGTGTCCTTTCCACTCGGGAGAAGGGACTTCCATCATTGAGGCCCATAGCCTCTAGGATGTCATCCTTTATCCCCTCTGATGTACCCTGTCCCCTCTTGCTACCTGCTGAGAGTGACTGGTACAACCTACTATCCAGGGAAAATAAAAGTTATTTGGCTGTCTCAGCTTCGTTACAATTATTGATCCCCCCCACCTGCTCCACATCTGTAAAATGAACAGATGGGTCCCCTGTGCTGGTCAGTTTGGTCCACAAAGTCACTCTGCAGTGCTCCTTCTGCTTGACCATCTACGGGCGCACCGTATTTCCGCTGCCGGACAGGGCACATGGGTCCTGGTCCCTGCACTTCGGGCAGTGGTCGAGCATCCTCCTCTGTCCTCCTCTGCCTCCTTATCTCCCTCCTGCTCTTCCTCATCTACCCGGGCCATTCCCGGAGCTACCAAGCAGACCATCCCTTTGGCTTTAGATAGAGCCTCGGTCAAATTCCAGATCTGCTCCTGGCAAGGACCATGATTACCCGTATCAAACCCTCTAGTGCTGGCGACTCTGTATGCCACCTGAATATCCTTCAACTGCTCTCCCAGCAACTTTACCTCACTCGACAAGTGAGTGTTCTCCTCCCTAACCACCCTCTCGTTCCCCTTTGCCTCAGTTACATGGCATTGCAGGAACTCCTTATGGTTACGGAAGGTTTCCTCCTGGCTTATTCTTCCCTGCTTCTCAGCCCTTAGCTCAGTGCATAACCTGCTCCCTACTATAGCCCTTGCGTCTGACTGTGCCTCGGACTCCCTGAGCTCTGCCTCTAATTTAGCAACCTGCTTATCTAGCAGTTGCACTTGTCTTTGTAGACAGACGAGCCATATCGCCTTTTCAATGCTGCGCCTATGCTCCTTGCCCTCCGTCCATGCTGCCGCTGCGTCCACTGGACGCTCAGCACACAACAAGCCTAGCACCTACTTCTTAGTGACGTTAACCTTCTTAAACACATATGAAGAAATCCTTTTCTCCATTTGGGATCTTTCGCCAGAAGTGCTGTCCATGACTGATTTACACTCCTTTAACCCAGGTCCTGCCACCGGTCGCCAAGAGATGTTAGCATTTTTTGATCCTAGCTCAATTGCTAGAGAGATGGTTCAAATCGCCCCCGCCTTACGAAAGTTCTATACCCGGGAATTATTATTCAGAGTGTAAATGAAATAAGTCATGGACAGGAATGCTTTGGTGAAAAATCAAACTTATATTTATTTGGTCTAACATACACTGGCTAAAACATGCACTACTAAACGAAATCACTGTCTCTGTGGAGAATAAAATCCAGGTTACAAACAACATACATACAATACAATACTGGGGACTATAACAAGCAGTAATTCCCTTGTTGCTATGGTGGACTCTAATTCCACCCCTACCAACGAATTACCCAGTCGCATAAACCCTTTCGCCCGGCTGAACCAAACGAAGCTCCCACCCTCGGAATAGCCCAAAAACTTCACTTCTGAGAGACTACGCTTACCCCCACTCGCGGTCGGTTTCGATCGCTCTGCTCGTCGGCTTCTCTGGTACTTCTTGTAAGTTCGATCTTGTTGGAGCAGGGAGCGAGAGCGAGAGAGAGAGAGAATGGTGGAAAAGAATCTATTTTTATAGTGGTCTGGCTGCCCCTATCTTTTCCCGCCAATCTTTAAAATCCTATTGTTTCTAAGCACTCCGGTGTTTAATCAGTGATGAGTCATCCTCAGACCCATGTGTATTGGATTAATGGCCCTAAGTTTGGGACACATCTTTCGGTCTTTGTATTGGGAAAAAAAACTGGCTCCCTTTCGGCTGGCTGAGGCCAGTGGGTTCATTGTTCTGCTTCTCTTCTGAGATGGAGGTGAGAAGTGCTTTTGCATATTAGAGTGGCCTTTTAATCAAGTTCAATGGCCCCCTTCCTTTTTCCAGGACTGTCGGGCGAACCCATACATTCTGGATGACTGACAGTTCTTTTGTCACAGCCAACTGCCATGCGTTCTCTGGAGTTTTAACAAACCAGTCTTTCACGTATCTGCACAGGGCGATCCCATAACAGGGAAAATACCCTCAGAAAAATCCCATAAAGTCCACAAAATATTCCCAACTGAGTCCATTCTTCAGAGACTTTGTGATCTCTTCAGGGAGCAATGTGAAAACTGCATTTCAGACCAATACGCTTGGGTTTATACGACCACCCACCTATTGGCCAACCCAAGGTTAAACATTTATGCACAGAAGGAGGGGATTCAGTCTATTGTACCGGTGCCAGTCTAGCTCCACACTGGAATTGTCCACTCTAATTTCATTCCCCTACTCTCTCCCCGTACCTTTTAGTATTTATCTTCTATCTAATTCCCTCTTGCATGTTGTGATTGGCTCGGTTTCCATAGCAAGTTGTGGTAATGCGTTACATGTTCTAATATCTCTGCATGCTTTTTGTTTCTAACGTTTCTCTTTATGCTTTTGGTCATATTTCTAATTTTACACCTTTTTGTTACTGATTGATTCATCAGTGGAAATAATCTCACTTTTTAACCTCTCAAAGTCTTTCAAAACTTTCGACACATCTATTAAATGCTCATTAACCTTCCCTGCTCCAACAAATATTTTTTCAACTGTCTCATCATAGCTATAACCCCTCATCCCTAATATCATTTTAGGGATAACAACAGAAAACGCTGGAAAAACTCAGCAGGCCAGGGCAGCATCCGTGGAGAGAGAAACGGAGTTAACGTTTCAGGTCTGACGCAGGGTCTTCGACCTGAAACGTTAACTCCGTTTCTCTCTCCACGGATGTTGCCTGGCCTGCTGAGTTTTTCCAGCGTTTTCTGCTGTTATTTCGGATTTCCAGCATCTGCAGTATTTTGCTTTAATTTTAGGGAATCTGCATAGCACCTTTTTCATAGCGTCAAATCGTTTGTCTAAATGGGCAACCAAAACTGCACACAGCACTCTAACATCTTGCACAGATTCACTGGCCCTGACTTTAATCTGGCTGCGGGTTTTGGGTGGGTGGGTAGCAGGGTGTGTTCAAAACGATTCCACTGCACCAGCCAGCTTAAATCCCGGGCCTCTTTGGAATCTCACAGGCAGGTTTTCCACCTGATTCGTTCACGCACTGGGAAATCTGCTCACATTGCGAGCGCTATTTATAATTATCAGGAAAGACTGAGCGGGCTTTTCTCCAGAAAAGAGGAGGCTGAATGAAGGGTGACCTGATAGAGGTCTTTAAACTTATGAAAGGCTTTGATAGGGTAGGCGTAGAGAAGATGTTTCCACTTGTGAGGGGAGTCCAAAACTAGGGGCCATAAATATAAGATAGTCACTAATAAATCCAATAAGGAATTCGGGAGAAACTTCTTTACCCAGAGAGCGGTTAGAATGTGTAACTTGCTATCACGTAAAATTGAGGCAAATAGCACATATGCATTTAAGGATAAATACATGAGAGAGAAAGGTATAGAAAGATATGCTGATAGGATTAGATGAAGTCAGGTGAGAGGAAACTCGTGAGGAAAATAAACACAGGCATAGACTAGTTGGGCTCAATGGCCTGTTTTTGTGCTGTACCTTCCATGTAGTTCTATGTAATTTCCGTCGGGTCAGCCTGAGGCCTATTTAAAGTGGGAAGGCACCTCTTAACCTCTTAAAATGAGGTTGCATTTCCTTGCCCAAGATTTCCGCTGTTGGAATGGTGGGGCAAATCTGAGTCAACACATGTGGTAGGCAAACCCCCAGCTCCCAGGCAAGATTAATTAAAAATGTCCTAGTAAAGGATCCCCTTGGAATGAGTGACCATAACATGGTTGAATTCCATATTCAATTAGAGGGTGAGAAGGTTGTATCTCAAACAAGCATGCTAAGCTTGAATAAAGGAGACTATGAAGGTATGAGAGCGGAATTGAGTAGAGTGGATTGGGAAAATAGATTAAAGGGTAAGACGATACATGATCAGTGGTGTACATTTAAGGAGTTATTTTACAACTTCCAAAAAAATATATTCCACTGAGAAGAAAAGGGTGTAAAAGAAAAGACAGCCATCCGTGGCTAAGTAAAGAAATTAAGGATAGTATTCGACTAAAAACAAGGGCATATAAGGTAGCCAAATCTAGTGGGAGGATAGAGGATTGGGAAAACTTTAAAAGACAGCAAAAAATAACAAAAAGATTGATTAAGAAAGGGAAGATAGATTATGAAAGTAAATTAGCAAAAAATATAAAAACAGATAGTAAGAGTTTTTACAGTTATATAAAAAGAAAAAGGGTGGCTAAAGTAAATGTTGGTCCCTTAGAGGATGAGACCGGGAAATTAATGGTGGGAAATATGGAGATGGCAAAAACACTGAATGAATATTTTGTATCAGTCTTTACAGTAGAAGACACTAAGAATATCCCAACACTGGACAAACAGGGTGCTATGGGGGGGAGGAGCTAAACACGATCAAAATCACTGAGGAAGTGGTACTCGGTAAAATAATGGGACTCAAGGCGGATAAACCACCTGGACCTGATGGCTTACATCCTAGGGTCTTGAGGGAAGTGGCAGTAGGGATTGTGGATGCATTGGTAATAATTTTCCAAAACTCCCTTTACTCAGCAAAGGTCCCGGCAGACTGGAAAACTGCTAATGTAACACCCTTATTTAAAAAGGGCAGTAGACAGAAGGCTGGAAACTACAGACCGGTTGGCCTAACATCTGTGGTAGGTAAATTATTGGAGTCCATTATTAAGGAGACAGTAACAGGACATTTGGATAATCATAATTTAATAGGACAAAGTCAGCATGGTTTTATGAAGGGGAAGTCATGTTTGACAAATTTGTTGGAGTTCTTTGAGGAAGTAACATATAGGGTGGCTAAAGGGGAACCAGTGGATGTAGTGTATTTAGACTTCCAAAAGGCATTTGACAAGGTGCCACACAAAAGATTATTGCTTAAGATAAAAAATCACGGGATTGGAGGTAATATTCTGGCATGGATAGAGGATTGGCTATCTAACAGAAGGCAGAGAGTTGGGATAAATGCTTCATTCTCGGACTGGCAATCAGTAACTAGTGGTGTTCCACAGGGGTCAGTGCTGGGTCCCCAACTCTTTACAATCTATATTAACAATTTGGAGGAGGGGACCGAGTGTAACATATCAAAGTTTGCAGATGATACTAAGATGGGAGGGAAAGTAGTGAGTGAGGAGGACATAAAAAACCTGCAAGGGGACATAGACAGGCTAAGTAAGTGGGCAGAGATTTGGCAGATGAAATACAATACTGGAAAGTGTGAGGTTATGCACTTTGGCAGGAAAAATCGTAAAGCAAGTTATTATCTTAATGGCAAGAAACTGGAAAGTACTGAAGTACAAAGGGATCTGGGGGTCCTGGTGCACGAAACTCAAAAGGTTAGTATGCAGGTGCAGCAAGTGATTAAGAAGGCCAATGGAATGTTGGCTTTCATTGCTAGGGGGATAGAATATAAAAATAGGGAGGTATTGCTTCAGTTGTACAAGGTATTGGTGAGACCGCACCTGGAATACTGCATACAGTTTTGGTGTCCATACTTATGAAAAGACATACTTGCTCTCGAGTCAGTACAAAGAAGGTTCACTCGGTTAATCCTGGGGATGAGGGGATGGACATATGAGGAGAGGTTGAGTAGATTGGGACTCTACTCATTGGAGTTCAGAAGAATGAGAGGAGATCTTATTGAAACATATAAGATTGTGAAGGGGTTGGATCGGGTGGATGCGGGGAGGATGTTCCCGATGATGGGTGAAACTAGAACTAGGGGGCATAGCCTTAGAATAAGGGGCTGCTCTTTCAAAACTGAGATGAGGAGGAACTACTTCACTCAGAGGGTGGTAGGTCCATGGAATATGCTGCCCCAAAAAGCTGTAGAAGCTACATCATTACATAAATTTAAAACAGAAATAGATAGTTTCCTAGAAGTAAAGGGAATAAAGGGTTACGGGGAGCGGGCAGGAATTTGGACATGAGTCTAGGTTCGGATCGGTCATGGCCCTGTGGGTAGCGGAGCGGGCCCAGGGGCCGTGTAGCCTGATCCTGCTCGTATTTCGTGTGTCTAATTCTGTTAGATTCAGGAGATGGTTCTGTGATAGTAGATTGGCGGTTAGGATCAGATCAGCCATGATCTTATTGAATGGCGGAGCAGGCTCGAGGGGCCGATTGGCCTACTCCTGCTCCTATTTCTTATGTTCTTATGTTCTCTGAAGTCTCCCTGGAAGTCCTGCTGGAAGAGGTTAGGGTGAGGAGGGAAGTTCTGGTTCAAGCCAGTGGGAGGACAATCCTTAAACATCAATGTGCACCAGGCATGGAGAGAGCTTGCTGAGATTGTCAGCTGCAGGATGCAGTGCAGGAAACGTTTCAATGACTGCACGAGAGTAGCAAGGGCGAGTATAGCTCTTCATTTCTCCAGCTCTCTCAACAACACATGGCATACTTCTTTTGCCCCCTCCCCCTGCACTCTCAATGATTCCCACCCCTCCATTACATCCTTCACCACCCAACACAAGGCCACACTATACCACCTCACATTACAAACGCACACTCACCTCTTTCTTGCTGCCACTCACACCATTCTCTTCTCATTTAGTAGCCTTTGCAGAATCACCAACTTCTCTCATGGCTCCCTCCTCATTTCACACTCCAGACACCTGCTTTCCATTCATCACTTCCCGATCCTGGTTCCATTTGCTTCTTCTCACTCTCAGAATCTGCACAACAAGCAGAAGCCTGAGCAACACAGATACAATGACAGCCACGGGACCAACAGGAACATCATTGAGCATGTTATTGGCATATTGAAGCAAAGGTTCAGGTGCCTTGATCACTCTGGGGGGCTCCCTGCAATATGGCCCAGACAAAATGGACCACATCATTATAGTTCACTGCATTCTGCACAACCTGGTAATGCAAAGAAAATTGGAGTGAGAGCAGGCACATCAACGAGAAGAAGCATCATTAGATGAGGAAGAATTGGCTGTGGAGGTGGGAGAACCTCAAGAAGGAGAGCCAGCGCAACACATTGCAGCTAGGCAGGCCACGGAGCAGCCCTTTCAGTGACCTCCTCAATCCCCTTACCTGAAAAGTCAGAAAAAGCCCCTCAGCATTAACAGTCCTCATTACCCTTTTACCACTCCCTTGATTCTGCATTAAAGAACGTTGAAACCTGTTAAATCCGTGAATTTTGATGTATGGTGTCCTTCAATAAATCGACAGAGACTGCAGAGGAACAATCAACAGGTGTTTACTGGATGAGGGTTACTCTAAAACTAAAAGTACAGATCCCTACTCAGGGTTTATATACAGGTGTGGTCACTGCCGGTACTACAGCATACAGGAGCTGTAAAAAAGTAGTTCTCCCCTTAAAGGTACATACACTACAATTCCTCCCCTTTTAGATTAACAGTACCATAACATTCATTTAACAGTTAATACTTTTAACATGCAACATTAACTGAAAATAGTCCATTTATAAATTCAGTCTTGGGGCGGCTTCCTGATCCTTCCTGGATAGCGCCTTTCCTGAGTGTCTTGCTCTTGGTGCGGAGGTGATTCTGCCCCCCTGTCGTCGGTTGGTTCATCAGCTTCCGATGCTACTGTTTCTGGGGTAGATGCTACCTGTATGTCGGGTTCATCACCAGGTACGCGAGACATGGGGTTGACTCGTTCCTGTGACGCTAGGATCTGGTCGACATGGCGTCTCACAATGTTCTCCCCAACATCCACTGTGTACATTAGTGGCCCCTGCTGTGTGCATTTCGTTCCTGGTTGCCATTTCTCTGTTCGGTAGTCGCGGGCCAAGACTGGTTGCCCTACATTGAAGCTCCTTGTCGGCTTCTAATTGATGTGCTGGAATTGCTTATTCTCAACATTTCTTCGTAAATTTGGTCTGAGCAAATCCAGACAAGATCTCAACCTTCGGTTAAAGAACATCATGGCCGGGGTCTGGTTGGTAACTGCATGTGTCGCATTTCTGTAGGCTAACAGGAAATTGTCCACCTTATGCTGCAGTGGAATGTCGTCATCGCACATGGCCCTTACTGCCTTTTTAAAGGTTTGTACGAACCTCTCAGCCAATCCATTTGTGGCTGGATGATACGGGGCGGATGTGTAATGCCTTACCCCATTCCTTCTCATAAATTTCCGAAACTCTTCGGACACAAACTGTGGTCCGTTATCAGAGCAAATCTGCTCTGGCAAGCCGTTCCTGGCAAATATGGTCCGTAGGACTGCAATCGTTTTCTCCGTGGTGGTGGAGGACATTTTGATCACCTCAGGCCATTTCGAGTGCGCATCCACGGCTATTAAGACCATTGAGTCCATGAATGGACCAGCAAAATCAATATGCACCCTTTGCCATGGAGAGGAGGGCCACTCCCATGGGTGTAGAGGGGCATGTGGTGGTGCATTTTGGACCTTCTGGCATCCTGAGCAGCTCTTTGTCAAGTCCTCGATTTGTGATTCGATCCCCGGCCACCACACATAAGCCCTAGCAAGGCTTTTCATTTCACCCCTCCCAGATGGCCTTCGTGAAGCTCATTGAGCACTCTCTCCCTTAACTTGGGTGGAATTACCACTCGGGATCCACACATCAAGGTCCCCTGGCATACTGACAGCTGTTCTCTTCTGGATGAGAATGCTGGCAACAGTGAGTCGCCATGTGTTGGCCATCCCCTCACCGTCAAGTCATATACCCGAGACAGTGTCGGGCCATTTTGGGTCTCCTTCTCTATATCCGCGTTAGTTACTGGCAAGCGTTCAATTATAGTCGAATAAAATATTTCGACAGGGTCCACTGCTGGTGCTTCCTCCGCAGTAGGCAGTGGCAGGCGTGATAGCCCATCAGCGTTTCCATGCTGTTTCGTACCCTTATACTCTATTTCATATTGGTTCGTCCCTAGAAAAAGGGACCATCTTCGTAGCCGTTGCGCAGTCATCACCGGAACGCCCTACTTTGGATTAAAGATGGAGACAAGTGGTTGGTGGTCAGTCAGCAAGGTGAACTTCTGTCCGTGCAGATAGTGGTTGAACTTTTTTACTCCCCACACTAGGCTGAGGGCCTCCCTGTCAATCTGGGTGTAGTTACGTTCGGCTGAGGTTAGTGACCGAGACTCAAAGGCTTCTGGCCTCTCCAAGCCGTCCGGGAATTTGTGCGACAGCACCGCACCAATACCATAGGGTGATGCATCACACGCCAACCGAATTGGTAGTGCTGGGTTGAAATGAGCCAACACCTCTTTCGATGTGATCAATGCTTTGCACTTCTGGAAAGCTCATTTACATTCATCATTCCACTTCCATGGTACCCCCGTTTGCAGTAGGGTGTTCAGTGGGTGTAGTACCGTAGACAAATTCAGCAAGAACTTATGGTAGTAGTTCAGCAGCCCGAGGAACGACCTCAGTTGTGACACATTTTCCGGTGCTGGAGCCTTGACTACTGCCTCAATCTTTTCAGGGGACTTATGTAACCCCTCTTCATCAATAATGTGGCCACAATACGAGATCTGCTTCTGGAAAAACTCGCATTTGTGGTGATTAGCTTGGAGCCCATATTCCTTCAATCTAGTGAGCACCTGCTCCAGGTTGGCGAGGTGATCACTGTCATTTTCGCCCGTGACCAGGATGTCGTCCAAATAACACTGGGTCCCTGGAATCCCTTGCAGGACTTGATCCATTGACGTTTGCCAAATAGCCGGAGCTGATGCTACCCCGAACACCAGCCGGTTGTATTGGTAGAGACCTTTATGAGTGTTGATCGTGAGATACTGTTTCGAGGCTTCTTCTACCTCCATTTGCAGATACGCCTGGGCCAGATCAATCTTAGTGAAGCATTTTCCTCCAGATAGCGAGGCGAAAATATCTTCAATCCGCGGAAGCGGATATTGTACCGTGTGAAGGACTGGGTTCACTGTCACCTTAAAGTCCCCACAGATGCGAACCTTCTTTGGTTCCCCAGGCGTATTACTCAACGACCTCTTCATTACAGGAACGATGGGTGTAGCCCACTCAATCCAGTCCACTTTGGACAGTACTCCAGAATGTTCCAACCCTTCCAGCTCTGCTTCGACGGCTGGGCGGATCGCATAAGGCACCGGTCTGGCCTTAAAAAACTTTGGGCTTGCATTTTCCTCTATTTTGATCATCGCTGTTATGCCTTTTAGTGGTCCGAGTCCCTCCTGGAACACTTCTTGTGCGTCAGTTAGCATTTTTGACAGTCGTCCAGGTGTGACGTCGTCATCCTTTTTGGCATCTACCGTCAGTGCTTGTATGGAATGCCAATCTAACTGTATCTTCCGGATCCATTCACGTCCTAGTAGTGGTGGTCCTCCATCTGGCAATACATATAGGTCAATTTTTGGTGTTTCCTTGCTGTTGTATATCACGTTCACCCTTATTTTTCCTTTGGGGTAGACTTTTTGCCCCGTGGACATCTTCAAGACAATCTCTGTATCTCTCAAGGGTATATGTGAGAATAGCCGCTTGTAGTCCCTTCGGTTTATGACTGTTAGGGCTGATCCTGTGTCCAATTCCATTTTCACTTGGACTCCGTCTATCTTGAGCATGACCCAGATAGTTTGGTGATCCTCCATTTTGATTACATTATGTAGTTTCAGACAACCCAGCTCCTTGCTTCCGGAGTCTGTATCACTTTTCTGTTCGTCTGAACTACTCTCCATCACCTTATGTACCTTTTTGTACTTCTCCTGTGGAGATTTCTTGCTGCTGGTTTTCTTTCCCGACCTGCAGACACTTGCTATGTCTCCTACATTTCCACACTGTCTGCACACTTGGTCCTTGAACCAACAATCCTTCTGGTCGTGTGTTGTTCTGCCGCAGCGATAACACTTCACTGCTCCATATGACATTTCATTTGTGCCATATTCTTGCGGTCTCCGTTGTATCTCTGCAGCGCCCCGTGCGGCTGCTTCGTGTGATACTGCCATGTTGAAAGCCTTGTCCAGCGTAAGATCCTTTTCTGATAGAAGCCGTTTCTGGGTTCCTTCACTTTGAAGCCCACACACAAACTTGTCCCTTAAAGTATCTGCTAGTCCTGTTCCAAACTGGCAGTGTTTCGATAGCTTGCGCAGTTCCATTAAATACTCAGCATTACTTTCGTCTTTATGCTGGTTCCTCTTGTGAAACTTAAATCTTTCTGCTATCAGCAGCGGTGTGGGGTTTAAGTGGTCCTGTAGGATTGCCACTATGCTTTCAAAATCCTTTTCCACTGGCTTCTCTGGGGTTACTAGGTTTCGCAGTAAGCCATACGTTTTTGCACCCATGGAATTCAACAATACCAGTGCTTTCCTGGCATCTGGCACTTCATTCGCCTTGCAGTACACTTCTATGTGTTCTATATATGTCGCCCAATCTTCGACTTCATTGTCGAACGCTGTGACACTGCCACTCTTCGGTATCCCTGGGTGTGGTTAGACTGGCTAAAAATGGCGTCTCCCGCGCTCTCCCTTCTTCTCCGCTGGCTCAAAATGGTGTCTCCCACGCTTTCCTTTCTTCCCGCGCTCTCCCTTCTTCTCCACTGTGGCTCAAAATGGCGTCTCCCACACTTCCTTTCTTCCCCCGCGGACGCTGCTCAGCCCTTGAACACCGGCCGCGCTTTGCACGTTTTCCTGCGCGCCTCTCTCGTTGACGCCGCTCGGTCCTGAACCCCGGCTGTGCCCTGTGCGCTTTACCCTCTCTCGTTGACGCCACTCGGTCTTCAACCCCGGCTGTGCCCTGTGTGCTTTACCCTCTCTCTTACCCCGTCGACGCTGGTCGGCCTTTTTCTGTGCCGTTGGTCGGCTCCAGCCGCCGCCGTCCGGGAAGGGTCTGTGCCGTACCTGCTGCCAGCCCGCTGCGCTGGATCATCGCGACTGGAGAACCAAACCCAGCTCTCCACAGCCTCCTCTACGATGCTCAAGTCCTCTCTGGATGGTCGACACCCGCACTGGTGGAATCAGCCTTCTTCTGCAGAGTTGCAGGTAGGTTTGAATCAACTCGTCGCCAATGTTAAATCCGTGAATTTTGATGTATGGTGTCCTTCAATAAATCGACAGAGACTGCAGAGGAACAATCAACAGGTGTTTACTGGATGAAGGTTACTCTAAAACTAAAAGTACAGATCCCTACTCAGGGTTTATATACAGGTGTAGTCACTGCCGGTACTACAGTATACAGGAGCTGTAAAAAAGTAGTTTTCTCCTTAAAGGTACATACACTACAAAACCATTCAGCCAACCTTTATATCAATCACTTTCTGACATCTAAGAAGCTGAAGTAAGAGGAAACTGACGAAATAAAACTCACTACACACTTGGTTTGAGTATAAAGCAAGGCTTTAATCAACTCGTTTCAAAACATGGAGGTCTAGTTGTACTTCACTAGTTCCTGTTTACAAAATGTCCTGGGAAAGCTGGGCCCACGCCCGAGTATTTATACTCCTTGGATGGCGCCACCAGCTGGCCGTCCAGTGTTAGTTCATGAGTCTTTCTTCATGGATCATAAGATTCATAACAGAACCTATAGACCGAAATAAGATTAAGGCGTTGGTTTTAATTCCCTACACAATATTATAGTGACTTCTTTTGTCACCCAAGTAATCAACCCATAGCGCTTTTCTTAAAAGAAGGTTTACTATCTCTAATACTCCTATGAGGTCCTCTCCCAGTAGCTTCAGCACAGCTGGTGGAAGGCTGCTGTTACTCATGTGGGGACCCTTGAGATGCTTGTGGCTGGCAATTTGAACATCAGTGGAATGGCAGTCCTTCCTGTTGACCAAAGCTGCTCCTGGTGCCCTGATAGCTACACGAGTACAGCCTGTTACATGAGGGGAGCAGGCCACTGCTGCAAGCCCCAGAGTTCTCTCATTCCAGCTGTTGGAATCCATTCAAACGTAGATTGTACTAGTTTTCCCTGGCAAGCAGGGCATTGGCGACCTGTTTTATGCAGCTGTGCACCGCAGACTGGGCAATGCGGGTGATGTCTCTTTAGCAGTCTGGAAGGCGCCTGTGGCGAAAAAATTAAGGGCGGGTGGGAGGCACATACATTGATCACTGCTGGAACCCTGCACACTCGCCGTAGGAGTTAATGTAAAGTACATAAGGTGTTATACTGTCGGGCTTAGCATTTTTTCCAAGCCAGTTCTGGTAATGTCTTCAACTGTGACTGTTTAAACAAAAGTGAGGCCTATTTTTGGATCAGTGGGTGAATAGGTTCTTTTGGCAGTAACTGTTTCTTTTTATCCTCCGGGTCTTGATTTTTTAAATATATTCACAAGGGTGGCCTGTCTTGTGCCAGTAGAAAAATAGGGCCCTTGTTTTTTTTTCTTTTTATGTTATTACTTTCAGGAGAATTGTTGTTGTGCTGAAACTTTTTTTTGCACAGTTGGTTGCGAGACTGTGGAATACGCCATCAGGGTTAGTGACTGACGAAGAGACCCATGTCAAACATTTAAGAATGGGTGGTTAAAGGGGAATGAAGGGAATGAAGGGATATGGGAACAGAGTGAGCACATGGGATTAGGACTAATGTTGTCATTTCCATGTAATTGTATGTATTCATTCAACTTTGCATCAATGGAACAATTTATACAAAAGCAAAGATGTTTGACATTTAACTATATAATTGCTAGGGCTTCTCAAGACCACAGCCATGGAAGGATAATAATGTTGTCCCAATGCCATGTGACTTATCCAGGAGAAAATGTCAAACCAAATCGGATTCCGAGCAGTGAACAAACGACTCAGGAACAAGCATTTGGTTCCTATTTTAATTAATGGGAGGTAAAACTGCACATGAACGTGATGTAGAAAATGTGTTCCTTTTCATGTAATCTTGTTTACAGTGAAATGGAAACAGTTGATCACTAAAGTCATGCTGTGATTCTTTGTTGATTTGCTCTAGGACACAGCAATGCAATTAGAATTCAGCTGCTTTGCGAATTCAGCGAAGACAAGCCATTTGTACTGATTAACAATCCTCCGTGTTCTCTACCTGTCTGCCCGCACCACACTCCCCCCCCCCACAACGTAACATCCAATATCGGTCATGTGGCTGTAGCTTCAGCTGGTTCCCTTCCCTATAGAGACGGAACATTGTAATGACACACAACAATGGCCATCATCATCAGCTCACTGGAGGCAGTGCAGTGGATCTGGTTCCACAGGGGCTGATGGCGCTCCAGAAGCTCACATAAGTGACCACTGTTTACGTGCGAGCCCAATAAGTGTCAGCGTTGTCGCTGAACCAGTTTCCTTCCTCACTTAATGTCTACACATCCATCAGGAACCTTTGGAACAGAGTGGGAATCCTGGCCAGTGGGCACACAAGTCAATTGTAGCTCTCCCATTGCCACGTGGTTGAGATTAGTTAATTCAGCACGGACAAAGGATTGAAACTGGAATTTTACTGTGCCGTATTTCACTACTTTGTGTGTCCATAATAGGAGACCCCTGCCTCAGCTTGTCTGCTGCTGAAACTCTTCTCCATATTTTTGTTACCTCCAGACTCAGCTATTCCATTACAAAAAGAAAATACTGCAGATACTGGAAATCTGAAATAAAAACAGAAATTGCTGGAGAAACTCAGCAGGTCAGGCAGCATCTGTGAAGAGAGAAACAGAGTTAACGTTTCAGGTCGAGGACCTTTCGTCAGAACTGGAAAAAAGCAGGAAATGGAACAGACTTTTAAGCAAGTGTAGGGGCTGGGAAAGGGGGAGGGGATGAAAGAACAAAAGGGAAGGTCAGTGATAGGATGGCAGGCGGGAGATTAAAAGACATTGAGATATTCAAGGCAAAAGGAGATGGTAATGGAACAGGTTAAGAAACAAAGGATGGCTCTAGATGAAGTGTAAATTGTGCTGGCAGAATGAAAGACAGCTGCTGTGTGGGGGAGAAGAAAAAAAGACACAGACAAAAAGTGTGGACAAAAAAAAAATATATATATATATATGACAGGGGCCGAGGTTATGATCTGAAATTATTGAACTCTATGTTGAGTCCAGAAGGCTGTAAAGTGCCTAATCGAAAGATGAGGTGCTGTTCCTCGAGCTTACGCTGAGCTTCCATGGAACAATGCAAGAGGACGGTGAGGTCTGAGTGGGAATGGAGCGGTGAATTAAAATGACAGGCGACCGGAAGCTCGGGGTCCCCCTTCTGGACTGAACGAAGGTGTTCCACAAAGCGGTCACCCATTCTGCGTTTGATCTCCCCAATGTAGAGGAGACCACATCGTGAGCAGCGAATACTGTATAGTAAATTGCGAGAAGTACAAGTAAATCGCTGTTTCACCTGGAAGGGGTGTTTGGGGCCCTGGACAGTGGGAAGGGGGGAGGTATAAGGGCATGTGTTGCATCTCCTGCGCTTGCACGGGAAGGTGCTGGGCGAAGGGGAAGGGGTGTTGGGGGTGACGTAAGAAAACTACTAGGCACTTGGTCTAAGCGTTAAACAAAGATTTAATCAACTGTTTTACAACATGGAGGTCTAGTTGTGTCCTTCACTAGTTCCTGTTAAGAATGTCCTGCACAAGCTGGACCCGTGCCCGAGTATTTATACTCTCCCTGGACAGCGCCACCCGCTGGCCGCTCAGTGTTATTTCTTAAGTCTTTTTTTCATGAATGACTGATTCATGTCAGGGGGTAATAGCAGAGTGCACAAGGTTGTCATGGAGGGAGTGGCCCCTATGCACTGCTGAAAGGGGAGGTGAGGGGAAGATGCGTTTGGTGGTGGTGGAAATGGCGGAGGATGATCCGTTGAATGTGGAGGCTCGTGGGGTGAAAGGTGAGGACAAGGGGAACTCTGTTGTGGTTCCGGGAGGGAGGGGCAGGGGTGAGGGCAGAAGTGCGGGAGATAGAACGGACACGGTCAAGGGCCGTGTCAACCACAGTAGAGGGGAATCCTCGGTTGAGGAAAAAGGAAGACATATCAGAAGCGCTGGTATGGAAGAACATAAGAACATAAGAAATAGGAGCAGGAGTAGGCCAATCGGCCCCTCGAGCCTGTTCCGCCACTCAATAAGATCATGGCTGATCTGATCCTAACCGCCAATCCACTATCACAGAACCATCTCCTGAATCTAACAGAATTAGGCACACGAAATAGGAGCAGGATCAGACTACACGGCCGCTGGGCCCGCTCCGCTACCCACAGGGCCATGACCGATCCGAACCTAGATTCATGTCCAAATTCCTGCCCGCTCCCCGTAACCCTTAATTCCCTTTACTTCTAGGAAACTGTCTATTTCTGTTTTAAATTTATGTAATGATGTAGCTTCTACAGCTTTTTGGAGCAGCATATTCCATGGACCTACCACCCTCTGAGTGAAGTAGTTCCTCCTCATCTCAGTTTTGAAAGAGCAGCCCCTTATTCTAAGACTATGCCCCCTAGTTCTAGTTTCACCCATCATCGGGAACATCTTCCCCGCATCCACCCGATCCAACCCCTTCACAATCTTATATGTTTCAATAAGATCTCCTCTCATTCTTCTGAACTCCAATGAGTGGAGTCCCAATCTACTCAACCTCTCCTCATATGTCCATCCCCTCATCCCCGGGATTAACTGAGTGAACCTTCTTTGTACTGACTCGAGAGCAAGTATGTCCTTTCTTAAGTATGGACACCAAAACTGTACGCAGTATTCCAGGTGCGGTCTCACCAATACCTTGTACAACTGAAGCAATACCTCCCTATTTTTATATTCTATCCCCCTAGCAAAGAAAGCCAACATTCCATTGGCCTTCTTAATCACTTGCTGCACCTGCATACTAACCTTTTGAGTTTCGTGCACCAGGACCCCCAGATCCCTTTGTACTTCAGTACTTTCAAGTTTCTTGCCATTAAGATAATAACTTGCTCTATGATTTTTCCTGCCAAAGTGCATAACCTCACACTTTCCAGTATTGTATTCCATCTGCCAAATCTCTGCCCACTTACTTAGCCTGTCTATGTCCCCTTGCAGGTTTTTTATGTCCTCCTCACTCACTACTTTCCCTCCCATCTTAGTATCATCTGCAAACTTTGATATGTTACACTCGGTCCCCTCCTCCAAATCGTTAATATAGATTGTAAAGAGTTGGGGACCCAGCACTGACCCCTGCGGAACACCACTAGTTACTGATTGCCAGTCTGAGAATGAACCATTTATCCCAACTCTCTGCCTTCTGTTGGATAGCCAATCCTCTATCCATGCCAGGATATTACCCCCAATCCCGTGATTTTTTATCTTAAGCAATAATCTTTTGTGTGGCACCTTGTCAAATGCCTTTTGGAAGTCTAAATACACTACGTCCACTGGTTCCCCTTTATCCACCCTATATGTTACTTCCTCAAAGAACTCCAGCAAATTTGTCAAACATGACTTCCCCTTCATAAAACCATGCTGACTTTGTCCTATTAAATTATGATTATCCAAATGTCCTGTTACTGTCTCCTTAATAATGGACTCCAAAATTTTACCTACCACAGACGTTAGGCTAACCGGTCTATAGTTTCCAGCCTTCTGTCTACTGCCCTTTTTAAATAAGGGTGTTACATTAGCAGTTTTCCAGTCTGCCGGGACCTTTGCCGAGTCCAGGGAGTTTTGGAAAATTATTACCAATGCATCCACAATCCCTACCGCCACTTCCCTCAAGACCCTAGGATGTAAGCCATCAGGTCCAGGCGATTTATCCGCCTTGAGTCCCATTATTTTACTGAGTACCACTTCCTTAGTGATGTTGATCGTGTTTAGCTCCTCCCCCCCTTTAGCCCCCTGTTTGTCCAGTGTTGGGATATTCTTAGTGTCCTCTACTGTAAAGACTGATATAAAATATTCATTCAGTGTTTTTGCCATCTCCATATTTCCCACCATTAATTTCCCGGTCTCATCCTCTAAGGGACCAACATTTACTTTAGCCACCCTTTTCCTTTTTATATAACTATAAAAACTCTTACTATCTGTTTTTATATTTTTTGCTAATTTACTTTCATAATCTATCTTCCCTTTCTTAATCAATCTTTTTTTTTGTTTTTTGCTGTCTTTTAAAATTTTCCAAATCCTCTATCCTCCCACTAGATTTGGCTACCTTATATGCCCTTGTTTTTAGTCGAATACTATCCTTAATTTCTTTACTTAGCCACGGATGGCTGTCTTTTCTTTTACACCCTTTTCTTCTCAGTGTAATATATATTTTTTGGAAGTTGTAAAATAACTCCTTAAATGTACACCACTGATCATGTATCGTCTTACCCTTTAATCTATTTTCCCAATCCACTCTACTCAATTCCACTCTCATACCTTCATAGTCTCCTTTATTCAAGCTTAGCACGCTTGTTTGAGATTCAACCTTCTCACCCTCTAATTGAATATGGAATTCAACCATGTTATGGTCACTCATTCCAAGGGGATCCTTTACCAGGACATTTTTAATTAATCCTGTCTCGTTACACAGGACCAGATCTAAGGTTGCTTGCCCCCTGGTCGGTTCAGTTACATACTGCTCAAGAAACCCATCCCTAATACACTCAATGAACTCATCCTCAAGGCAGCCCTGCCCAATTTGATTTGTCCAATTAATATGATAGTTAAAATCCCCCATAATTATAGATGTTCCCTTATTACAAGCCTCAACTATTTCCTGATTGATACTCTGTCCAACAGAGTTGCCAAGGTGGCATCGTCAGAGCAGATGTGGCGGAGACGGAGAAACTGGGAGAATGGAATAGAGTCCTTACTGGAGGCGGGGTGAGAGGAAGTGTAGTCCAGGTAGCTGTAGGAGTCAGTGGGCTTGTAGTGAATGTTTGTCAATAACCTATCCCCAGAGATGGAGACGGAGAAGTCGAGGAAGGGAAGGGAAGAGTCAGAGATGGACCATGTGAAGGTGAGGGAAGGGTGGAAATTGGATGCAAAGTGAATGAAATTATCTAGTTCGGGGCAAGAGCAGGAAACGGCACCGATACAGTCATCAATGTACTGGAAAAAGAGGTGAGGGAGGGGACCTGAGTAGGACTGGAACAAAGACTGTTCCACATATCCCACAAAAAGGCAGGCATAGCTAGGACCCATGCGAGTTCCCATAGTAAATCCTTTCATTTGGAGGAAGTGAGTGGTGTCAAAGGAGAAGTTGTTCAATGTGAGAACAAGTTCAGCCAGGTGGAGGAGGGTGGTGGTGGATGGGGACTGGTTGGGCCTCTGTTCAAGGAAGAAGCGGAGCGCCCTCAGGCCATCCTAGTGGGGGATGGAGGTGTAGAGGGATTGTACGTCCATAGTGAAAAGGAGGCGGTTGGGGCCAGGAAACTGGAAACTGTTAAAGTGGCAGAGGGCGTCGGAAGAGTCACGGGTGTAGGTGGGAAGAGACTGGACAAGGGGAGAAAAGATAGAGTCGAGATAGGAAGAGATAAGTTCCGTGGGGCAAGAACAGGCTTAAACGATGGGCCTCCCAGGGCAGTCTTGTTTGTTAATCTTGGGAAGGAGGTAGAAGCGGGCTGTGCGGGGTTGGGGAACTATGAGATTGGCAGCCGTGGGGGGAAGATCTCCAGAGGAGATGAGGTCAGTGACATTCTTGGAAACGGTGGCTTGATTTTCAGTGGTGGGGTCATGGTCCAGGCGAAGGTTGGAGGAGGTGTTGGAGAGTTGGCGTTCAGCTTCCGCTAGGTAGAGGTCGGTTCGCCAAACAACAACAGCACCACCCTTGTCAGCGGGTTCAATGACAATGTTGGGGTTGGATCTGAGAGAATGGAGTGCTGCAAGTTCAGAGGGAGGTAAGTTGGAGTGAGTGAGGGGAGCAGAGAAATGGAGATGGCCGATGTCACGCCGGCAGTTAGCGATGAAAAGATCTAGAGAGGGTAAGGCAGGGGGAGGGGTCCAGGTGGAACGAGAATTTTGAAAGCGGGAGAAAAGATCTGCCGTGCGGGGGGAAGACTCCTGGCCAAAGAAGTGGGCACGGAGACGAAGGCGGTGGAAAAAGAGCTCAGCATCGCCCGGCACCTTCCCGTGCAAGCGCAAGAGATGCAACACATGCCCTTATACCTCCCCCCTTCCCACTGTCCAGGGCCCCAAACACCCCTTCCAGGTGAAACAGCGATTTACTTGTACTTCTCGCAATTTAGTATACAGTATTCGCTGCTCACGATGTGGTCTCCTCTACATTGGGGAGACCAAACGCAGAATGGGTAACCGCTTTGCGGAACACCTCCGTTCAGTCCGTAAGGGGGACCCCGAGCTTCCGGTCGCCTGTCATTTTAATTCACCACTCCACTCCCACTCAGACCTCACTGTTCTTGGCCTCTTGCATTGTTCCACTGAAGCTCAACGTAAGCTCGAGGAACAGCACCTCATCTTTCTATTAGGCACTTTACAGCCTTCCGGACTCAACATAGGGTTCAACAATTTCAGATCATAACCTCGGCCCCTATCATATATATATATATACTAGCTGGAGTGCCCAGCGGTGCAGAGGCTTTTTCGAGGGCATGTTGTTGTTGGAAGAGAGAGAGCGACTGGGGGGGAAGAGAGAGAGCGACTGGGGGAGGGGAAGGGAGAGAGAGCGACTGGGGGGAAGAGAGAGAGCGACTGGGGGGGAAGAGAGAGAGCGACTGGGGGGGAAGAGAGAGAGCGACGGGGGGGGAAGAGAGAGAGCGACTGGGGGGAAGAGAGAGAGCGACTGGGGGGAAGAGAGAGAGCGACTGGGGGGGAAGAGAGAGAGCGACTGGGGGGGAAGAGAGAGAGCGACTGGAGGGGAAGAGAGAGAGCGACTGGGGGGAAGGGGGGGAGGGGAGGGGGGAAGGGAGGGGAGGAGGGGGGAAGGAGGGGGGGAAAGAGGGGGGAATGGTGGGAGGGGGAATTGGGGGAGGGGGAAGGGGGGGAAGGGGGGAAGAAGGGGGGAGAAGGGAGGGGGGTGGACGGGGGAGGAAGGGGAGGGGGGAGGGGTGTTGGAGGGGGAGGGGGAGGAGGGGGGGAGGAAGGAGAGGGGGAGTCCCCGAGCCCTGCCCCCCGATCTCCCGATGTCCTGCCCCCGATCTCCTGTCCCCCGATCTCCCGATGTCCCGCCCCCCGATCTCCCATCCCCTGATCTCCCGATGTCCCGCCCCGCGATCTCCCGATGTCCCGCCCCCCGATCTCCCGATGTCCTGCCCCCCGATGTCCCGCCCCCCAATCTCCCGATGTCCCGCCCCGCGATCTCCCGATGTCCCACCCCCCGATCTCCCGATGTCCCGCCCCCCGATCTCCCGCCCCCGATCTCCCGTCCCCCAATCTCCCGATGTCGCGAGCCCCGCCCCCCGATGTCGCGAGCCCCGCCCCCCAGATGTCCTGAGCCCCGCCCCCCGCCCTCCCAAGCACCGGCCTCCCGTTCTCCGGAGCCCTGCCCTCCCGAGCTGGTTTCAAGACCGCCGATTGCGGCTGTGAGAGACGGCCGGCGGGCCCGGTTGCCGGGGTAACCCTTCCCGCTCTCCAAGCCCCGCCCAAGATCCGCACTCCCGAGAGTCCCGCCCCCCCGCCCGAGCCGAACGGGGAACAGAGAGAGACGCCGTGTCTCAGCTGCTCCTGCTGCACCCCTCGTGGCTGATGCCGTTGCCCCGGGTAACGTGACAACGGGGGGACGGGGGGGCGCGGGGAGGGAGCTTAGCAGAAGCCGTGGGACAATTACCTAGCTCGGACGTGGCTGGGCAGGAGAGGCCCAGGCTTTGAGGCCTAGGTTCTGAGGCCTTACAAAAACGGGGAAAGGTAGGAAAAAGAATCTTCAGGTTAGAGAAAATATTTACAAATGAATGAAGTTTTTTAAAAAACAATTTAATAAAAGCAATTTTTTTTTGCTGGAAATGTAGGTTTGAAAAGAAAAACGCAGAAAGCGGAAAAAAGAATGGAATCAAGATGGCTGACACTCACCTCGGTTCAGAACGATAAAGCCCGCCCACACACGCACCGATTGGTCGACCGTCAGGTCACCGAAGCATAGGATTGGTCAATCGTCCCGTCACTCGACTGTAGGAGGGCCCGCCCGCACGCGCCAGGAACCCGGCGTACGATTGGTTGACCTCGACATCACTTTATCGCTAATGAGCGGATAATGAGATGCTAATGAGCGGAATTTGAACGTTTTTGGATACCGCGGGCGCAATTTTTGTCTGGCCAAAACATAAATACGCCTATGACCGGTCCGTAATCGTAAGCTTTCTTTTGATGTGACGCGCGTGTAGGTACGCTCTATAACTTTTGAACGGATAGAGAATGGACAAACAGACAGATAGACAGACAGACAGACAGAAGAGGTCTTTTATATATAGATATATATTTTATCCACACTTTTTGTCTGTGTCTTTTTTTCTTCTCCCCCACATGGCAGCTGTCTTCCATTCTGCCAGCACAATTTACACTTCATCTAGAGCCATCCTTTGTTCCTTAACCTGTTCCATTACCATCTCCTTTTGCCTTGAATATCTATTAATGTCATTTAATCTCTCCTGCCTTCCATCCTATCACAGACCTTCCCTTTTGTTCTTTCATCCCCTCCCCCCTTTCTCAGCCTCTTCACTTGACAAAGTCAACATGGATTTACAAAAGGTAAATCATGCTTGACTAATCTACTGGAATTTTTTGAGGATGTAACTGGTAAAATAGATAAGGGAGAACCAGTGGATGTGATGTATTTGGACTTTCAGAAGGCTCTCGATAAGGTCCCACATAAGAGATTTGTAAAGTCTGTGGGTTGTGCAGTTAATAAATACACAGACTTCAGAAGTAACAAACAAACAGGTCTTTACTATTCGGAGGTCAGGGAGAATCTGCCCCAGTTATCCTGCCACAACACTTATATACTGGTGTGGTCACTGTCGGTATTACAGTATACAGGAGCCAAACAAATAGTGCCACACCTAAAGTAGTTCTCTTAAAGGTGAACGGTTACATTCAATAGTTCCCTTAAAGGTAGACGGGTACATACACTACAATCCTCCCTTTTTAGCTTATTACTTACAGAGTCCCCGTTAAACATACATATCTTCAACTTCATATAAAACAATTTACAGATATAATCTCGGTGGGAACAGTTCATAGATTCAGTCTCTGATCTTGACTCGTTCCGAACAGCATCTCTTTGGTGTAGCCGGTTCACATGGCTAGCGTGACTCCTCCATAGCCTTTTTCTTGACGTAACAGCTTGAACTTTCGTCCTGTTGAACCAGCAGTGCGGACTTTTACAACCAACTGGCTGTCTTGATAATTTCCGGTTTTTCAACTAATTTAGCTCCTTTCGTAGTGTCCCGCCTGAGATGGTAGAAGTGATAATATTTTAGACGGTTATTATCTTCTGCTTCTTCTTTTTCTTTTCTGCCTTTTTGAAACTCTCGGAGCTCCTTTCTCGGCTGCCAGCTGTAGTGCCACCAACTCTCTATGTTCCTTAGACCTTAAGTGCTTCATCCGGATTTCAGCACTTTGGGAGTTTTCATCACAAACTGAGCAGACCAGATCCTCGTAATATTCAGTGTCACTCAACAGGTCATGGTAATACTCGGGTTCGTCCTGAGTTAGGCCAGCGAGAGGGCCTTCTACTTCCTCCTTACCCATCTGGACGTTAGCTGACTGTGGTTCCTTCCCTAGACATCTTTCTTGAAAAGACTTCTTCCTGCATTCAATTTCATCCCGCTCTTCCTGGGTTGTCTGCCATTCCTTCACTACTGACCTCATTTGTGAGTTCAATACCTTCCCTTCCACCGGGGATTGCGTTATCAGGCTATTTAATCCTTCTACTGAAGCAGCTGTTTCAACATTCTTCTGTTCACATTGACGTGATTCAACGAACTCTTCATAGAGTAAACTGTAACACAAAATCTGTGTTGCCACCTCAGTTATTTCCGTAACTTTTGGGAGCTCCGAATTCCTTCCCTTTGAAGATTGAAGCTCGTGTTCCCATTGTGGAGTCTTGTCTCTCAGCATGTGAAGGAGTTGGCTGACCGTTAACTCTTCCACGGGGACTCTGTGGATCAGAGTCTTCACCATTTCCTCCACCTTTCCCTCCAATGCTTTCACCTTCCTTTCCTCTTGTACTTTGGTTTCAAGCGCTCGAAGAAGTTGCGCCTTGATGCTCCCAAGCTCATGTTCAGGGCCCATTCTTACAGTCTTTGTGTTTCTTACAGTTTCCTTTCCTTCCACTGAAAGGATTCCCCGTTGACTCTGTTCTTCAAGTCGTTGAACCTCGGTCATTGCCGCCTCATATTTGTCTTGGGTTTCCTTCAATATTTTTATGAGTTCTTGGACATCTTGTCTTTCATGTTCTGCCATGTCTTTCACCTCTAAATTCTCATCTATGGATGGAACTTCTACCGATGAGTCTGTCTTGGCCTTGAGCTCATCAAGAATTTCCTGCAGCCTTTGGACTTCTTGCTCATGTTCAACCTTTAGTTGTTCATATGCTTCTACTGAAACTAGCTTTTTGGAGGTTGTCGAGTTAATCCCCTCCAGAATTGTAGCCTGGGCCTGTTCATACTGTTCTTTCAACTTCTCACACTCTGCTTGTAAGGAGTCGTAGAGAAGAACTGGAATAAAATCCCGGCTTCCTGAAGATTCCTCTTCATTTGCTTCTTTCGCAATTTCCGGACTTGTCGCCACTGTAAAGTCTGTGGGTTGTGCAGTTAATAAATACACAGACTTCAGAAGTAACAAACAAACAGGTCTTTACTATTCGGAGGTCAGGGAGAATCTGCCCCAGTTATCCTGCCACAACACTTATATACTGGTGTGGTCACTGTCGGTATTACAGTATACAGAAGCCAAACAAATAGTGCCACACCTAAAGTAGTTCTCTTAAAGGTGAACGGTTACATTCAATAGTTCCCTTAAAGGTAGACGGGTACATACACTACAAGATTAGCGTGCAAAATTAAGGCACATGGGATTGGGGGCAAGGTATTGACTTGGATAGAGAACTGGTTGGTGGACAGAAAGCAAAGAGTTGGAATAAACGGGTCATTTTCCGAGTGGCAGGCAGTGACTAGTGGGGTACCGCAAGGATCGGTCCTAGGACCCCAGCTGTTCACAATATATATTAATGATCTGGACGAGGGAATTGGATGTAATATCTCCAAATTTGCAGATGACACAAAGCTGGGTGGGAGGGTAAGCTGTGAGGAGGATGTTGTGAAACTCCAGTACGATTTGGACAGAAACATAGAAACATAGAAACATAGAGATAGGAACAGGAGTAGGCCATTCGGCCCTTCGAGCCTGCTCCGCCATTCAATGAGATCATGGCTGATCTTCGTCTGAGATCTTAGCTGATCTTACCAGTTCAGTACCCCGTCCCCGCCTTTTCTCCGTAACCCTTAATCCCCTTAGCCTTCAGAAATATATCCAATTCTCTCTTGAAAATATTTATTGAATTAGCCTTCACAGCCCTCTGTGGCAGGGAATTCCACAGGCTCACCACTCTTTGAGTGAAGAAATTCTTCCTCATCTCTGTTTTAAATGATTTGCCCGCTATTTTTAGACTGTGGCCCCTGGTTCTGTGCTCCCCTGCCATTGGAAACATTCTCTCTGAATTCAGCCTGTCCAGGCCTGCCATAATTTTATATGTTTCGATGAGATCCCCTCTCAATCTTCTAAACTCCAGTGAGTACAAGCCCAAACTATTCAATCTCTCCTCGTAGGTCATTCCCGCCATTCCAGGTATCAGCCTGGTGAATCGCCGCTGCACTCTTTCCATGGCAAGAACATCCTTCCGCAGATGGGGCGACCAAAACTGTACACAATACTCCAGATGCGGTCTCACCAGCACCTTGTACAGCTGTAGTAAGGTATCCCTATTCCTATACTCGAACCCCCTTGATATGAAGGCCAACATACCATTTGCCTTCTTAATCGCCTGTTGCACCTGCATGCTCTCCTTCAGTGACTGGTGCACAAGAACACCCAGGTCCCTCTGCACTTCCCCATCTCCCAATCTATTGCCATTTAGATAATAATATACCCTCCTGTTTTTACCCCCAAAGTGGATAACCTCGCATTTATCCACATTATAGTGCATCTGCCACGTATCCGCCCATTCCCCCAACCTGTCCAAATCGCACTGTAGCCTCCTGACATCCTCATCAGAGCCCACCCCTCCTCCTAGTTTAGTGTCGTCAGCGAATTTGGAAATATTGCATCCAATTCCCTGATCCAGATCATTTATATATATTGTGAACAGCTGGGGTCCCAGGACAGATCCTTGCGGCACCCCGCTGGTCACTGCCTGCCACTCCGAAAACGAGCCGTTTATTCCAACTCTCTGTTTTCTATCCGCCAGCCAGTTCTCTATCCACGTTAATACTTTGCCCCCAATCCCATGAGCCTTAATTTTGCATGATAATCTTTTGTGTGGAACCTTATCGAAGGCTTTCTGGAAGTCAAGGTACACCACATCCACTGGCTCTCCCCCATCTATTTTACCAGTTACTTCCTCAAAAAATTCCAGCAGATTAGTCAAACACGATTTACCCTTTGTAAATCCATGTTGACTCTGTCCGATCCTTTCCCCATTTGTCAAGTGCTCCGCTATTTTATCCTTAATAATGGACTCTAGCATTTTGCCCACAACCGATGTAAGGCTTACTGGTCGATAATTCCCTGCTTTCTCTCTACCCCCCTTTTTAAATATTGGGGTAACATTAGCTACCCTCCAATCCACGGGTACTGTTCCCGAGTCAATGGAGTTCCGGAAGATGATCCTTAGAGCATCTGCTATCTCCAGGGCCACCTCCTTAAGTACCCTAGGATGTAGTTTATCAGGCCCCGGGGATTTGTCGGCCTTCAGTCCCCTCAACTTACCCAACACCATATCCCTAGAGATACTAATTTCTGTCAGCTCCTCCCTCTCATTGGTCCCTATGTTTGCCGATATTCCTGGGAGGTTATTTGTGTCCTCCTTTGTGAATACAGAACCAAAGTATGAGTTTAATTGGTCTGCCATTTCCTTATTCTCCATTATATATTCTCCCGAATCGGACTGCAAGGGACCGACTTGGGATTTTACCAGTCTTTTCCTCCTGATATACCGATAAAAGCTTTTGCAGTCTGTCTTTATGTTTGCTGCAAGTTTACTTTCGTATTCTATTTTCCCCTTCCTGATTAATCCCTTTGTCCTCTTTTGCTGTATCCTGTACTGCCCCCAATCTTCCGGTCTGGTGCTTTTTTTTGCCAGTTGATATGCCCTTTTTTTTGATTTTATGCTGTCCCTAATTTCCCTCGTTATCCACGGTTGAGCCACCTTTTTAGGTTTATTTTTATGCCAAACCGGTATAAACATGTTCTGCAATTCTTCCATTCTATCTTTGAATGCTTGCCATTGTCTATCCACTGTCAATCCCCCCAGAAACACCACCCAATCAATCTTACCCAATTCCCGTCTCATACCCTCGTAATTCCCTTTATTTAAGTTCTGGACCTTAGTCTCTGATTCAATTCCCTCACTCTCCATCTCGACTGAGAGCTCGATCATATTATGATCGCTCTGACCCAAGGGGCCTCGTACAAGAAGATTGTTGATAAGTCCCTTCTCATTGCACAATACCCAGTCTAAAATGGCCTGATCTCGAGTCGGCTCCTCGACATATTGGTCCAGATAACCGTCCCGAAAACATTCCAGGAATTCCTCCTCCTCAGAATTTTTACTAATTTGGGTAGTCCAATCAATATGTAAATTAAAGTCACCCATGATGACAGCTGTGCTCTTATCGCACGCTTCTCTAATTTCCCTTTTTATGCCTTCCCTCACCTCCATATTACTATTTGGAGGCCTATATATCACACCCACTAACGTTTTCCTCCCCTTGCTATTTCTCATTTCTACCCATACAGATTCCGTTTCATCCGAGTTAATATCCTTCCTTTCCATTGCATTAATCCCCTCCTTTACCAGCAATGCTACCCCACCTCCCCTACCTTTTTGCCGATCCTTCCTAAATATTGTATATCCCTGGATGTTAAGTTCCCAGCCTTGCCCACCCTGCAGCCACGTTTCTGTAATCCCAATCAAATCATACTTGTTTACCTCTATTTCCACAACTAATTCATCCACCTTGTTCCTAATGCTTCTAGCATTAAGATACAAAGCCTTCAGGTTGGGTGATTGGGCAGAAATATGGCAAATGCACTATAATGTGGATAAATGTGAGGTTATCCACTTTGGTGGCAAAAACAGGAAGGCAGATTATTATTTGAATGGCAATAGATTGGGAGAAGGGGAAGTGCAAAGAGACCTGGGTGTTCTTGTGCACCAGTCGCTGAAGGTAAGCATGCAGGTGCAGCAGGCGGTTAAGAAGGCAAATGGTATGTTGGCCTTCGTAGCAAGAGGGTTCGAGTACAGGAACAAGGCTGTCTTGCTACAGTTGTACAGGGCCTTGGTGAGACCGCACCTTGAGTATTGTGTGCAGTTTTGGTCGCCTTACCTGAGGAAGTACGTTCTTGCCATGGAAGGAGTGCAGCGAAGATTCACCAGGCTGATACCTGGGATGGCAGGAATGACGTATGAGGAGAGATTGTGTCGATTGGGCTTATACTCACTGGAGTTTAGAAGATTGAGAGGGGATCTCATCGAAACCTATAAAATTCTGTCAGGCCTGGACAGACTAGATGCAGGAAGGATGTTTATGATGGCCGGGGAGTCCAGAACCAGGGGTCATAGTCTAAGGATAAGGGGTAAGCCATTTAGGACTGAAATGAGGAGGAATTTCTTCACCCAGAGAGTGGTGAACCTGTGGAATTCTCTGCCACAGAGGGCGGTGGAGGCCAGTTCATTAAATATATTGAAAAAAGAGTTGGATATATTTCTTAAGGCTAAAGGGATCAAGGGATATGGGGAGAAGGCAGGGACAGGGCACTGAATTTGTATGATCAGCCATGATCTCATTGAATGGCGGAGCAGGCTCGAGGGGCCGAATGGCCTATTCCTGCTCCTATCTTCTATGTTTCTATGTTTCTAAAAATCTGTTCCATTTCCTGCTTTTTTCCAGCTCTGATGAAAGGTCATCGACCTGAAACGTTCACTCTGTTTCTCTCTTCACAGATGCTGCCTGACCTGCTGAGTTTCTCCAGCATTTTCTGTTTTTATTTCAGCTATTCCATTGCTCTCCTGACTGGCCTCCCATCTTCTACCCTCCATAAACTTGATTGCTACTGCCCGTATCCTAACTCACACCAAGTTCCATTCACCCATCACCCCTGTGCTCGCTGACTTACATTGGCTCCCGGTCCGGCAACAGCTCAATTTAAAAATTCTCAACCTGATGTTCAAATGCCTCCATAGTCTCGCCGCTGCCTATCTCTGTAACTACCTCCAGCCCTACAATCCTCTAAGAACTCTGCTTTCCTTCAACTCTGTACTGCTGCGCATCCCCGATTTCCTTCCTGCCACCATTGGTGGACGTGCTTTCAGCTATCTCGACCCTTAGCTTTAGAATTCCCTCTCCACCTCTCTCTCCTCCTTTAAAACCATCCTTAAACCATACCTCTTTGATCAAGCTTTTGGCCATCTCTCCTAATATCTCCTTTGTAATATATGTGGGTAGAACAAATGAAGGACAGAGACAGCATGAGTTGCTAGTCCATGTGCTTGTTTATTAGGTCAGAACAAACTGAGCATGCTCATACTAAGCCATGTGACAAACCCTGTGATAATACATTACATCCTTCTTTGGCTCGGTGTCAAGTTTTGCCTGATAATACTCCTGTGAAGCACTTTGGGATGATTTCATATGTAAAAGGTGCTCATAAATTCAAGTTGTTGTTATTATTGAAGTGTGCCCCAAGTTATTATTGTTGGATCCGTGGTTCAGTGGATGTGCTATTATTAAATAATCACACGGATGCTGTACATTAACAATAAACAGGTCTTTACTGGAGGAGGGTAGTCTCAAGACAGGGGGTACAGAGGGATGCGCAAAGCTTATATACCGGTGTGGTCACTGCCGGTACTACAGTATACAGGAGCTGAAAAAGTAGTTATGACTTAAAGGCACATACACTACAATTCCTCCCCTTTTAGATTAGTAGTACCCCTAATATTCAAATAACAATTAACATTTCAACATGTACATTAAACAACAAAAGTCCATTTATAGATTCAGTCTTTGGGGCGGCTTCCTGACCCTTTCGGGATAGCGCCTTTCCGGAGGTTCTTGTTCTTGGTGCAGAGGCGATTCTGACCCCTTTTCATCAGGTAGTTCATCGGATTCCACTGCTACTGGGTCTGAAGTAGATGCTACCGGTATGTCGGGTTCATCCCCAGGTACTCGAGACATGGGGTTGACGCGTTCCTGTGACGCTAAGTTCTGATCGACGTGGCGTCTCACAATGTTCTCCCCGACATCCACTGTGTACATTAATGGCCCCTGCCTTGTACATATCGTTCCGGGTTGCCATTTCTCTGTTCGATAGTCACGGGCCAAGACTGGCTGCCCTACATTGAAGCTCCTTGTCGGCTTCTCATTGATGTGCTGGAATTGTTTGTCCTCAACATTTCTTTGCACATTTGGTCTGAGCAAGTCCAGACGAGATCTCAACCTTCGGTTAAAGAACATCATGGCCGGGGTCTGGTTGGTAACTGCATGTGTCACGTTTCGGTAGGCTAATAAGAAATTGTCCATCTTATGCTGCAGTGGAATTTCATCGTCGCACATGGTCTTTATCGCCTTCTTAAAGGTTTGTACGAACCTCTCAGCCAATCCATTTGTGGCTGGATGATACGGGGCGGATGTGTAATGCCTTACTCCATTCCTTCTCGTAAATTGTTGGAACTCGTCGGACACAAACTGTGGTCCATTATCAGAGCAAATCTGCTCTGGCAAACCGTTTCTGGCAAATATGGTCCACAGGACTGCAATCGTTTTCTCCGTAGTGGTTGAAGACATTTTTATCACCTCAGGCCACTTTGAATGAGCATCCACTGCTATTAAGAACATTGAGTCCATGAATGGACCAGCGAAATCAATATGCACCCGTTGCCATGGAGAGGAGGGCCACTCCCATGGGTGTAGAGGGGCATGTGGTGGTGCATTTTGGACCTTCTGGCATCCTAAGCAGCTCTTAGTTAGGTCTTCGATTTGTTCATCGATTCCCGGCCACAACACATAAGCCCTAGCAAGGCTTTTCATTTTCACTCCCCCCAGATGACCTTCATGTAGCTCATTTAGCACTCTCTCCCTTAACTTGGGTGGAATCACCACTCTGGATCCACACATCACTGTCCCCTGGCATACTGACAGCTGTTCTCTTCTGGATGAGAATGCTGGCAACAGTGAGTCGCCATGTGTTGGCCATCCTCTCACCGTCAATTCATATACCCGCGACAGCTTCGGATCATTGCGGGTCTCCTTCTCTATATCCGTGTTCGTTACTGGCAATCGTTCAATTATTGACGAATAAAATATCTCGATAGGGTCCACTGCTGGTGCTTCCTCCACAGTAGGCAGTGGCAGGCGCGATAGCCCATCAGCGTTCCCATGCTGTTTTGTGCCTTTATATTCTATTTCATATTGATTCGCCCCTAGAAACAGGGACCATCTTTGTAACCGCTGTGCAGTCATCACTGGAACGCCCTTCTTAGGATTAAAGATGGAGACAAGTGGTTGGTGGTCAGTCAGCAAGGTGAACTTCTGCCCATGCAGATAGTGGTTGAATTTTTTTACTCCCCATACTAGGCTGAGGGCCTCCCTGTCAATCTGGGCATAGTTGCACTCGGCTGAGGTTAGTGACCGAGACACAAAGGCTACTAGCCTCTCCAACCCGTCTGGGAATTTGTGCGACAGCACCGCTCCAATACCATAGGGTGATGCATCACATGCCAAACGAATTGGTAGTGCTGGGTTGAAATGGGCCAACACCTCTTTTCATGTGATCAATTCGTTACACTTCTGGAAAGCTCGTCTACGTTCGTCATCCCACTTCCATGGTACCCCTGTTTGCAGTAGGGTGTTCAGTGGGTGTAATACCGTAGACAAATTTGGTAAGAACTTGTGGTAGTAGTTTACCAGCCCGAGGAACGACCTCAGTTGTGACACATTTTCCGGTGCTGGAGCCTTGACTACTGCCTCAATATTGTCAGGGGACTTATGTAACCCCTCTTCATCAATGATGTGGCCAGAATACGAGATCTGTTTCTGGAAAAACTCGCACTTGTGGCGATTAGTTCGTAGCCCATACTCCTTTAATCTGGTGAGCACCTTCTCCAAGTTGGCGAGGTGATCACCGTCATTTTCGCCCGTGACCAAGATGTCGTCCAAATAACACTGGTTCCCTGGAATCCCTTGCAGGACCTGATCCATCGCCCTTTGCCAGATAGCCAGAGCCGAGGCTACTCCAAACACCAGCCGGTTGTATTGATAGAGACCTTTATGAGTGTTGATCGTAAGGTAATGTTTCGAAGCTTCTTCTGCCTCCATTTGCAAGTACGCCTGGGCTAGATCAATTTTGGTGAAGCGTTTACCTCCAGATAGCGAGGTGAAAATATCCTCAATTCATGGAAGCGGATATTGCACCGTGTGAAGGACTGGGTTCACTGTCACCTTAAAATCCCCACAGATGCGGACCTTCTTTGGTTCCCCAGGCGTATTACTCAACGACCTCTTCATTACAGGAACGATGGGTGTAGCCCACTCGCTCCAGTCCACTTTAGACAGTACTCCTGAACGTTCCAACCCTTCCAGCTCTGCTTCAACAGCTGGTCTGATCGCATAAGGCACTGGTCTGGCGTTCAGAAACTTTGGGCTTGCATTTTCCTCTATTTTAATCGTTGCTGTTATTCCTTTTAGTGTTCCTAGTCCCTCCTGGAACACTTCTTTTGCGTCAGTTAGCATTTTTGACAGTCGTCCAGGTGTGACGTCGTCATCCTTTTTGGCCTCAACCTTCAGTGCCTGTATGGAATGCCAATCTAATTGTATCTTCTGGATCCATTCACATCCTAGCAGTGGTGGTCCTCCATTTGGCAATACATATATATCCATTTTAGGTATTTCCTGGCCTTTATATGTCACTTTCACCCTTATTTTTCCTTGGGGTAGACTTTTTGCCCCGTTAACGTCTTCAAGACAATCTCTGTAGCTTTCAAGGGTATGTGTGAAAATAGCCGCTTGTAGTCTCTTTGATTTATGACTGTTAGAGCTGACCCTGTGTCCAATTCCATTTTCACTTGGACTCCATCTATCTTGAGTGTAACCCAGATAGTCTGGTGATACTCCATGTCTGTTACCTTATGTAGTTTCAGACAACCCAGCTCCTTGCTTCCAGAGTCTGTGTCACTTTTGTGTTCGTCTGAACCACTGTCCATCACCTGGTGTACCTTTTTGTACTTCTCCTGTGGAGATTTCTTACTGTTGGTTTTCTTCCCAGACCTGCAGACTCTTGCTATGTGTCCTGCTTTCCCACAGTGTCTGCACACTTGGTCCTTGAAACAACAATCTTTCTGGTCATGTGTTGTTCTGCCGCAGTGATAGCACTTCCGTGTTCCATAGGACATTTTATTGGTGCCATATTCTTGCGGTCTCCGTTGTATCTCTGCAGCGCCCCTTGCGGCTGCTTCGTGTGATACTGCCATACTGAAAGCTTTGTCCAGCGTAAGGTCCTTTTCTGATAGAAGCTGTTTCTGGGTTCCTTCACTTTGTAGCCCACACACAAACTTGTCCCGTAACGTATCTGCTAGTCCCGCTCCAAACTGGCAGTGTTTCAATAGCTTGCGCAGTTCCGTTAGGTACTCAGCATTGCTTTCGTCTTTGTGTTGGTTCCTTTTATGGAACTTAAATCGTTCTGCTATCAGCAGCGGTGTGGGGCTTAAGTGGTCCTGTAGGATTTCTAATATGCTTTCAAAATTCTTGTTTACTGGCTTCTCTGGGGTTATTAGATTTTGCAGTAACCCATAAGTTTTTGCACCCATGGAATTTAACAGAACCAGTGCTTTATTAGCATCTGGCACTCATTCGCCCTGCAGTACACCTCAATACGTTCCTCATATGTCGTCCAATCTTCGACTTCATTGTCGAACGTAGAGATACTGCCACTCTTCGACATCCTTGGGTGTGAGTTAACTGTCAAAAATGGCGCCTCCCGCACTTCCCCTTCTTCTCCGCTGGCACAAAATGGCGTCTCCCACGCTTTCCTTCCTTCCCGCGCTCGCCCTTCTTCTCCGCTGCGGCTTCTAAAAATGGCGCCTCCCGCGCTCTTCCTTCTTCTCCGCGGCTCAATGGCGTCTCCCGCGCTCCCCTTTCTTCGCCCCGCAGACCCTGTTCAGCCCGTGAGCCCTGGCTGTGCTCTGCGCATTCTTCTTTTTATATTTTTTGACGCCGCTCAGTCTAGAACCCGGCTGTTCTTTACCCTCTCTCTCCAGTTTGTTTTCTTTTTTTTCTCGACGCCGCTCGGTGTTCAGCCCCCGGCTGCGCCCTGCGCTCTTCACCCTCTGTCTTACCCCATCGATGCTGCTCAGCTTTCTCTCTGCCGTCGGTCGGCTCCAGCCGCCGCTGCTCGGGAAGGGTCTGCGCTGGACCTGTCATCGGTCTCTTACTGCTCGTCGTGGCTGGGGAACCAAGCCCGGCTCTCCACAGCCTCCCCTCTGACGTTCAATCTCTGCCTGACGGCTGGGCGGTTGCTTGTGGTCGACACCCGTGTTGCTGGCCTCGACTATTTTTTTTTTTATGTTGCAGGTAGTTTCGAATCGACACTTGTCGCCACTGTTGGATCCGTGGTTCAGTGGATATGCTATTATTAAATAATCACACGCATGCTGTACATTAACAATAAACAGGTCTTTACTGGAGGAGGGTAGTCTCAAGACAGCGGGTACAGAGGCATGCGCAAAGCTTATATACCGGTGTGGTCACTGCCGGTACTACAGTATACAGGAGCTGTAAAAGTAGTTCTGACTTAAAGGCACATACACTACAATTATAGCATCAATTTTGCTCTGTAGTGATAAGACAATTTTCTTTATAACCCAGCAACGTTTGGTTTATAGATGCTTAGAACTCAACAGGTGCAAATGATATGCTTTTTATGTGAATTTATGGAGAGATTCCACTCCTAGAATATCTTGCTCCAAAATTCTGTTTTGGAGCTAGTGTAGCAGTCACAGATGTGCTACCTGCTGGAGTACAAAGTCTTGCAATGAGAATTTTCCATCATTCTTCTTGCCTCAAAACAAAGTGCTGAAAAGTTTTCCATAATACTGCTCAGTGGGAATGATGCCTCTTTAAAACATAAAAAAGTTAATTTAATGTGGCACTGCACTGGCTGTATTATTCTGTCTGATTAGCTTTGATGCCGGACTCCTGAGATGTCACTTTTCTGTCACATTTATCGGGCAGGATTTTCATTGGGTCGTGGAGTCGGGATTGGAGGCATGCGGGGGGTTAAAATCCTGAAATCAGGGGTCCCGACCCCATCCTGCACCCAAATCCGCCTCCATGCCAGTTTCAAAGGAGGCGGGTACCCGCCCCGCACTGGGACCCGCCTACCTGAGGCGGGAAGGGATTAGTGCCAATTAACTGCCTATTAACAGGTAGTTAACAGGCAGTTTTTAGCCTAATCCCTATTTTTAAGGTTGAAGTGTGGGATTCCCGACGGCTCCAAACCACGGCAAGTTAGAGGAGGCGGGCCGTCGGGTTGAAGGAGTTGGAGGGGTCGAGATGTTGGTGTTCAGGTGAGTGATGGGTGCATGAGTGCAAAGGTAAGTGTGTTTTGTGTGTCTAAAGTGATTAAATAAGTTTTACATATCTTTTCTTACCTTTTCAGCCTTCCTTCCTTTAGGTCTCGGGAGTCCCTCATCTCACCGGCACAGAAAGCAGAATGGCTGCGAACTGTCAAAAGTGACAGCCTTCAGCTTTCTGTGCAGGAGAGATTTCTAACTGAGTCTGTGGAGAAGGACTCAGGTTAGAAGTAAGACTGTCAGTGTTTGACAGCTTCAAACAGCTGCGAAACGCTGATATTTCATCTGTCATAGAAACATAGAAGATAGGAGCAGGAGTAGGCCATTCGGCCCCTCGAGCCTGCTGTGCCATTCAATGAGATCATGGCTGATCATCCAAATTCAGTACCCTGTTCCTGCCTTCTCTCCATATCCCTTGATCCCTTTAGCCTTAAGAAATATATCCAACTCCAAAGCTCTTGACAGATGAAATGTCAATCTATGACGTCACCTGTTGCTGGGTGGCCCTTAATTGGCCTGCTGAGCCCACTGGGCGTGCTCAACAAGGTCAATCAAGTTAAAATCGCGTGGATTGGCCGCATCTCGATGGAGGCGGGACTACAACCCCGAAAGTTGTAGTCCCGCCTCCAACCGGACTCCTGAATGAAAATCCTGCCCATCGTGTTTGAATGGAAACAGCATAAGAGACATATTCGAGAGGTATTCAAGAAGGCTCATAGGGGGAAAAATTTGGTTGCTTTGCACCTCCCGTTAGCGCACTAAGAGGGTGCTAACGGGGTGCAAAGCAACTAGCGCCCGGGCGCGGGGCGCCAACACATCCCGCAAAATTCAGTGGGAGGTTAGCGGCGGCGCTAACTGTTAGCGTCCCGTGGCGCTGCACCACCGGCGATTATGTCATCACCGTGCGCAGCGCCCCACTCACGTCCCGGCTGCGATCTTCGATAGCGTCCCCTGACTTACCGCTGGACGCTATGTCCGACGGGGTCAGGGGGGCCTACCTGCGGCTGGGGCGGTGCTATTTAAAGGCAAGATTCCAGGTGGCCATTTTTGGTGCTGGCCACCTGCCTTTGCTGCCGTCCCTGGCCTCCTGACCCGCCCCCCCTGCGGAATGCCTGCTGCATTCCTTGAGCCCGGCACTTCTCTTGAGTGCTGGGCTCTTTTGCCAGCACTCCGATCCCCGGTGGCACAGCTGGGCCCCAGGTCGCGCAGGGCAAGGCCCCTCCCCTTTAAGAAGGGGAGGAAGGCCTGCACTACCGCGGCGCAACGTGCCACAGCGCATGGTGCTGCGGCACGTAGTGCCGCAATATTCCCTCGCAGTGCCCCAAGAGGGAGGCGGGGTGCTTCCAGTAGTGCCCCACTTCCCTCTTGGGGTGCTACCACTCAATTTCGGCCGCGGGGGCGCTAATTTTTCCAGGGCGTTAAAAGTAGCACCCCGACAAAGTTAGCACCCAAAGTGGGTGCGACTCAATTTTTCCCCCATAGAATCTCAAAGGGGGGAATTTTGCCAGCCCTGGGTAGGCGCATATGGAGACGGGACTGCTGGGAAAATGGCAGAAACTGGGAGCGGGTACCGAACCCTCTCCCAACCTGCCTCCATGCCATCTTCCCAGGAGGCGGGTCCCCAACTCGCGCAGGGACCCGTCTCTTCGAGGCAGGAAGGGGATTACAGCCAATTAACTGCCTGTTAACAGGTAGTTAACAGGCAGTTACAAGGCTTATCCCCATTTTACCCACACAAGTGCGGGCTTCCCGACGGCTGCGAACCTCGCCAGGGTCAGCGAGGCGAGCAATGGGTCTGCGGGGGTGAGAGGAATCGAAAAGTCCGCTGGGAAGGTGAGTGATGGGTGCAAGTGTGGAGAGGTAAGTATGAGAGGTGAGTGTAAAGTGTTAGAAAAAGCTTACTTACTTTTGCTCCTTCCTGCAGGCTTCAACCCTTGGGGATCCGGAGGTGCCTCATCTCAACAGCAGAGGTGGCAGAATGGCTGCTGCATTCTCAGATGCAGCAGCCATCTGATTCCTACTAAGGAAAGAGGATTGGTGAGTCTTCAGTGCAAGGGCTCACCTTAGAACAGAGATTGTCAGTGTTTCTCGAAGCTGTCAAATGCTGCCAATTCATCTGTCAAATATTTTCGACAGATGAAGCATCATACACTGACATCCTCTGTCACCGGCTTTCCCTTAATTGGCCGGATAAGCCCTCAGGGTGGGCTTAACAAGGTCAATCAAGGGAAAATAGCGTGGGTTGGCCGGACGTCGTTGGGGGTGGGACTGAAACCTGACAACCAGCAGTCCCGCCCCCAATGCGTCCCCATTTACAAAATCCAGCCCATAGTGTTCGCTGATAAAGGCACAATATTAAACAGTTTCGGAGCCTGTGTCACTCCCAATACTGCTGCACCAGTTGAAGTCTAAGTACAATAAGAAGAACTTGCATTTCTATAGCACCTTTCACAACCTCAGGATGTCCCAAAGCTCTTTATAGCCAATGAAATACCTTTGTGAAGTGTAGTCACTGTTATGATGTAGGAACCATGGCAGCTAATTTGCACACAGCAAGCTCCCACAAACAGTAATGAGACAATGACCAGCTAATCTGTTTTAGTGATGTTGGTTGAGGGATAAATAGTGGCCCCAGGACACCAGGGAGAACTCCCCTGCTCCTCTTCGAAAATAGTGCCATGAGATCTTGTACATCTACCTGAAAGGGAAAGATTTTCTTAACACTCTATTCAAATTCTCAATGAGTGGTCATATCAAAATCCCACTGAATGCCATTAAAGAGCCTGGAACGTTATCGTGTCAACGTTTAATGGATATGCTATTGTTCGTATATGTCTGTATGTATGGCAATGTGTGTGAGTAACTCTGTGTCTGTGTGGGTGTGTGTACATGTTTCACTATTTATTTCATCATCCTGGTATCAAGCCCATATCTAAAAAACAATTCTGTAAAGATAAATATAGTCCGACATGTGTTACCCATGTGTTTGTCTAGAACACATCCGACAAATACTTGAAGAGACCCTTGCCCATATTTGCTTATTTGTGTCTGGATTTCCACTTCGGAAGCACATAATTTACGGGATGAATTGATTCAATTAAATTGTAGAAAAATGTCATTCATCCTCCGCATTTATTGGAAATATCCGTTTAGCAGTGGAGCATATTACAGAGCAGCTCATAGAGAAACACTACACGATGGGCCAGATTTCATAATATAATCTCGCTGACGTGCAACTGGTTAAATTTAAAATTTATGAAACTATTAATTTCACTTACTTTAATTACTGCTTGTTACATTTTAAAATGCTTTCCTGATACTGTCTTTGGAAGCCAGGTGTGCAAGTCCTAAATGTGGGGTTAGGCTTTACAAACAATATGTTAATCAATTTTTTCTATTAGGGATGGAGCCAAGATTAATGCACTTAATATTAAAAGGCTCACAAAAGCAATTTGTTACTATGTAAGGTACTTGCATTTATATAGCGCCTTAGCATGTTAAAACCTTTCAAACCATTGTTCATACACTGATTTTATTTTGGAGTGAAATGACTGTTGTTACCAAGGCAAACATTCAGCCATTCTATACTATTTTCACATGACCATCACTATTTATATCAACATCCTGTTATCAAGATAGTATCTAAAAAAAAATTCTATATGTGCTGGATGTGTGTTTCTATATGTGTTGTCTGTATCTATGTGCATGTCTGGCTCTATGCTTCTATGGTCCAGAAATTCGGGTCTCCACGGGTGAGTACACGCTGGGTACTCACGCGTGGGCCCGATGGAAGTGCCGGTTTTCTGCATGTACTGCGCATGCGCGGGAAACCGGCACTTCCGTTCCTCTGAACGAAGGGGTTCAGAGGTCGAACACGCGTGCAGGGGAGCCTGCGTGTGCGCTTTGAACTTACTTTTTTTTTACAGGTTTCTCCAGGAGGGTAAGTCTTTAGAATTTAGAAATTTAAAAAGCAGGCGTAAGGCCTGCTTTTTACAAGGTAAGTGGTCAATTAATTAAAACATTTTTTCCACAGGTTTATTATTTTTAAAGCAAGGTAAGTTTATTTTTAGCCCCGTTAGAATATAAAATTATTTTTTTCAAAAATTTAAAATTTTGTTTAAAATAGTTATTTAATGTAATTTATAGTTTATTTAAAAAGTGTGATTTAAAAAAAATTTTTATGTGAAGGTTTACTGCTATTTTGGGGCTGTAGTATTTATAAGTCTTGACAGGTCTACCTGTCAAGACTTATGAATAGGCTTTTCCCTCCTCCGATTGGCTGCCCATGGCTCACGTGATCCCAGGGGATGCACCGAACTAACTACGCCCCTGGGACACGCAAGCACTGCGCGCCAGCAGCTGGGCCAGGTCCCAGATCGGAATTCCACGGGGCCCTACAGCTCAACGGCTGGCGCACAAGGTAAGTGCAGGTCGGGGGCTTGCACCCGCGGGAAGCCCCCGACCCGAATTTCTGGGCCAATGTGTGTGCCTGTGTGCATCTGTCCATCTGTGTAATTATGTATGTACCTAAGACCGCCTACCTCCACCTCCGTAACATCGCCTGACTCCGCCGCTGCCTCAGCTCATCTGCTGCTGAAACCCTCATCCTTTGTTACCTCTAGACTTAACTATTCCAAAGCTCTTCTGGCTGACCTCCCACCCTCCATAAACTTGAGCTCATCCAAAACTCTGCTGCCTGCATCTTAACTCCAACCTTGCTGTTAACTAATCACTAGATCCTAAATCTCCAGTCCGTTTCAAACTTGGTGGCAGCCTGCACAAAGCCAAAGAGGCCTCGCATGGCCCGTGATTCACCTAGGTTACACAATAAATAAAAGCAGCAGGGATAAGCCATCACAAGGCATTAATAATATATTTAAATACAGTGGAGACCACCTGAAGAGAAGCATTTAAAAAACAAACAGCAGGAGCGGACCATTCTGTTGGCAGTGCCAGCAGGAAACTCACTTGGGCCACAGAGGGGAAAATCCAGCTAGTGACCGTGGGAGGAAAGACACAAAGAAACCAAACATGTTCAACAAAGCCCCATTACCCTTTCATAATACTAATATCAAAACTACATTTTAATGAATTCTGGGATGCAGATCTCAAGCGAGCCTTCCGGGCGGTCAGACAGATGCTAAAGGCATGTTTATTGTTTCCTGGCAATTCTGTGATAGTCGCCAGATGTTTTATGCAGAGGGCAACAGAACTATTGTGGCCTGACATTGCATAATAAAATGTTGTCTTCCTCTGCTCACAGGTGTGGACAGTACTGGCGGACAATGTTATTATTTATGCGGAGGCAGCCCATGTGCCTCATAAATCAGGTATAATCATTTTAAGGAGACAATGGCCAGATGTTCATATTCACTTACAGTTTGTAAAGCCATCTGTAGTATGGCTTCAGCAGTTGGCTCTGATGTTTTAACTATAACCTTCTACAAACGTTGTCCCTTCCAGGGTTACCTTGAATTATGTATCATTTAAATCAAAATTAAACACTTATAATTTCAAACTTTGACATCCATTTGCTTCCTCTACCCATTTCCATTGTGTTTTTGTATGCTGTATGCTGATGACACCCAGCTCTACCTCAACGCCACTTCTCTCGACCCCTCCACGGTCTCTAAATTGTCAGACAGCTCCAGTACTGGATGAGCAGAAATTTTCCCTAGTTAAATATTGGGAAGACCGAAGCCATTGTTTTCAGTCTCCTCCACAAACTCCGTTCCCTAGCCACTGACTCCATCCCTCTACCTAACATCTGCCTGAGGCTGAACCACACTGTTTGCAACCTTGGTATCATATTTGACCTTGAAATGAGCTTCCGACCACATATCCGTGCCATCACAAAGACTGCCTATTTCCACCTCCGTAACATCGCCTGTCTCTGCCCTTCCCTCAGCTCATCCGCTGCTGAAACCTTCATCCATGCCTTTGTTACCTCTAGACTTGACTATTCCAAGCTCTCTTGGCTGGCCTCCCACACTCTACCCTACGTAAACTTGAGGTCATCCAAAACTTGGCTGCCCGTGTCCTAACTTACACCAAGTCCCGTTCACCCATCACCCCTGTGCTCGCTGACCTACATTGACTCCCAGTTAAGCAACACCTCGATTTCAAAATTCTCATCCTTCTTTTCAAATCCCTCCATGGCCTCACCCCTCCCTATCTCTGTAATCTCCTCCAACCCCACAACCCACCCACGATATCTGCGCTCCTCCAATTCTGCTCTCTTGAGCATCCCTGATTATAATCGCTCAACCATTGGTGGCCGTGCCTTCTGTTGCCTTGCCCCTAAGCTCTGGAATTCCCTGTCTAAACCTCTCCGCCTCGCTACCTCTCTTTCCTCCTTTTAAGACTCTCCTTAAAAGCTACCTCTTTGATCAAGCTTTTGGTCACCTGCCCTAATATCTCCTTATGTGGCTCGGTGTTAAATTTTGTCTTATAACACTCCTGTGAAACACCTTGGGATGTTTTGCTACGTTAAAGGAGCTATATAAATACAAGTTGTTGTTGTTGGTGGCGAGAGAGCTGGAAAGATTTAATGAGGAACACCATAAAGGTTTTAAGAGCTAAATTAACATCTGCGGTTGAAATGGAATGACCTCTTGAACAGCCTAGTTATATTTAGCCAAGAGAGTTTTGCATTTATTTCTAATTTTTTCTGACTTACCCTGCTGAAAGTGCTGACCTTTGCTGAAATATGGCTCCATAGGCATCGCTCCATTATCAATTGTTTTGGGGGAAACCAGCATTTCAAAATTTAAATTCCTCCAAGAGAACCTTAGCAATATTGGAGACCAGGGACGCACTAGAGTACATTACTACTAGGGTGCAACAGATGGGAAAACCGTAAGGCTACTGCCCATATATGGGTATAATATGACTGCCCATATCTGGGTATAATAAGAACATAAGAATTAGGAGCAGGAGTAGGCCATACGGCCCCTTGTGCCTGCTCTGCTATTCAATAAGATCATGGCTGAACTTCGACCTCAGCTCCACCTTCCCACCCAATCCCCATATCCAAAAATCTATCTATCTCAGCCTTAAATTTACTCAAAGACTCAGTAGCCACACCCTTTGGGGTAGAGAATTCCAAAGACTCACAACCCTCTGAATGAAGAAATTCCTCCTCATAGTCTTAAATGGCCAACCCCTTATCCTGAGACTATGCCCCCTAGTTCTAGACTCTCCAGCCAGGGGAAACAACCTCTCAGCATCTACCCTGTCAATTCCTCTCAGAACCTTGTATGTTTCAATGAGATCACCGCTCATTCTTCTAAACTCCAGAGAGTAGAGGCCCAATCTACTGAATCTCTCCTCATAGGACAACCCTCTCATCCCAGGGAGCAATCTAGTGAACCTCTGCTGCACCGCTCCTAAGGCATGTATGCCCTTTCTCAGATAAGGAGACCAAAACTGTGCACAGTACTCTAGGTGTGGTCTCTCCAAAGCCCTGTACAATTGTAGTAAGACTTCCTTAATCTTGTACTCCAACCCCCTTGCAATAAAGGCCAACATGTCATTTGCCTTCCTAATTGCTTGCTGTACCTGCATGCTAGCTTTCTGTGTTTCTTGTACAAGGACACCTAAATCTCTCTGGACACCAACATTTAATAATTTCTCACCATTTAAAAAATATTCTGTTTCTGTATTCTTCCTACCAAAGTGAATAACCTCACATTTCCCCACATTATACTCCATCTGCCACCTTCTGGCCCACTCACTTAACCTGTCTAAATCCCTTTGCAGCCTCTTTGTACCCTCCTCACAGCTTACTTTCCCACCTAGCTTTATATCATCAGCAAAATTCGATACATTGCACTCGGTCCCCTCATCTAAGTCATTAATATCGGCACTGCATGGGTGGGTATAATACTACTGGCCATACATGGGTGGGTATAATGTTATTGCCATATACGGATTGGCATATGCACCTGCTTCTATCTCCTATGTAATTTTTTATGGGTGCAAAAAAATGACTGTAACAAGTTCCTGACGTAACAGCTTCCTGCCCCATTCCGCACCTCCCATTTGCACAGATTACGCTGTTTTCCTGGTGCAATGATGGAGCAATTTGGGACCAGGAAGTCCTCAGGAGTGTGTTAATATTTGCAGGGAGTCGCCCACATAGAAAGTTTGAAAGCCGCTGCACTACATTGCCTCACAAGTGTGACATTTCTATTCCCAACACCAGCTGTCCCTGTGGTCTGAAGCTTCCATATGAATGCTGCATTACAGGCAGTCCTGTGTTGTGGATTTATACGCACAGGGTCTCGATGAAACCTATCAGGACCCTTACAATCTGCAAAGGGACAACTTTCATTCCATCAGTCTGGGTTGGATTCAAACTCTTAAGACTGATCCAGCCAAAATTAAAACCGAGTAAATGCTCCGTGAGCCTGAACATTCCTCTTAACAAGGAGCCCAGTAACTGGTGTGCAGTAGGCATTAAAAACCAATCTCCATGTTCCTTTTTTATTGCAGTGACAATATTTGCTTACGTTATCTCTCCAGCCAGCAAGGTTTGATGATACATCAGTGACCCTGGTTGCTTAACAGTTGCAATTTATGACATAAAGTGCTAATTAGATAAAAAAAAACATTTTGGAGGGAAAGAGATAAAGTAATGGGCAAACAGTAAAAAAGGATAGGGGAACGACACCGTGCCAAGGAACATATACTGTACCACACATCAGGAAGGGAAAGTCTGAATCATATTTAGTCAGATGAATTATTAAATCTTTACTCAAAAACTCTGCCTGTTGTATCATCTCTGCTAAATACAGGGATATCTCTTCCTGCCAACCTCCATGGACGAGAGGGTGTCAGCTGTGGCTCAGTGGGTAGCACTGTCACCTCTGAGTCAGAATGGTTGTGGGTTCAAGTCCCACTCCAGAGACTTGAGCACAAAATCTAGGCTGACATTCCAGTGCGGGAGTGCTGCACTGTCGGAGGTGCCGTCTTTCGGATGAGACGTTAAAGCGAGGCCTCTGCCTGTCCTCTCAGGTGGATGTAAAAGATCTCGCGGCACCTGTTTTTCCAAGTATCCTGGCCAATATTAATCCCTCAACCAACATCACTAAAACAGATTATCTGGTCAGTTATCTCATTGCTGTTTGTGGGAGCTTACTGTGTGCCAATTGGCTGCCCCGTTTCCTACATTGACTAATCTACTGGAATTTTTTGAGGATGTAACTGGTAAAATAGATAAGGGAGAACCAGTGGATGTGGTGTATTTGGACTTTCAGAAGGCTTTCGATAAGGTCCTGCATAAGAGATTAGCGTGTAAAGTTAAGGCACATGGGATTGGGAGCAAGGTATTGACTTGGATAGAGAACTGGTTGGCAGACAGAAAGCAAAGAGTTGGAATAAACGGCTCTTTTACCGAGTGGCAGGCAGTGACTAGTGGGGTACTGCAGGGATCGGTCCTTGGACCCCAGCTATACACAATATATATTAATGATGATCTGGATGAGGGAACTAGATGTAATATCTCCAAGTTTGCAGACGACACAAAGCTGGGTGGGCGTGTGTGCTGTGAGGAGGATGCCGAGAAACTACAGGATGATTTGGACAGGTTGTGTGATTGGGCAGAAGCATGGCAGATGCAATATAACGTGGATAAATGCGAGGTTATCCACTTTGGTGTCAAAAACAAGAAGGCAGATTATTATCTGAATGGCAATAGATTGGGAGAAGGGGAAGTGCAACGAGACCTGGGTGTCCTTGTGCACCAGTCGCTGAAGATAAGCATGCAGGTGCAGTAGGCGGTTAAGAAGGCAAATGGTATGTTGGCCTTCGTAGCGAGAGGGTTTGAGTACAGGAACAAGGATGTCTTGCTGCAGTTGTACAGGGCCTTGGTGAGATCACATCTTGAGTATTGTGTGTAGTTTTGGTCACCTTATCTGAGGAAGGATGTTCTTGCCATGGAGAGATTGCAGCGAAGATTCACCAGGCTGATACCTGGGATGGCAGGAATGACGTATGAGGAGAGATTGGGCTGATTGGGCTTGTACTCACTGGAGTTTAGAAGAATGAGAGGGGATCTCATTGAAACTTATAAAATTCTAACAGGACTAGATAGACTAGATGCAGGAAGGCTGTTCCCGATGGTCGGGGAGTCCAGAACCAGGGGTCACAGTCTAAGGATAAGGGGTAAGCCATTTAGGACAGAGATGAGGAGCAATTTCTTCACCCAGAGAGTGGTGAACCTGTGGAATTCTCTACCACAGAAGGCAGTAGAGGCCAATTCATTAAATATATTCAAGAAGGAGTTGGATATATTTCTTGAGGCTAAAGGGATCAAGGGATATGGGGAGAAAGCAGGGACAGGGTACTGAATTTGGATGATCAGCCATGATCGCATTGAATGGTGGAGCAGGCTCGAGGGGCCGAATGGCCTACTCCTGCTCCTATCTTGTATGTTTCTATGTTTCTATTACAACAGTTGACTACAATTCAAAAATAATCTCCTAATGTATCAGGCAACGGAACCCTGTGTGAGAACCTCTCTGGATACGTCGAGGGCATCCTGAAACCCATCGTACAGGGAACCCCCAGCTTCTGTCGCGACACTACAGACTTCTTACAGAAACTCAGCACCCACGGACCAGTTGAACCAGGAACACTCCTCGGCACGATGGACGTCACGGCACTCTACACCAGTATCCCCCACGATGACGGCATCGCTGCGACAGCCTCAGTACTCAACACCAACAACAGCCAATCTCCAGACGCCATCCTACAACTCATCCGCTTCATCCTTGACCACAATGTCTTCACCTTCGACAACCAGTTCTTTACCCAAACACACGGAACAGCCATGGGGACCAAATTCGCACCCCAATACGCCAACATCTTCATGCACAAGTTCGAGCAAGACTTCTTCGCTGCACAGGACCTCCAACCAACGCTATACACCAGATACATCGACGACATTTTCTTCCTGTGGACCCACGGCGAAGAATCACTGAAAAGACTACACGATAACATCAACAAGTTCCATCCCACCATCAAACTCACCATGGACTACTCCTCAGAATCGGTTTCATTCTTGGACACACGAATCTCCATCAAAGATGGACACCTCAGCACTTCACTCTACCGCAAGCCCACGGACAACCTCACGATGCTCCACTTCTCCAGCTTCCACCCTAACCACGTTAAAGAAGCCATCCCCTATGGACAAGCCCTGCAAATACACAGGATCTGCTCAGACGAGGAGGAATGCGATGGACACCTACAGACACTGAAAGACGCCCTCGTAAGAACGGGATATGACGCTCGACTTGTCGATCGACAGTTCCGATGGGCCACAGCGAAAAATCGCATAGACTTCCTCAGAAGACAAACACGGGACACAACCAACAGAGTACCCTTCGTCGTCCAGTACTTCCCCGGAGTGAAGAAACTACGCCATGTTCTTCGCAGCCTTCAACATGTCATCGATGACGACGAACACCTCGCTAAGGCCATCCCCACGCCTCCACTACTCGCCTTCAAACAGCCGCCTAACCTCAAACAGACCATCGTTCGCAGCAAATTACCCAGCTTTCAGGAGAACAGCGACCACAACACCACACAACCCTGCCACGGCAACCTCTGCAAGACATGCCAGATCATCAACACAGATACCATTATCACACATGAGGACACCACCCACCAGGTACATGGTACATACTCATGTGACTCGGCCAACGTTGTCTACCTCATACGTTGCAGGAAAGGATGCCCCGGAGCATGGTACATCAGCGAAACCATGCAGACACTGCGACAACGGATGAACGGACACCGCACAACAATCGCCAGGCAGGACTGTTCCCTCCCAGTCGGGGAACACTTCAGCAGTCAAGGACATTCAGCCTCCGATCTTCGGGTAAGCATTCTCCAAGGTGGCCTTCGAGACACATGACAACGCAAAATCGTCGAGCAGAAACTGATAGCCAAGTTCCGCACTCATGAGGGCGGCCTCAACCGGAATCTTGGGTTCATGTCACGCTACATGTAACCCCACCTGACGTAGAGTTATCCAGACTCGAGTCATCGTTGGCTTGTTCTCTCTACACAGATGCAGCCGGACCTGCTGTGATTTCCAGCAAAAAAATAGTTTTTTGTTTGTTTTTTGTTTTTCATACAGACCCCAGCATCTGCAACATTTGACCCCTTGTGACCCCACCTCATTGTTCTTTGATGTAATGTTTTCCTGACTGACCTGTTTGGACACCATTCACACCTTTGATTGCTGTGATTATCTCTCTGCCGAGGTGTGATAAAGTGCAGTTCGAAAGATTACCTGTAATCATCTGGCAGTATTCTCTGACTATATATGCTGTGCCTATATGCATCTCTTCACTTCACCTGACGAAGGAGCAGCGCTCCGAAAGCTTGTGATTTCAAATAAAGCTGTTGGACTATAACCTGGTGTTGTGTGACTTCTTACATTTGTCCACCCCAGTCCAACACCGGCATCTCCACATCACAATTCAAAAAGTACTTCATTGACTGTAAAGCATTTTGGGACATCTGAGGTTGTGAAAGGTGCTGTATAAATACAAGCTGTACTTTTTACAGTTACAATCAAAGAGCTGCGTGTACGAACTGGAGCCAGGGGTTCCTGCTAGGATTTTGAAATACAAAAACCTAGGGAAGAAACAGCAGCAGAAACATTTTGTTAAGGTTAGGTTGCTGGCTATTTGTGTGTGTGTTGTACATGGTGATAACGTGAGAGCTCGAAAACTTTAATTTGCACAAGTGTTTTGTGGTTGTAAGATAAATCTTGCATGGGTTTGTTTTGGCAACCGTTGGGGGCCTGTTTGTGAGGCATCCACATTATAACCAATTCTTAAAGCCACAGATTGCCAATTTGTGGGAACTGACTGACTCCAGTCTTGATGGTTACCAGAAACACCATTAAAATGTTAAAAAGAATTAGGGACGGCAAGATATTGTGTGTGCAACTCAGAAAACAAAGAGCAGAGGAGAGATTTTGTGTAGTAATGTGGTCTCTAATCGATAATGAGATTGTTTTGGCATTCAGTATATTTACTTTTTGCCAGCATATTTCCTGGCCCATTAGGGTCAAGGGCAGCATGTCGTCCTTTGTTATTGCACTGTCAACGCAGTCCTCTGGTGGATGGGCAAATAGATTTCCCAAACTATCCCACACCCCATTACAATACAGCAACTGGCAGGATCTAGAGGGTCGAGTTTAACTCGGGGTGCGTTCAGAGCGGGCGGGGACGGACCGGGTGGAGGTCCCCTACAGACTCCTTGGTGCGAGGCCCGGGTCATTTTAACACCCGGGCCTCATTTAGGAACAGGTGTAGGCCATTCAACCCCTCGAGTCTGTTCCACCATTCAATTAGATCATGGCTGATCTGTACCTTAACTCCACCTACCTGCCTTGGTTTTGTAACCCTTAGTACCCTTGCCTAAAAAAATTCTATCAATCTCAGTTTTGAAATTTTCAATGGACCCCCAGCCTCAACAGCATTTTGGGGAGAGAGTTCCAGATTTCCACTAGCCTTTGTGTGAAGAAGTGCTTCCTGACATCATCCCTGAATGGCCTAGCTCTCATTTTAAGCTTATGCCCCCTTGTTCCGGACTCCCCCCACTAGAGGAAATTGTTTCTCTATCTACCCTTTCAACTCCTTTAATCAGCTTAAATACCTCAATTAGATTACCCCTTAATCTTCTATACTCGAGAGAATACAAGCCTAGTCTACACCGACCCCTGCTTGAAGCAGGCGGGAATGACATAAGAACCGGCGGGCCGGAGATGGGAAATCGAGTGGGAAGCTGATGCTGCCGGGGGCCTAAGGGAACGGTCCCCGGCATACGGTTAGTGCTGGGAGGTGGGCCTACAAAGAACTGCCATTGGTGGGAGTGAGAGGGAACACGGCGCAATCCCCCCCCAGCCGGGCAAGAGGGTTAAAATCAACTCTCAGGTTGCAAAGACTGCTTCAGTGGTAGACAACGAACAAACATATGTTATAACAACTAACCCTTGGGGAAAATAAATGTCAACCTTGGCCTTGCGTTCAGCCTTTCGTAGGCAGGACTGATGGCCGTGATTTTGCCGGCGCTCAGCGGACCCGATTAGTAGCGGGTCAGCTGTGAAAATTTAAATGATTGACAGCCGGTTGGAAACCCGCTGTCAAAACGCGCACACTCGCATTTCCCGATGTCGGGTCTGCCAGCGCTGAGCAGACCCGACAGGCAGCGGTGGGGGACCCAATTCAAATCATTAGTGGCTTGCTTACAGCCACTTAACAACTTAACAACAGCTCTTTAACTTTCACAGGTCTACCTCGGGTTTCCTGCTGTGCCTAGGCCTCATCAGTAAAGCTGAGGTGGAAGGTCAGTGGAAATTGAATCAGCTGATGAGTTGACAGATTCAAATGTCAACTCAAAGCTCCCGGCTGATTCAGATAGCTTCCCTTAGTCACTAGTATCTCTAAACTGCATTTTCACTACAGATTCAGGATGCTGCAAGTCTTTACACATATCTCCATGCAGTCTGACCTCATTACCATTGACAAATCACTTCTGTCATCTCTACTTCACCTGCCATCTATTCCATTAGCATGGGGGCACTTTATACTCTCTCACCTTGGTCCTCAGAATCTGACCATGATCAGCCCCAACACCAGCATCACCAGGCACACCAGCAACCACACCGACCTTCTCCGCAATCACCTGATGCTGCACAGGACAGAGGGCATCAGCATCTGACCACATTGCTGCCTAGGATGCCAGGGATGGCCTCAACATTTACCTCACTTGACGCTGCACACCCTGGCTGCCACATGATATGGCAGGTTGGCACCACCCCACACCAACAACATAAAGCATCCCACACCAACAACATAAGCATATGGAGGGAGTCATGGGAGAGCCTGGGTGCAGTCCTGCAGCTCTGTGCAGTGCTTGTCAGTGTTTGCAGCACCTGAAAGCTGCAGAACACTGACAGCACAAATGTCAAAATCAATTTTAAGTAAACCGGCTGATGATGCATCATAAATGATGTCATCAGACCCGCTTTCTTCAATTGGCCAGGAACCTCGCTGGGTGGGCTTAACAAGCCCAATCAGGGGAAAGTCATGTCAGAGGCCGGGATGGAGACAACAGAGGGGCCGAGACCCGCCACCGACATTGCCCGCCACGGACCCGCCGAGGTAGGGGAAATCGCGGCCAATGTCTCAAACAAAAGAAAATAGTGCGGCTGCTGGAAATCTGAAATAAAAAGAGAAAATGCTGGAAACACTCAGCAGGTCAGGCAGCATCTGTGGAGAGAGGAACAGAGTTAACATGTCAGGTCGATGACCTCGCGTCAGAACTGGGGAGATGCTGGAGATGCACATCTTTTAAGCAAGTACAGAGCCAGGGAAGAACAAAAGGGAAGGTTTGTGATAGGGTGAAGGGCAGGGGTGATTAAATGATAACAGTGATGCTGCAAGGCAAAAGGAGGTGATAATGGGGCAAGTGTAGGAAGAAAAGATGAGTCCAGAGGAGGTGTAAACATTTAGAATATATGGTGAACCAATGTCATTATTACATTAAGGAATCAATAAGGAATTCAGCAAGATTTTAGATTGGTGGCTGTTGCTTTCTAAAAGTTCTCAGCAATGGGGAAAAACATTTTAATGAGCATTTCTGCCAAGATATAAATATATAATACTGCTGTCTTTTCTGTGAAGCTCAAAGATTTGTGGGTCGATTTTAACTTCCTTACCTTATCATAGACGAGCCCCCCCCACCCTCCCCAACGAGTTTTCTGGCATGAATGGGAGGAGAGAGGGTATCTCAGGAAGGCCCAGCGTCAATTTAAAGAGAGGTTGCATCTCTTAAAGCGAAATGCAACCTCTTAAAACGAGGACGTTGTTTTTGTTTCATTCTGCCCATCAGGAGGTGAATCTAAAGGACTGCCATGGCACAGGGAGGGGCACCAAGATTTTCAGATACTGCCGAGAACTTGCTGCGAGAGGTGAGGGTGCACAGGGACCTCTTCTTCTCCTTCACTAGGACTAGAGTGCCGAGGCACCGCAGCACGCCTGGAGGGAGATTTCGGAACAGGTGAATCCGGCAAGCCTCACCCCCCAGGACATTCCTGCAGTGCCAAAAGAAGTTTAATGATCCGACACGCTTGGCCAAGGTCAGAATGGCATCTTGTGACGTCTCCCTCTCTGCCTCACACCTTGCCACAGTGTTTCCCACCTCCCTCACACCATCCCAAGCACCCCCACCAGCCCCCCTCCCCCCACCTGCTTATTCACTAGCAATGGGCACTAAGCCTACCCGCCTGCTAGTTTCAGCACACTGTCAGCAGCTCCTGTCGCCCTCACCACAGGCACATGCAGCCTCATTGGTGTCACCTGATTACACAGGGAAATCCAGGCACGCTTCTTGTACTTGCCAGCAAATGTCACCCTCCTGCCCCATTTCCTGCTCTATGATACCTCCCCGTCCTGCACACTGCCACGCTCATCAGCCTGCCTCACACAAATTCACAAGCCTTTGATGGAGCCACCCGCTAATAAATGCCTCTTCTTTCTGCAGGGACAAGTTGGCACACAATACCCAGGAGCAGCTGCGAACAGGAGCAGGGACAGCTTCCATCCAGGTCCTACGTCCCATGGAGCAGGAAGCCCTGGAGATTGTGGGCACAGGCCTCCCTCAGAGCATGGTAAATGGAGAGCCAGGAGGATTAAAGCAGCAGAGTTTTTTTTTCTCTTTTCTGCTATCTGTCTTTGATGTGCAGCTCTTTCAGGCAGCCTCACCACTCCACAGGCCTGAGGCTCCCTAACCTGCCCAGTACAGGAAACTTTGTGTTATCCGGAGGCTAAATGTCCGGCAAGCTCGAGCCACCGGCAAAAATCAGGAGCCGTTTTGTTAGGTTTTCTTTCTTCTCGTGGCTTTTTTTTTCAACAGTCAGGCTCTGCAAAGTCTCTCTGAAGCTGTTGCTAAGCTACAGAGACGCTTCCAAGGTACGGGCCGACTGTTTAGAAGCTGTTGCTAAGCAACAGTGTTTGTTGTCAGATACGGAGATGAAAAGCTCCGTATGCTTCAACATTAACGCTGGTGTGCCCGGCAGTTTTGAGGGAACGGCAACAGCTCGGTCCCGTCGGTGCCGGATAGCACAAAGTTTCCTTTACATGTTATTCATTATTCCTTTCTTCTCATTTGCATGTCCCCCTGCAAAATTGTCCCTGAACAACAACAACTTACATTTATCTAGCGCCTTTAACGTAATGGGAGGTCCCAAGGCGTTTCACAGGAGCGTTAGCAAATAAAATTTGACACAAGCCACATAAGGAGATATGAGGACTGGTGACCAAAAGCTTCGTAAAAGAGGTAGGTTTTAAGGAGTATCTTAAAGGAGGAGAGAGAAGTAGAGAGGGGGAAAGGTTTAGGAAGCGAATTCCAGAGATAGAAGGCAAACCATACCATCTTCGCCAGCCTGCACTGTCACCTACACCCGCTTTAATAAGCACCAGCACAGAGATTAGCAACTCTGGGTGGGATGGGTGGTCTGTTAGAAGGGTCTGCACAGGGTGACGTTCACAAGTGAGCAGGAGCTGGCATGGGTGGAAAGGACAGCGGGGGGTCACAGCTGGCTCCGCAGAGGGTGATCCCTGGTCTAAGCACTGTTGAAGAGGGTGCAGTTGAAGACTTTAGCGCCCTTTTAGAGAAGGACCTTGGAAGTGCACCAGAAAATAGTGGATGCATTGGACAACCTACCGAGGAGCTGCCGTATAATGGCTGCGAGTATGGGGGAGTCCACATCTAGCATGTGCGGTGTTCTGGTGTAAGGCATGACTTCTCCTGCCGTCTACCATGGAGTGTGTGGTGTCCACTGTGGAAGCTGGCAGCCTTGATGGAAGATCAACCCACTGCCATTGGGCCTCTGGCCTGCACTGTCTCCCACAGCTTGGAAAGACTGTGTGGACAGACTTGGGGGATCGAATGGATAGGGGTCTTGATCAGGTCACCGATCTCCTGCAGTCTGCTCTGATGCTAATCATTGGGAGAGCAGATGCTCAGGCACGTGGGAGTGGAACTGGGACTGCAGATGCTGCCCGCTTTCAGGAGGCCAGGGTGGCTGTGCCCTCGTCAGATCCACATCCAGTCCCCACACAGGTGCCCCTAAGTCAGCTTAGCCAGATGGCCCCCAGCAGCAGCCTGGATGCGTCAGTCTGCAGCTAATGCTTCTCGGGGCTGCACTGCTAGAGGTCGCCCACCACACCTATCTCCAATGCCAACCGTGGCCTTCCACCAGCCCTGCTGAAGCCACAGGGGCAGCATGTCCTAGGACACTAGAGTTATGAAAGGTGCACCTATAAAAGACACTACTGGGTGGTAACTAGGGGAATTTATAGTTTTGTAGCATTTGTTGGCTTGTTAGCAAAATGAAAGCCCATGGGATAAAAGGGGCAGTAGCAGCATGGATACAAAATTGGCTAAGGGATAAAAAACAGAATTGTGGTGAACAGTGTTTTTTGGACTGGAGGGTTCAATACTTGGACCACTGCTGTTTTTGATATACATTAATGACTGGACTTGGGGCTACAGAGCACAATTTCAAAATTTGCAGATGATACGAAACTTGAAAGTGTAGTAAACAGTGAGGAGGATAGTAATAGACTTCAAGAGGGCACAGACAGGCTGGTGGAATGGGCGGACACATGGCAGATGAAATTCAACACAGAAAAATGTGAGGTGATACATTTTCGTAGGAAGAATGTGGAGAGACAATACAAGCTAAACGGTACAATGTTAAATGGGGTGCAAGAAGATAGACCTGCGGGTGTTTGTGCACAAATCTTTAAAGGTGGCAGCACAGGTTAACAAAGCAGTTAATGAAGCATACGGGATCCTGGGCTTTATAAATAGAGGCATAGAGTACAAAAGCAAGGAAGTTATGCTAAACCTTATAAAACACTAGTTTGGCCCCAGCTGGAGTATTGAGTCCGACACTGGGCACCACACTTTAGGAAGGTCGGGAAGGCTTTGGAGGGGGTACTGAAGAGATTTACTAGAATGGTTCCAGGGTTGAGGAATTACATTTACATGGATAGATGGGAGAAGCTGGGGTTGTTCTCCTTAGAGTAGAGAAGGGTAAGAGGAGATTTGGTAGAGGTGATGAAAATCATGAAGGGTTCAGGTAGAGTAAATAATGAGAAACTGTTTCCAATGACCAAAGGATCAATACTGAGAGGGCACAGATTTAAGATGATTGGAAAAAGAACCAAAGGCGACATGAGGAAAAACTTTTTACAGAGTCGATGGGCTGAATGGCCTCCTTCTGTGCTGTACTATTCTATGATTCTAGGTCCATCTAATGGCTTTGTAGTTGTTACTGAGAATGTATGAAGGGTATCGAATTAGATTTGAGACAAATATGTGTATTTTTTTAAATGAAAAAAACTGTAAATATTTGAAATCTGATATAAAAGCAGAAAATACGAGAAGAGCACAACAGGTCTGTCAACTTGGAAAGAGAAAAGGCAGGTTAATATTTCTCTTCATCAGAATTCACAAAGGGCCTCCACCTGAACTATGTGTCTTTCCTCAAATGTTGTTAGGCCTGCTATATGTCCAGTAGTTTCTTTTTAATTTCTGTATTTTTTTTTTAATTCCTTGTTTTCCTGAGGTGACATTGTCGGTGGATTTGTCTCCATTTACAAGCATTCTTCCAACTGGGGTTCTGGAGCTTGCAACAGTATCTTAGGGTTAGGGTATTGACAGCAGCGCTGACTGTTTCCCCATCAGTGATCATATATTGTTGAGTAATACTTGAGGGAATGATTCTCTTCTGAAGAAAAGAAGCGGCTCTGGAGAAAACTTGGTCAAGAAAATCTTGACTTTCATTCACTGAGATCCCATAATTCTGGAGATTACGGGGCTTGGCTTGTTAAAACTCTGAATACATTTATTTTTAACACTGCAAACAAGAATGCTGGGCTCACGGAGATTTAGTGACCAGCATGTGAACCACTTGTGGAGGGCAAACATTCCACCCGTTGCTTGGGCCTTCCCCTGGGCTCACAAACCCAGCATTGTAATTAGAGATTAAGCTGACACCGGGAAGAGGCTTGACAAAAGTCTAATGGCATGAGCACAAAACGTCTTACAGCTCCGTTATGAGAGGTGCTTCACTGCAATGAGATCTCACTTGGGTCACTCTTAGACTTGAAGGTGTCCACTATGTTGAAACAGCTGCATCTAGCCCTTATCCACAAGCTTAGCTGAATAAATACTGCCAGTGCTGAAATCTATCATAAAGGCTTTTAGATATTTTACTGGCTAACAAAGGAGCTACAGAGAGTAAGGCCGAGCTGAATACCAGACTAATATCCCGTAATCCATGTAGCCTATTCAGCTGTAAGGATCCCAGTCGAGGCCTAATTAATTCCGTTTTTAACCGCTGTGAAGGGAAGGCATCAGATGTAAAATTATTCTGTTTGTGGCAACAACCTGAAAATCCAATAGCCTACAGCAGAGGAGCAGGGAGAAGCAGAAGCCTGAATAAACACTCAGTTCTAAAGTGACATACCTCCCTCCACAATCCGGGACATGACTTGTACAACAGAAATTAACCAGCTATTGAAAGTATAGCTATGAAGAGAGCAAGAGCAGGCCAGCCTGTGGGTGAAAGGCTGCGACTATTTATCAGCAGTCAGCCTGCATGTGAAAGACTGGGGCTACTGTCTGCCGCTACTTACCCCCATAATCCCTCCCATCTCAGTTGCTCATTAGAAGTACAAGGAGGTTAAAATAAACCAAATACATTAGCATAATAACTAGCTGTGTGGAGATTCTGGTCCGCCAAAAAGCGCGAATTAACATGAGTATGTCGTGTTGGTATTAATATGAGTACCCCCACCACACCCGTATCGTCTTTGTTGGTTGGGGGATGGGGATACAAGTGGGTTGTTGGAACAACACTTCTTTAACCTTTCCCACTTTGCTCTGGTACACAGCATCTGATTGCTTACAGAAAGCTGGATGCTCTCATGTGAAGTAGTGTAACCCTTAAACTGCTGCCCTGCACCAGTGACGAGCAATAAAATCCTTAGCTATTCGAGCCATAGGCTAAGCTTTAGCAGACCAGTCAGGAGATGATAAAATGGAGTCTGTTAAATCAGTATAATGCACCGATTTTCTTCGACCCAATAATCTTCTTATTGACGATGTAGTACGTTCTACAGGTTTTAATTGACTCAGCTGCTTTTTGCTAGGAATCTGTTCTACTTGACCCGTCTCGGCTGGTACCACTCGGTAACCCTACCACCAACTTTTGAAAAATAGGTTCAAAAGCTGTGGCAAGCCTTTACGAAATTTTAAGTAGATAACTGCAAGAACTGAGGTAAATGTGAATAGTATTTGCAATGCAAGTTCCGTTTGAAGGTATATCTTAGAGCTAGCAGTCTAACGTTTGTTGCTTTACTGTCTTTTTAGGCCTGGAAAAGAAGGGTGGGGGTGTTGGGGGCGGTGGGGGGGGGGGAAAGACCACGAAAGAGAGGCTAATTAAGACATCAGGAAGGGGGAGGGGTCGAGGCAACAGTCAGGAGGGGGCTCATAGTCCCAATCAGGGGAACCAGAAGATAAACCCAAGCCGTGTGGCAAGCTGGGTGTTATAAATCTCATCATTCATCAGGAAACTACTCGTGAAATAACGCTGGACGGCCAGCTGGTGGCGCCGTCCAAGGAGTATAAATACTCGGGCGTCGGCCCCAGCTTGCCAGGGACATTTTGTAAGACAGGAACTAGTGAAGTACAACTAGACCTCCATGTTCTGAAACACGTTGATTAAAGCCTTGCTTTATGCTCAAACCAAGTGTGTAGTGAGTTTTATTACGTCACTGGGTATCACAACTCAGCCCAGGGGAAGGCCCAAGCAACGGGTGGAATGTTTGCCCTCCGCAAGTGGTTCACATGCTGGTCACTGAATCTCCATGAGCCAGACCTGGAACGTTAACTCTGTTTTTCTCTCTCCACGGATGCTGCCTGGCCTGCTGAGTATTTCCAGCATTTTCTGTTGTTATTTCAGATTTCCAGCATCCGCAGTATTTTGCTATTGTATTCTTGTTTGCAGGACTGCCAATTGCCCAGAACAAGATGGAAACTCATTGCCCATAGGTCGTGATCTTAAGGAGGCAGCACCTGTTGAGTTATAGAATGCGGGTGAGGATGAGTGGTGGTGGTGCTGGAGGAGGAGCAGAGTTGTGATGCCACAAGCTTGCCACCGGGCTGACATCAATGAGTCCTGTGCTTTGGAAATTGAATGGGAGATTACAACCGGGTAATTTAAATACTATTTCAATCAGTTTCCACGTTATAGTGATGCTCGCGCACAGAATATTTGACAGCACTTGAGGCCAGCCTGAAAAGCGGGTGTAGAAGAATCCGTGCATCGTGATTCAAGCAAGAATCCCGCGATCCTCTCCCATGTCCTCGCTGACCACAAAATCTATAGCCTAGGAATTCGATGATGCCACGTCCGTTTTTAGGGCATTAAATGGGGGCCTCTGCCCCCAATATGGCGGGCAGGAAGTGCACGCTCATCACGACACAGAAGTGTGCCGCATGCCATATTGGTGTAGGCAAAAAAATAGGCATCCAGGGCTCACGCCTGAAACAGGCGTTAGACCCTTTGCCTATGGAAATAAGGGGCCTTACGCCTGTTTGAAGCCCTCTGCACTAGTGTGTTGGCCTGAGGTAGCCAGCACCTGTGCTAGATGTGCGCAGGAACACCAGGTCTACTTGCGGCCTAACAGACTACCACCAAAAAGATAAGACTTTAAACTTACTGACCTAAATGTGGAGCAGGAGTGCTGATAGCAACCGCCCCCCGATTGTGACCACGAGCCACCCCGCCACCCTCCTGATGTTTCATGTATTTGAACAAAAATTTTTATGAATAAAGTATATATTTTGGAAACAAAAAAAAATTAGCGCAGTTCTAATCAGCGGGTGGGAATCAGAAAGCTTTCCGATCAAATCTGGAGTCAGGCAGGGCTGTCCTCTCTCCTCTGTCTTGTTCGTGTGTTGTATCGAACCTTTTGCCGAGTCCATCAGGAGGGATACGGGCATAAGAGGGGTGACGATCCCAGGCAGTGGAGACACTCAAGCTAAGGCCTCCCTGTACATGGACGACGTCGCCGTCTTTTGCTCGGATCCGCTGTCGGTCCACAGATTGCTGAGCATCTGCGACCAGTTTGAACTGGCCTCGGGAGCGAAAGTTAATCGCAGCAAAAGCGAGGCCATGTTGTTTGGGAACTGGGCCGACCGATCCTTTGTCCCCTTCACCGTCAGGTCAGATTACCTGAAGGTGCTGGGAATATGGTTCGGAGCGGCCGGGGCGTGCACCAAAAACTGGGAGGAGCGTATCTCCAAGGTACAATAGAAACTGGGAATGTGGGAGCAGCGCTCCCTGTCGATTGCGGGCAAGAACCTGGTCATCAGGTGCGAGGTGCTGTCGGTGTTGATGTACGTGATGCAGGTCTGGCCCATACCCCGACCCTGTGCTGCCGCAGTCACCCGAGCCGTCTTCCACTTTATCTGGAGATCAAAAATGGACCGTGTCCGGAGGGACACGATGTACAAATCTCCAGAGAAAGGGGGAAAGAACGTACCCAATGTCGCCCTCATCCTGATGGCCACCTTTGTGTGCGGCTGCATCAAGCTGTGCATAGACCCTCGGTATGCAAACACCAAGTGTCACTACGTGCTGAGGTTCTATCTGTCCCCAGTGTTGCGAAGGATGGGTCTGGCCACGCTGCCGCGGAACGCTCCATTCAGTTGAACCGTGCCGGACCACCTGTCCTTCGTAGAAAAGTTTGTACAGGGAAACACCTTTGACCACAAGGCCGTCAAGCAGTGGTCAGCGCATAACGTCCTCGAGACCCTACGGAAAAAGGAGATGGTGGATCCTGTCGGATGGTTCCCCGAGCAGACTGTCGAAGTCATTTTGCAGAATGCCTCATCGCCAGAACTTACAAACAAGCACCAAGATGTAGCTTGGCTGGTGGTGAGAAGGGTCCTCCCCGTCAGATCCTTCGTGCACTCCCGTCGTCTCAGCTCCACCGCACGCTGTCCGCGAGGAGGCTGCGCTTGGGATGAGACAGTCATCCATCTCCTTCTGGAATGTGCCTTTGCAAAGAAGGTCTGGAAAGAGATGCAGTGGTCTTTGTCGAGGTTCATCCCGAGCAGTTCTGTAACACAGGACTCAGTGCTCTACGGATTGTTCCCAGGGACGCACACCGAGACAAACATCAACTGCTGCTGGAAGATCATCAACTCGGTGAAAGACACCCTTTGGTCTGCCCGAAACTTGCTGGTCTTCCAGAGTAAGGAGTTGTCCACGACCGAGTGTTGCAGACTGGCACAACCCAAGATTCAGGAGTACATGCTGAGGGACGCACTAAAGGTTGGTGCTGCCGCCGCAAAGGCACGATGGGGAAGGGCCACAGTGTAAGGCCCTCCTGCCAGTGTATACCGAGGGGCTGGAATCAGTATAAAAAAACCCTCGGGCCGTATGATGCAGAAGTGCTTTAAGGTAAATGCACTTGTAATCTGTTGATGTAAATAGAGTACCATGTACTGCATTCATCTGTATTATGCCATATGTAATATGATTGGTGGATTGTAGTGTGATGTATTTTGACAAGTAGTGTAATGTATCTTGACCCCTCGGGCTGTATGACTTATAAAATGTGTAATGAAAATGTATTGTAAAGTGTCTCTGTAAATTGAGTGCCATGTACCGCAGTTAATTTGTATTGTACCAGATGTAGACTGTATTGTCATGTATTTGAACAAAAATGTTTTATGAATAAAGTATATTTTTGAAGAAAAAAAATTAGCCTCCCTTTTGTGCTCTTTCCCCCCACCCGATCGCTTCCCCTTTAATCATGTTCCTGAGGGCTGCCGCTGTCGACGCTGAGGCCCGAAATCCGAAGCCTCTTCGCCGGCGAGCTGCCAGGAGCTGCCCAGCAGGTGTCCACAGGTCGCCGGCCTCACTTCAATGAGGCCCAATATCGGGTGCCCCTTGAGCCTACCCGTTCAGGCGCAGGGATCGTTCCCCCCGTGCCCAGTTTGCATTGGCCTACGGATTTCTAGGCCATCATTTTTTGCGCTGCCTTCAAATAGCTCCGGGAACTTTAGGTGTGCAGGTCATAATAATGGGGGAGAAGCAGGAAATGTCACAGGTCAAATACAATCAGCCAGCCTGCCCATTATGTCATATGAGTTCTGTGACAGTATGGGCAGGGGAAGAGCGGTTGTTGCTGTATTAATTAATGAAGTGCTACAAGCAACAACACGTTACTGTGCATCCGATATCAAAGACAACCTGTTCTTGATTACATCACACCAATTATTATGGGAATGATCATAGTAGACATTAAGCTTCATTTCCCTTTGTTCTGCCCCATTATTTTTTGAGCCTTTTCACTTAAAATTCCTTCTAACTATCAGTCTTTCTGGGAACCTCCCAAGTCTGTGGCATTTGAAATGGCCTCGGTCATACTTTCTAATAAAGCACCAAGTGTAAGTTCAAACACTTTTGCGTGACAATGAGTTCCTCCCCGGCCACCGCCCCACCCCCCCTCCTTCTTTCAGCCTGGTCCCAAAGTGCTCTCCGGTGCAAAAATGTTGTGATATCATTAGTTAATGACCAAGAACAGCAAACAGAATACTCAGGTTGCTCGGCAACTACGGAGAGAGATACACCCTCGGTTTCACAAGCCAGCGAGTGACTTGTCCCAAGCTTCAAGTGATGTTAATCTGCAAGGCGGCAGGAGCTCACACAGCAAAAGCAAACTGGGCGCGTAGGATCTTTCAAGTATCAACAACGAATAAGTTGCATCGGACAATAATCAAAAACGGCAGATCCAGCTAACTAAGCGCCGTTAGTTATAAAAGACACAAGCTTAGCCGGAGCTGTGAATACAGCATGCACTGTAACACGCAGAGCCTGATTATCTCTTTAATGCGCTTGATTATTACACATTGGAGTCGAAGTCAATGAACTGAATATTGGGCGGGGGAGTATTCGGTGCTGCCGATGTGAGCACGAGCACCCCCCCCCCATTTCCAAAACGATTTTCTACCCCATTGCATACACACCACACAAACAGCACGTACAACCGGACCTCGTGTCATTTTGTAAGATGGTCTCATTTTAATAATTGTCACATGCTCCCTGAACCAACCAGCGGATGCGCAGGGAGCACACTGGGGTTACAGAGGCAGGAGATCCAGCGAGTCGACGGCGCTTTAAAAAAAAGCTGCTGCTTGCAATTAAAGTGAGCTGCCAATTGTAAAGTTTCGGGTTTTCCTGATAGCACTTCGACATGGCAGCATTACATAAGATAAGACATAAGAAATAGGAGCAGGAGTAGGCCATTTGACCCCTGGAGCCAGGGAGGGAGAGGGGCAGGTCTTCTCCTGATGTCCTATTCCAGGAAGGTGCTGCTAAGGGGAATTGGCCAAGATGAGCAAGAAATGTTCTGGGCTCATGAAGAGTACCCACATTTTGCCTGCTTTCAGTATGATGATTGTCCACAAGAGCTCATCCTCATCTTCACTGAGCCATGAAAAGCACTGAGCTAGCAGTTCAGCTGGCTGACACATGAACATACTTGGCTGTGTTGCTGAAATCCTACTTTGTTGCTGACACAGAGGTATATACTTATAACGTTGCACATAACTCTTGCAAGTTGGGACCGCCAAGCAAACTACCAAGGCAAGCTCAAAAGCAAAAGACTGCAGATGCTGGAAATCTGAAATAAAAACAGAAAATGCTGGAAATACTCCTGTCATCGACCTGAAACGTTAACTCTGTTTTTCTCTCTCCACAGATGCTGCCTGACCTGCTGAGTATTTCCAGCATTTTCTGTTTTTATTATCAAGACAAGCTATTAGCTGCACATTTGTAAATTCAGACCCAGTGATGTGTCGGCTGGGCACTTGGATGCCACTTTCTCCACTCTTCCAAATTCACACATGCAGGTTTTATACTTGCCCACAGGAGAAAGCCACACACAACAGGCTGGAAGGAAAATGCAGGCCAGAGGGTCCCCTCACAACTATTGCCCATTGAATCCCTGCAATCGTAGACGAAGTGGGGTAAGGGAGATGAGTGGCCTACCCAAGCTCAAGGCTAGTATCATCCTTTTCATTTGCACCCCTCCCTCCCCCCGCCCCCCCCAATCATACATTCATTGACACACGGGCATATACTACTTCTCAGCAACCTACCACATGCCATGTTTGAAGAGGCGTCTTACTGCTAACATTCCAATATATGTTCTTCTTCAGATCCTAAGACCCCTGTGAGAAGAAGACCTTAGAGGCCATTGTCCATCTTGCCCCCAGAACCTCACAGCACCTGCATAATTCACTCCAACAGTGGCGAGCACCAGCGCAGATCAACGCACTCAGAGGGATTCCATTCGGAAGAAGTACCGGGTGAATCACAGATCATGGGCCAGAAATTCGGGCATGCCCATTTTTGGCCAGCGGCTCTCAGGTAAGTGGACGCGGGGCGGGGTGGGGGTGTTGGGCTGGGGATCAGGGCCGGAGGTTGGATCCGGGATCGGGTGGGGTCGGGCTGGGCATTGATCTGGGGGACCGGATTCGGGGCCAGTGGTTGGGTCGAGTTGGGGATCAGGGGGAGGAGGATCAGGATCGGGGGCGGAGAGGACGTCGGGGGAGGGGGGGAATCATAATCATAATCATAATCAACTTTATTGTCATTGTTAGTGCACAAGTGCAGTACAACGAAATGTAGGCTTGCGGCTCCCGAGAGTGTACATTTAGATTAAGACATTTAAACATTCAACATTCATTTGGCTTGTAATACATTAACATAAACATAATAAAGTGCATTGGCAGATGTGCAGGCTTTAGAGTTTATTTGTGGAGTTCAGTAGGATGATAGCCCTGGGAAAGAAGCTGTTCCTAAATCTGGTCGTTCGGGTGCGAATGCATCTGTAGCGTCTCCCAGGTGGCAGGAGGGCGAACAGACTGTGGCTGGGGTGGGTAGGGTCTTTGATGATGGTCCCTGACCTCCGTAAACAGCGTTTCTGGTATATGTGCTCTATGGTCGGTAGCCGGGTGCCGGTAATGCGTTGGGCAGTTTTGACTACCCGCTGCAGGGCTTTCTGGTCATAGTAGCTTCAGCTGCCATACCATACTGTGATACAGTTCGTCAGGATGCTCTCTATTGTGCAGCGGTAAAAGTTAGAGAGGATCAGGGGTGACAGGTTACATCCCTTCAGCCTCCTTAGGAAATATAGGCGCTGCTGGGCCTTCTTCACCAGAGAGGAGGTATTGAGGGACCAGGAGAGGTCTTCTGTGATGTGGACTCCGAGGAACATAAAGCTGTCCGGTAGTGTACGAGATCTGGAGTGGTGGCGATGGCGAGGGGGGAGGGGGGAGCTGCAGCGATCAGTTCCTTTAATATGGGGTTGGGGGGGGGGGCGAGTGGGCATTCCTATCGTCCCGGCTCCACATTCAGTTAAGTTACTTAACTTCTTGGTTGTAGTGCTGGTTTCCCTGAGTGCAGCCACTTACCTGAGACTGCCTTTATATGCGGCTATACAACTAACAATCTTGCTACTTTATCTATCTCCTTGCAGATGTTGCTGAAGCAGTTGTGTACAATCGTGGTTTGGATTTTGCAAGCAATAAGATTATAATTTACTGTAGGGGTTCAGCTGAGATCATAACACATGACAGTGCAGTTCACGTGGTTTTAGCTGCCAGTGGAACTCCCAAGATTAAATTATAGCCTTATTACTCACTCTTAACCAGCTATGATTTTTTAAATATTATGTAAGACATGCTACAATGTAAGTAAAATGAATGCATTCCTAATTACAGGGGGGAAAGTGGAGATGGAATAACAGTAAAAACTGTGGGAAGCCATTGTGATGTCATCACTTCAGAATAATAATTTGACATAATTCACAAGAAGGCAGAATTACAGAAGAATTAAGAACACAGTATAGATTCGAAAATCGTATTTTTCCATACTTGCTCAAGCCCGTGATTTCTGGTCAAAACAATTCCGAGGTAGTGCACGAGGGATGAGATGCAGCTGTTTTGGGACTAAGTGTCTCCAGATTTATAAACAAAAGAGTTGTGACATGTTTTTCCCTGAGCTTCAGGAATTTCCTGATTGGAAAATTGGTCTCAGTCACAAAAACTCCACAAGAAGCACAGTTCTAAAACAATTGCTACAAGGCACAGCAATAAGAAAAATATATTGACAATGATACCTAGGCATCTTACCAAGGCAAGACACTGTGCTGCAGCAACGATATAAACTTTACACCATCCAGGACTGAGCAGGCCCCGCCAGTGGATTCTATATCCATCCCCTGCACCATTGGCGCACTGTGGCTACAGCATTTACTGTCTACAAGATGTACTGCAGCAAGTTGCCAATGTTACTTCAGCAGCACCTCTCACCCGTGTGACATCTACCGCTGAGATGGGCAATGGGAGCAATCCTGGGAACATTACCACCTTCAAGTTAACTTCAGCTTCAAGTCACAATCATCCTGACTTGGAAATGCATCGCTGTCCTCGGAATTCCCAACCTAACGCCATTGTGGGAACACCATCACCACAAGGACTTAAGCGGTTCAGGGCGTGAAGGCCCACCATCACCATTACAAATTTGGAGTCTTGCCATAGATATTCGCTCAGGTATAGCAATGCTATTCACTCCTATAACAAGTCTGACCATCTTATGTTTAGGAATGTGACCATACAATAGGAGAATCCGGGAGTGTAACAACAGTATCCCTGTGTGATCTGAGCCAGATACTATTGTTCTTTGCACATGTGCTCCTTAAAACTCTTCAAAGATGACCGAAAACTGAATTTAATCTGAACTTAAACTCAATGATGTATACCAAAATAGTATTGAGGGAAGTATTGAACAATGAAATAAATATGTTGTACAGATTTCATTTGTGGTAATCTCCCTCGACAGAAACGAGGGGATCTCTTTAATAGATGTTCATTAAATTGTCCTCTGTGTCATACTCTGTAGTATATTTGCTGAAGCTCATTCAGCGTTTAAGAATGGAAGCAATTATCAATATGATGAAGAGAATGCGTTAATCTTCTTATATATCTTCTATATCTATCTATATATATAAATATAAAAGGATTGATCTGTCTGTCTGTCTGTCTGTCCTTCCGTCTGTCTGTCTGGCTATACACTCTAAAGTTATAGAGCGTACCTACACGTGCATTACATCAAAAGAAAGCTTACAATTCCAGAACGGCCATAAGCGTATTTACGTTTCGGCCGGACAAAAATTGCGCCCGCGGTATCCAAAAAACGTTCAAAATTCCGCTCATTATCCGCTCATTATTCAAAATTCCACTCATTATCTGCTCATTAGCATCGAGTGACGTCGAGGTTGACCAATCGTACAGTCGGGCGACCCGATGGTCGACCAATCGTTGCGTCATGGGGGCGGGTTCGTCGCATGTGCGGGCGGGCCCACCTAGAGTCGAGTGACAGCACGATTGACCAATCGGTGCGTGTGTGGGCGGGCCTTATCATTCTGAACCGAGGTGAGTGGCCGCCATCTTGATTCCATTCTTTTTCCTGCTTTCTGCGTGTTTCTTTTCAAATCTACATTTCCAGCAAAAAAAAATTGCTTTTATTAAATTGTTTTTTAAAAAGTTCATTGTAAATATTTTCTCTAACCTGATGATTCTTTTTCCTACCTTTCCCTGTTTTTGTAAGGCCTCAAAGCCTAGGCCTCAAAGCCTGGGCCTCTCCTGCCCAGCCACGCCCGAGCTAGGTAATTGTCCCACGGCTTCTGATAAGCTCCTCCCCCCCCCAGTCCCCCCCATCACGTTACCCGGGGCAACGGCGTCTGCCGCGAGGGTCACGGGACATGCACAGGGTGCACGCGCAGCAGGCGATGCACAGAGCGCGGGAAGCCAGCAGCTGAGATGCGGCGTCTCTCTTCCCCGCTCGGCGGTCTTGAAGCCAGCTCGGAGAGCAGGGCTCTCGGGAGTGCGGGGCGGGGCGGCCGGGGCTCGGAGAGCGGGGCTCTCGGGAGTGCGGGGCAGGGTGGCCGGGGCTCGGAGAGCGGGGCTCTCGGGAGTGCGGGGCGGGGCGGACGGGGCAGCAGTGCTCTCGGGAGTGCGGGGCGGCGCGGCCGGTGCTCGGGAGGACGGGGGCTCAGAGGGGGGGAAGGGTTACCCCGGCAACCGGGCGTGGCCGTCTCTCACAGCCTCAAGCCGGCTCACGCCTATTCCCGGGGCTTGGCTCCATTTGCGGCCACGGGCCACTTGCCCTCTCTCTCCTTCCCTCTGTCTCTCTCTCCTTCCCCCCTCCCCCCCTTCTCTCCCCCCTCCCCTTCTCTCCCCCCCTCCCCCCTTCTCTCCCCCCTTCTCTCCCCCTGCCCCCCTTCTCTCCCCCCTGCCCCCCTTCTCTCCCCCTGCCCCCCTTCTCTCCCCCTCCCCCCCTTCTCTCCCCCCTGCCCCCTTCTCTCCCCCGCTCCCTCCCCCCCTCCGCCCCTCCCTCCCCCTCCCCCTCCCTTCCCCCTCCCCAGTCGCTCTCTTCCCCTCAGTCGCTCTCTCTCTTCCCCCCGTCGCTCTCTCTCTTCCCCCCGTCGCTCTCTTCCCTCCCAGTCGCTCTCTCTCTTCCCCCCAGTCGCTCGCTCTCTTCCCCCCAGTTGCTCTCTCTCTTCCCCCCAGTCGCTCTCTCTCTCTCTTCCAACAACAACATGCCCTTGAAAAAGCCTCGGCACCGCTGGGCACTCCAGCTGGTCTTATATATATAAAATAGCTCTTCTGTCTGTCTGTCTGTCCGCTATACACTCAAAAGTTATAGAGCGTACCTACACGTGTATTACATCAAAAGAAAGCTTACGATTCTGGAATGGTCATAAGCATATTTACTTTTCCGTCAGACAAAAATTGTGCCGACGGTATCCAAAAAACTTTCAAAATTCCGCTCATTAAATGGGAAAAATTCTGCTCATTAGCTCATTAGCATTGAGTGACGTGAAGGTTGACCAATCATACAGTCGAGCGACCTGACAGTTGACCAACGGTTGACCAATCGCTGCATCACGGGGGCGGGTTCATTGCGCGTGCAGGTGGGCCATCCTACAGTTGAGTGTTGAGTGACTTGACGATTGACCAATCCTACAGTTCAGTGACCTGATGGTTGACCAATCAGTGTATGTGTGGGCGGGCCTTATCATTCTGAACCGAGGTGAGTGTCGGCCATCTTGATTCGTAAGTTTATTTTTTTTTCCCACTTTCTGTACGTGTGGAGGGGATTTTATCCACCACAAATTTGGTACTTAGGAGCCCAACTAACTCATTATGTAATTTGTGTGTAATAAATGAGTCCATTATCTGTTTCATTTCTCCAGGTCTGCTGTCTGCAGGCCTCAGGCCTTGAAGCCTGGGCCTCTCCTTGCCAGCCACGCCCGAGCTATGCACCGGCCGTCCCGCTGGGCGGCGGGGCTCGAGGGGGGCGGGGATCGGGAGGGGAGGGGGAGGGAAGGGGGAGCGGAGAGGGTTAACCCGGCAACCGGGCTCGGCCAGCCGCAATCGGCCGTCTCAAGCCGCTCAGGCCCAGGCCCGGTCCCGGAGATCGGGAGGGCGGAATGGCGAGGAGGGTTACCCGGCAACCGGGCCTGGCCAGCCGCAATCAGCTGTCTCAAGCTGCCTCAGGCCCGGCCTTGGGAGGGGGGCGGGACTCGGGAGGGGGAGGAGGGTTACCCCGGTAACCCGGCCAGGCCACCCGCAATCGGCCGTCTCAAGTCGCCTCAGGCCCAGTCCCGGAGATCGGGAAGGTGGAGAGGGGAGGCGGGTTACCCCGGCAACCGGGCCTGGCCAGCCGCAATCGGCTGTCTCAAGCCGCCTCAGGCCCGGCCTCGGGAGGGGGGCGGGCCTCGAGAGGGCGGGGCTCGGGAGGGGTGGGGGTGGGGCTCAGGAGGGGGAGGAGGGTTACCCCGGCAACCCAGCCAGGCCACCCGCAATCGGCCGTCTCAAGTCACCTCAGGCCCGGCCTCGGGAGGAGGGGGGGGCGGGACTTAGGAGGGGGGGGGGCGAGGCTCGGGAGGGGCGGAGGGGCAGGACTCGGGAGGGGCGGGAGGGGGAGGAGGGTTACCCCGGCAGCCTGGCCTCTCCCCCCTCCCCCCTTCCCACTCTCTCTCTCCCCCCCTCTCTCTCTCCCCCTCCCCCCCCTCTCTCCCTCCCCCCTCCCCCTCTCCCTCCCCCTCCCTCCCCCACCTTCCTCCTCCCCTCCCCCCCCTTCCTCCCTCCTCCCTCCCCCCGCTCCCCTCCCCACCCCCTTCCTCCCCTTCCTCCCCTTCCCCTTCCTCCCCCTTCCCCTTCCTTCCCCTTCCTCCCCCTTCCCCTTCCCCCCAGTCACTCTCTCTCTTCCCCCAGTCTCTCGCTCTCTCTCTTCCCCCAGTCTCTCGCTCTCTCTCTTCCCCCCAGTCTCTCGCACTCTCTCTTCCCCCCAGTCGCTCGCTTTCTCTCTTCCTCCCAGTCGCTCACTCTCTTCCAACAACAACATACCCTCAAAAGACCCTCGTATACAAAAAACGTTCAAAAATCCGCTCATTAGCGGTTGACCAATCCTACCGCTCATTAGCATTGAGTGACGTGATGGTTGACCAATCCTACAGTTCAGTGACCTGATGGTTGACCAATTGGTGCGTCACGGGCGGGACCTAATCCTGCAGCCTCCTGAAACCTCGCCGCCATTTTTTTCCCCTGCTTTTCCGCAACAGCGAGCGGGGCAGCTGCGTCGGCCCGCCGGAGCAGGAGGTGAGTTGGGGTCACTCGGGCTGGGCCTCACAACCGCTCAACCCGAGACACAGAGCGGGGGAGCGGCAGTGGGCGGCCGTCAACCGCGCGGCCCGAGACACAGAGTGGGGGAGCGGCAGCGGCCGGCCATCAACCGCGCGGCCCTCTAAACTGCCCTGGCAACGCCGGGCCCCCCCAGCTAGTATTAAAATATATTTGGCAGAAATGTTCTTTAAGTGACCTTTATCAGCTGCCATCAACAATCATTATGAACAAATTTGGCAAGGGACTTTATGCAGACATGGAGAGAAATTGTTACTGGTCCGATTATTGCCAGTGACCGAGCAGTTCATTTCAGATTTATTTCAGATGCTAAAGTGTTGCACTCATAAATCGGATACCCTGGTCTGTCCCGTGCTGCCAGATTGCAATCAAGATTTATATAATTATATAATTATTCCAAACATTTTGGGTTGATGCAATATATATAAAGAGCTGGATTGTGAAACTGCAATTATTACTCTGGCTAAATTGGTCAAAACACAAAACCATTATTTCATATTGTGTTGCATCATCAGTTTAAGTGGTGGCGTTTTAATGTTTAAATGAGCTGATACTGTGAGTTATTTACTGCCTGCAGTGTTAGTGATGCAATGTTCAGACAGAGAGCCATCTCAACATGTTTTACAATTCTTCTTCTTCTTAGGCAGTCCCTCGGAACCGAGGATGACTTGCTTCCACAAATGAGTTTGCAGGTGACTGATGAGTCCATTGCGGGACCTACAGTCTCTGTCACAGGTGGGGCAGACGGTGGTTGAAGGGGCGGGTGGGTGGGGTGCTTGGGTTGACGAGCGCTCCTTGTGCTGTCTGCGCTTGGCTTCCGCTTGCTCCCGGCGAAGAGACTCGAGGGGCTGGATTTTCATTGAGGAGGCGGGTAGGAGGCGGGACTACAACTTTTGGGGTTGTAGTCCCGCCTCCATCGAGTTCTAGCCAACCTACGCGATTTTGACTTGATTGACCTTGTTGAGCCCGCCCAGCGGTCTCAGCAGGCCAATTAAGGGCCACCTGGCAACAGGTGACGTCACAGATTGAAATTTCATCTGTCAAGACCTTTTGACAGATGAAATATCAGTGTTTCACAGCTGTTTGAAGCTGTCAAACACTGACAATCTGTACTCCAGGTTAATTCCTTCTCAGGATGATTTAGAGATCTCCGCGGAACAGAAAGCAGAGGCTGCAGATTTTGACAGCTGGCGGCCATTCTGCTTTCTGTGCCGGTGAGATGAGGGACTCCTGAGACCTGAAGGAAGGAAGGCCGTAAAGGTAAGTAAAGGTTAGTAGAACTTCTTTAAACACTTTACACAGACCAAACACACTTACCTCTGCACTCATGCACCCATCACTCACCTGAACACCGGACATCTCGACCCCTCCAAGCCCTTCATCCCGACGGCCCACCTTGCTAACTTCGTGTGGTTTGGAGCCATCGGGAATCCCACATTTCAACAATAAAAATAGGGATTAGGCTAAAAACTGCCTGTTAACTACCTGTTAACAGGCAGTTAATTGGCACTAATCCCCTTACTGCCTCGGGGAGGTGGGTCCCAGTGCGGGGCAGGTTCCCGCCTCCTTTGTAACTGGCATGGAGGCGGGTTGGGGGCGGGATGGGGCCGCGACAGCTGATTTTGGGATTTTAAACCCCTACACGCCTCCAATCCCAACTCCACGGCCCAATGAAAATCCAGCCCGAGGTGTTCGGCGCCTTCCTGGATGCTTCTCCTCCACTTTGTGCGGTCTTGGGCCAGGGATTCCCAGGTGTCGGAGGGGATGTTGCACTTTTTCAAGGAGGCTTTGAGGGTGTCCTTGAAGCATTTCCTCTGCCCACCTGGGGCTCTCTTGCCGTGCCGGAGCTCCGAGTAGAGTAGTGCATTTACAATGTACGTGTGCAGAAAGGTAAGAAAGGCCATGATGGAAATGGTGGAGGGGCTAAGGCATGGCCAAAGAGAAGAGTTTTTAGGATGCTTTTGACAGTGCAGATGGAGATGATAAGGTAGAGGGACTGGGGCCGGGAGTTCCAGAGGGCAGGGGCATGGTGATTTAAGATTGACCCACTGATGGTGGAGCACAGGGAGCAGGGAGGAAGGAGGAATCTAGTGTCAGAGGAGCGGAGGGCACATATGGCTGTAGGAGGACACTGAGGTAGGGTAGGACGAGGTCGTGGAGGGATCTGAAAATGAGGACAAAGATCTTAAAGAGGATTCCCTGGGGCACAGGGAGCCAGTGGGGCTTGTCAAGGATTGGAAGGATGCTGGGAGGGCTGGGTGGTGGTGATAGGAGTGCAGAACTTTTTTGTGGGTGAGGATTCAGGCTGCAACGTTTTGAATAAAACAAAAACAGAAAATGCAGAACCCTTCTTCAGAGCTGAGAATTGAAAACTAAACAAGTATAATAATAAAATCTGAAAACAGGAGAGGGGAGTAAATAAAAAGAGCAGATGCTCTAATCACAGAGAGGAAGTTGATGCAGAAGATGTTCCTGCAAAGGCACTTGACATAAAGGATCACCTGGACACAGCACAGAGAGGAAAATCAGACAGAACGGATTATACACCTCTAATGGCGCCCACCTGATTTTATGTCCAAGGACCTGCTCTTCTGAAGCTGAAGCTAAGACACAAGTAAAGTGCAGCCAAACCTATCCTGAGAGTGTTTGATGCTGACTATGGGGGCGTAAATGGAAAGTGTCCCTCTCTCGATCGCTAACATCTCTCACCTTGATGGACACAAAAATAAACACAATAAAAACTATAAAAATGACTCAATTAATTTTAAATGAAAGAAAGCATAGAAACAGACACCAGAACAGTGTTATAAACAGACAAGAGCATAATTCTGCGATTGAGCGAATGCAAATACCAAGACTACATTGTAAACTGTTGAAAGCCACATCGCATGTTGTGCCAAATTACCCCAGGATCACTTCTACTGTTTATAATAAATCAAGACCTGAGTACATATATGAAACTTGCGCAATATATTTGCTTCTACTGAGTGAAGCTTCACTGCAGTTCTGGCAATTTGCTAATGAAAGCATTCTGGACGTCAGCACAATAGCTCAAAAGCAACCTGGAAGCACATACCAGCTGACAACGACATTGTGTAACCATTGTCCGTCAAAGCTTTGGTGAAATACTGTAGCTACCTGCATTTAAATAGTGTTCCTCATGTGCAGGAGAGTGTCTCAGAGCGCTTTACAATAAGGAGGAAAGGAATATGATGACACTGCGCATGGGAAAAGGGGAACAAAATGGGCTGGAAACCAAAGGCTTAGCTGATCAGGAGTATTTCAGGAAGGTTTTTGAAGCAGGTGGGGAGCTGGCAAGGCAGAGGCAGCTGGATGGTGAGTTCCAGGGGAAGAAGGGTAGTAGTTGAATGAGTCGCCACCAATGGTGACAAGGAGGAAGCAAAGGGTGCGGACAAGTCAGAGGGTAAAGGAACGGAGCGGATGGAGGACAGGAGGTAGGTTGGAAGTGAAGCCATGTCGAGATTTGAAAACAAGGGCAAGGATTTTGAAATCGACATGGGGAGCCAGTGGAGCTTGGAGAGGATAGGAATGTGATGGAGTGGGACAGTGTAAGTGAAGGAGGGTTTTGGGTGAGCTTAAGCTTGTGGGTATTTGAGGCTAACTAGAAGAGTATTAGAAGAGGAGAGGTAGGAATGGAGGTGGGCAGTGTTGTGTAGGTAGAAGAAAGAGAAGAAAGAAGTATCAGTAAAGTCACTGACAGTATCAGTAGAGTGGTTCAGGCATGAATAGAATATTTGAAACTGGATTCAGTTATTGCCTGGAGTTACAATATCACAAAGGAGGGATCGAAGCCCAGTACTGTTCACTTAATAATGACCACAATGTCAATCAATTACTTATTTCTTGTAAATCATTGCTTCTCCCAACCCTTCTGCATTGTGCATCTTCTTATACACTATGCTAATTTGGCCAACAGCACCTTTACGTTCCCATTGAATAGTGACACAGCCATATAAACCACAAGCTTTATTCAAAGGCTATGACATCAGCTGACTGATCTATCATTCAAATTAGAAACAGAACCTTTCAAAGTATCACTGGAATTTTTGGAAGTATGAGTGGAACATTTTGATGTATCAGGCTGAAGCATTATCAAATTGTACATCAGGTGCAAAAAGGATTTATTTCCATTTTCTGGCCTCCTAAGAGTGCTGGCTCCTATCAGAGTATATCCACGTGCACCAGCTGCCAGTACTTACCTCAGGTGGCAGTTCTTCGTGGGTAAGCTGAGATCATGGGGGCGAATTTCCACAGGGATCTTTCCGCTCATCCACAGTAACTTTGGTGGAAGAGCCACAAAATCGCTGGAACAATTATGTAAATGCTGTTTCTGCCACTTTCCCTGGATTTTTGCCAGCTCTTCCGCCAAATATACGATGGACAAGAGGGGAAACCCCACGCAGAACTTCACTCCCCCAGAGTTGTGACAGGCTATTTGATTGTAAGAGGACATTGTAGTCAAACCAATTCTGTCCACACTTGAAATGCAGCACTTTCCTGCAGGCATCTCAGGATAGTGAACTGGATTTAGGAACCTGAGGGGAGAAACGCATTATGGCCCCGCCAGGCGCTAATGTTTCTCAACTTTTCAAAGATGTGGTTTTGCGCTCCGGGAAGGAAATGGAGCATTAAATCAAGTTCTCCACTTCATTCCTGGAGCGCAGCAGGCAGCAGGCGGGGCGGAAGTTGTTCAGCGCTGCACACTGGGCCGTGCAGCACTGCTACGTTGGAAGGCTCCTTCCTCCCTTAAAGGGAAGGGCCATCACTGCAGGTTCTGCAAGGAAAATATTTACCTGGTCCCCAATGGCAGCCGTGAAGTGGCCCGGTCAGCCCGATGCACTGTAGCAGAGTGCCGGTCAGACCGATGCACTGTAGCAGAGTGCCGGTCAGCCCGATGCACTGTAGCAGAGTGCTGGGCTGATCGATGCACTGTAGCAGAGTGCCGGTCAGCCCGATGCACTGTAGCAGAGTGCCGGTCAGCCCGATGCACTGTAGCAGAGTGCCGGTCAGCCCGATGCACTGTAGCAGAGTGCCGGTCAGCCCGATGCACTGTAGCAGAGTGCCGGTCAGCCCGATGCACTGTAGCAGAGTGCCGGTCAGCCCGATGCACTGCAGCAGAGTGCCGGTCAGCCCGATGCACTGTAGCAGAGTGCCGGTCAGCCCGATGCACTGTAGCAGAGTGCCGGTCAGCCCGATGCACTGCAGCAGAGTGCCGGTCAGCCCGATGCACTGTAGCAGAGTGCCGGTCAGCCCGATGCACTGCAGCAGAGTGCCGGTCAGTCCGATGCACTGCAGCAGAGTGCCGGTCAGCCCGATGCACTGTAGCAGAGTGCCGGTCAGCCCGATGCACTGTAGCAGAGTGCCGGTCAGCCCGATGCACTGTAGCAGAGTGCCGGTCAGCCCGATGCACTGTAGCAGAGTGCCGGTCAGCCCGATGCACTGTAGCAGAGTGCCGGTCAGCCCGATGCACTGTAGCAGAGTGCCGGTCAGCCCGATGCACTGTAGCAGAGTGCCGGTCAGCCCGATGTACTGCAGCAGAGTGCTGGTCAGCCCGATGCACTGTAGCAGACTGCCGGTCAGCCCGATGTACTGCAGCAGAGTGCCGGTCAGCCCGATGCACTGTAGCAGAGCGCCGGGCTGATCGATGCACTGTAGCAGAGTGCCGGTCAGCCCGATGCACTGTAGCAGAGTGCCGGTCAGCCCGATGCACTGTAGCAGAGTGCCGGTCAGCCCGATGCACTGTAGCAGAGTGCCGGTCAGCCCGATGCACTGTAGCAGAGTGCCGGTCAGACCGATGCACTGTAGCAGAGTGCCGGTCAGCCCGATGCACTGTAGCAGAGTGCCGGTCAGCCCGATGCACTGTAGCAGAGTGCCGGTCAGCCCGATGCACTGTAGCAGAGTGCCGGTCAGCTCGATGCACTGTAGCAGAGTGCCGGTCAGCCCGATGCACTGTAGCAGAGTGCCGGTCAGCCCGATGCACTGTAGCAGAGTGCCGGTCAGCCCGATGCACTGTAGCAGAGTGCCGGTCAGCCCGATGCACTGCAGCAGAGTGTCGGTCAGCCCGATGCACTGTAGCAGAGTGCCGGTCAGCCCGATGCACTGTAGCAGAGTGCCGGTCAGCCCGATGCACTGTAGCAGAGTGCCGGTCAGCCCGATGCACTGTAGCAGAGTGCCGGTCAGACCGACGCACTGCAGCAGAGTGCCGGTCAGCCCGATGCACTGCAGCAGAGTGCCGGTCAGCCCGATGCACTGTGGTAGAGTGCCGGTCAGCCCGATGCACTGTAGCAGAGTGCCGGTCAGCCCGATGCACTGTAGCAGAGTGCCGGGCTGATCGATGGGTGGCGATGAAACAAAAAAAAATCCACAAAGAGCATTTTACAGATTTTTTAAAAAACCTATTGACGTAAGAAAACTACTAGGCACTCGGTCTGAGTATTAAACAAGGCTTTAATCTCAACTGTTTTTCAACATGGAGATCTAGTTGTGTCCTTCACTAGTTCCTGTTAAAGAATGTCCTGAGCAAGCTGGCCCATGCCCGAGTATTTATACTGTCCCTGGACAGCGCCACCAGCAGGCCGCCCGGTATTATTTCATTAGTCATGTCCACATGAATGACAAGATTCATGTCACCTCTCTCGGCCACTTTGCCGATAAGTAACCCCCCCTCCCCCCCGAAGCGCCCGGTCTCCCAATCAACACCTCCTGCAGCTGGCGGTGTCATCGCCCAGCGATGCTGCAGGGGACAGAAATGAATTTCGGGTCCGGGGTGCTACCGGGGCGATGCGCAGCCGGATGACGTCACGATCTGCAGGCGCAGGAGAGCGTGGCGCTAGGGGTTGCCACAAACCGCCAGGTGAATTTCGCGGGTGGCGGCAACATCGGCGTGCCCGGGTGGTAAGTTGTTAGTGCCCTGTTAACACTCCCTGGAGGCGCTAATGGGAGACACTAAGGCACCGAATTTCTAGCCATGGCTTAGTGGTAGCACTTCTCATTTCTGAATCAGAAGGTTGTGGGTTCAGAGACTAGGTTGACACGCCAATGTAGTGCTGAGAGAGTGCTGCACTGTCGGAGGTGCTGTCTTTCAGATGAGATGTTAAACCGAGATCCCGTCTGCTCTCTCAGGAGGATGTAAAAAATCCCATGACACTATTTGAAGGAAAGCAGGGGAGTTTTCCCTGGTGTCCCGGCCAATATTTATTCCTCAACTATTTATCACTAAAACAAATTATCTGGTCATTATCACGTCGCTGTTTGTGGGGCCTTGCCGTGTGCAAATTGGCTGCAGCGCTTCCTATATTACAACAGTGTTTACACGTCAAAAAGTACTTCATTGGCTGTAAAGTGCTTTGGGACGTCCTGAGGTAGTGGAAGGCGCGATATAAACACAAGTCTTTCTTTCTTTTAGACTGCTACCTGCGTGAGGCTCAGTATCACACCAGGCAGTGATTTTAATCACGTAGCCATCAGGTAAGCATCCAAAAGATTTTCAACTGAAGAATGCTGATTGCAAATCATCAACATTTAGTACTGTTACAGGAATATGTTGAACGATAAGGCCTGGGAGAAAAAGAAACTGAGTACATACCTGACCAAAATATAAACGCATCAACACAAATTAAAAAGTAAATACAGATTATTTCGAGCTGATATACAGATAAGAGCCTTGATGCTCTCAGCATGTTTGCACCTAGTGTTACATTTGCCATTATGTTTAAAGGTAGAAATAATGACTAGATTAAATGGCTTAACCTGCCTTAACCCCCTGTCTCTACATCAACAAACTGGAATGTGCAGGCTGACTGCGAGATAACTCCTTATTGATCAGATCAATACGTCGCTGATGCTTCTTTACTTCAAAATCAATCTACTTTTGTACCCCCCTTCACTGGGGCCCACCTTAGGTAGTGATGGTGTTGGTAAGGTGGGAGAAGATAGTGGGATCTTCCTTGGATAGAACTTAGCCACATGTTGCATTAAAAACTACTTATCTTTTCTAAAGCTCTCCAAATTGCAATTGAATTGTTAAATATTCCAACATTTTGGCGCGGTAATGTGACTGCAGTGTGAACACGATTAATGGGGACAGCACCTTCATTGAAAAAAAGTGTTTAACCAATCTTCTGTGTGTCAGCTGTGGCTCAGTTCACAGAATCACAGAAACCCCACAGTGCAGATAGAGGCCATTTCAGCCCATCGAGCCTGCACCGACACATATCCCACCCGATCCCCGTAACCCCATGTATTTAATCCCCCTAACACTACGGGTCAATTTATCACAGCCAATCAACCTAACCCGCACATCTTTGGACTGTGGGAGGAAACCGGAGCACCCGGAGGAAACCCACGCAAACACGGGGAGAATGTGCAAACTCCACACAGACAGTCACCCGAGGCCGGATTCGAACCCGGGTCCCTGGCGCTGTGAGGCAACAGTGCTAACCACTATGCCACCATGCTGGTTGGTAGCACACTCGCTTTTGCGTCAGAAGGTTGTGGGTCAAGTAGCACTCCATGAAACTTAAACACAAAAATCTAGCCTGATATTCCAATGCAGTACTGAGGGAGTGCTGCACTGTTGGAGGCACCGTCTTTCGGGTGAGATGTTAAAACAAGGCCCCATCTGCTCTCTCAGGTGAACATAAAAGATCCTATGCCACTATTTTTAAGAGGAACAGGAGAGATATCCCTGGTGTCCTGGCCAATATTTATCCCTCAATCAACATCACTAAACAGATTATCTGGTCATTAACATATTACTGTTTGTGGGAGCTTGCTGTGTACAAATTGGCTGCTGCGTTTCCTACATTACAACAGTGACTACACTTCAAAAAGCACTTCATTGGTTGTAAAGCCATCTTGACTACTGCCTTGTGGGTGGCCCACTACTAAACATACAGCTCCACCTAGTGCACCATTCTAGAATGACATGTTACTGATCATTACATCCCCCTTCCTTAGAGGTTAAACAAAATCAATATCAATCAATATCAATCAATCATAATGATATAAACATCTTCACAACAGTCAACACATTTTCAAAGCTTTACTTTATGAACTCTAAGCTTTTCATTCTTTTATTATAGTTTTCTTTATACTCAAAGATTAAGTCTATCAGGCTTTTTTACTTCACGTGTGGATCTTCTCAGCACAAGTAGGTCTGATGTGTTTTCATGAGAGCCTGTATGTGTGTTTATGTTAGATTGTTCTGGTGGTGAGTGACAAGATTCAATTGCGGCATTGTCATCGATTTGCTCTTGGATAGTTTCTTGTGTTTTCAGGCGGGAACGGCGGTTCCTCCTGAGAATCTGTCCTTCCTCAGTTCTAACAGTGTATGACCTTGGTCCTACTTCCTCAAGAACTGTAGCTTTCCTGTTCCATGCATCTGGATCCTCAATCCTGACAACATCATCCCTTGTCAATGGTTTCAGAGTTTTGGATGACTTGTCATAGTGTGATTTCTGTTTCAGCTTTAACAGTTGAAGTCTCTGTCTCAGTTCCTTACTCTGCTTTTCTTTTGCACAGCAGGGTAGCGTGGTGCGCAACTTGCGACCTATTAGGAGTTCAGCAGGTGAAGAACCACAGTCTAAAGGGGAGGCTCGGTAGCTCAGCAGGGCGAGATAAGGATCAGACTTGCTTTCTGTTGCTTTCTTCAGTAGCTGTTTGAGAACTTGAACACCTTTCTCTGCCTTACCATTCGACTGAGCATACAGAGGACTGGATGTGATGTGTTGAAAGTCATAATGTGCTGCAAACTGTTGCCACTCCTTACAGTTCAAGCATGGACCATTGTCGCTAATGGCAATCCTGGGAATTCCATGTCTGGCAAAGATGGATTTAACATGCATTATGACATTGCTTGCTGATGTGCTTGAGAGCAGCGACATCTCAGGGTAGTTAGAATAGTAGTCAATCACTATTAGATAGTCTTTACCATTCAAATGAAAGAGGTCCATACCAACCTTTTGCCATGGTGCTGTTGGTAAGTCAGCTACTATCATTGGTTCCTTTGCTTGTTTGTTTTGGTGTTTCTGACATGTCTCACATATGCCTATCATGTTCTCAATGTCCTTATTTATGCCAGGCCAATAAACAGTGTCTTTGCTCTCCTTTTGCATTTTTCAATTCCGAGGTGTCCCTCATGAATCCTTTTGAGCATGTCTTGACATAGAGCCTGTGGAATGACTATTCTGTTCTGTTTTAGTAATAGTCCACTTGCGACACTTAACTCTGACCTGATGTGATAGTACTTTGGACAGGAACCTTTTGGCCAACCATGATGAATGTTCTCTATTACTGTTTGTAACACTGTCGCCTAGAAATTCAGTCGCGTTTGCGCCCACTTATTGGCTATAGAGTGGTTTGCGCCGGAAGTTTTTTAGCGCCCGAAATTCAGTTGGTCCCTAACATCGGCATTAGCCGGTAGCGCTGCACCGGCACCGATGACGTCATCGGTGTGCGCAGCGCCCCGGTTCCAATGCTATTCCGTGCCGATGGCCAAATTCAGTTGCGGCCGCCTCGCCCGTAGCGGCCGCAAACAGCGTTTGAAAAACAGTGCCTTGCAGCTCTGAGAGGCCGGCGCATAAAGGTGGAGGGGTGGCCGGCCGCTTTCCCGGCGGCCGCCTGGCCGCACCTCCCTCCCCGGACTCCTGCACCACCCCCCCGCGGCATTGGTGTCTGACTCCCGCGAGCCCGGCACTTCTCCGTGGTGCCAGGCTCATTTGCCGGGGGAATCCAGCGGCGATCTCACGGCTGCAGGCAGCTCCTCCTTAAGAGAAGGAGGAGGCCTGCAGTACCCCAGCCTGCCGCACCGCATCGGGTGCCGCAGCGGCAGCTGGACGCCTGAAACTGACTTTCATCACCCCAAACGAGGCGGCCAAACCCTGCAATAGCGCCCGCCTCCGTCTTGGGGTGGCGCAACTGAATTTCAGGCGGGCGCTACGGGAATCTGGGCGAGCGCAAAATTTCGGGCACTAAAGACCTGGCGTGGCGATACCGAATTTTTAGCCCATATCTTTTACTGTTTCTTCTGCTATTTGCTTTGATTTTGTGTCTGACACGGGCAGCGCAGCAGTGACCATACTCACATGGACATCCACGTCTTCCTCAGTAGAGCTCACATGACTCATTGTGGGTGCTCGGGATAGTGCATCTGCTAACACTATGTGTTTGCCTGGTGTGTAGATCAGTTCAAAGTCATATCTTTGCAGCTTCATCATGAGTCGTTGAATCCTTGGAGACATCTCATTCAGATTTTTTTTAATGATGGCAACCAGTGGGCAGTGGTCTGTCTCAGCTGTGAAGGTAGGAAGTCCATATATGTAGCCATGGAACTTTTCTAGTCCAACTACCAAGCCTAGACATTCCTTTTCAATCTGGGCGTATCGACACTCAGAATCAGTCATAGACCTGGAGGCATAGGCAACAGGCTTCCAATCTTCACCCTCTGCTTGTAGCAAGACCGCACCTAGGCCATCTTTTGATGCCTCCGTTGACACTTTGATTCTCTTTGTTGGGTCAAAGAAGATGAGTACAGGTGTGGTTGTCAGCACTGTTTTGAGGTTCATCCACTCTTGCTCATGTCTTTCTGTCCATGTGAACTCATCTGTTTTATGTAGCAGGTCTCGCAGACAGGCTGTCTTGGCTGACAAGTTAGGAATGAACTTTCCAATGAAGTTTATCATCCCCATGATGTGTAGCACTCCTCTTTTGTCAGTGGGTCAGGGCATTTTGAGTATGTCGTTTACTTTTTCCATATCTGGCTCTATTCCTTTACCAGATAGATTATCTCCTAGGAAAGTGACTTCCTGGATGCCAAACTGACACTCGGCTTTGTTCAGCTTCAGTCCATTCCGGCGTATGCTCTGTAGCACTTTAGTCAGTCTCTCATTGTGTTCTTTCAGTGTAGAGCCCCAGATGATGATGTCATCAACATAGACACGAACTCCTTCCAGACCTTCAATTATGTGTTCCATCGCTCTATGAAAGATTTCAGATGCAGATATTATCCCGAAAGGCATTCTGAGGAAACAATACCTGCCAAATGGTGTGTTGAAGGTACAGTATTTGGTGCTCTCTTCATCCAGTTTTAGTTGCCAAAATCCTTGTGAGGCATCGAGCTTTGTGAAGTATCTGGCACCTGACATTTCACTGGTGATTTCTTCTCGCTTGGGAATCTGGTAGTGTTCACGTTTTATGTTTGCATTTAAGTCCTTTGGATCCATGCATACTCTTAGATCATTGTTCTTTTTCTTTACACATATCATGGAGTCAACCCAGTCTGTTGGCTCTTCGACTTTCCTGATGACTCCTAGTGTGGTCATTCTGTCCAGTTCTTTCTTGAGCCGGTCACGCAGGGGTGCTGGAACTCTCCGTGGGGTATGTACCACTGGCTGAGCATCCTCCTTCAGCTGGATCTTGTAAGTGAATGGTAGAACTCCAAATCCTTTGAACACATCCTGGAAATTACTCACTACAGAATCCACTGAGTCATCTGGTCTGCTTATGGCACAGTTTATACGGTAGACTCTCTTGACCAGTTCTAAGTCCTCACAAGCTTTGTCACCTAGTAGTGAATCAAGTCCTGCAGCCACAACAGAAAACATGAGATGATGCACTTTCTCTTTGACTGTCACTTTAAGTCTGCATACACCTAAGCTATCTATTTTCTGTCCATTATAGTTCTTCAGTAGTACTGACTTTTTCTGTATTTTTGGCTTTTCTTTCATATTTTTAATGTCACTCATACTGATTAAGTTTGCTTTTGCCCCAGTGTCTCATTTCAATGTAACTAATGCTCCATTTACCTGCAGTGGCATTATCCATTTGTCCTCTTTTACTGCATTAACTTTATGTTCAGCATTGTCCATTCCTGAAGGCTGCACATTTTCTGTATCCTTTTTGATATTGTCACATGACACCATTCCTACAAAAAATGTCTCACTTAAATCAGTGTCTTCAATCACATTGACTTGTTGCCCTTTCTTTGTTTTTACTTTTGAAAAGCATTGTTTGGCAAAGTGATTCTTTCCATTACATTTTGTGCACATTTTCCCAAATGCTGGGCATTGTCTTGACTGGTGCTGGTAACCACAGCGTTTACAATTAAAAATTCCATCCTCCGATTGCTTTGCATTTCTGTTCTGCCCACATTTCTTCCCCTTGTAGGACACAGCACCGACAGCAGCACTATCACTTACTACAGTCGCATTATTATTAATTTCACTGAAAGTCTTTGCGTGCTGTTGAGCTAGCTCACTGGCATGGCATATTTTCACAGCATTCTCCAATGTTAGTTCGGTTTCTCTCAACAGACGTTCCCTGACCTTTTTATCATGAATACCAAACACAATCTGGTCACGAATCATGGATGATTTCAGTTCAGAGAAATTACATGTCTGTGCTTTCAGTTTCAAATCGGTCACAAAGCTATCAAAAGTCTCATTTTGCTGCTGTGTCCGTGAATGGAACACGTACCTCTCATAGGTCTCGTTCTTTTTTGGAGAACAATGTGTATCAAACTTCTTTAGCACATCGTCCATTTTTTCTCTGTCCTCCTCTTGATCAAAAAGAAATGTATTAAAAAGCTCTATTGCCTGCAGGCCTGCAACCATGAGCAGCAATGCTATTTTCCTTGCGTCTGGTTTCGTACCGAACCCGATGGCAGCAATATAGAGTTCGAATTGTTGTTTGAAAGTCCGCCAATTGCAGTCGACATTCCCCGTGAGTTTCAATCCCTCCGGTGGCTTCAAATTCACCATGTCGCCTTTCACAATATTCAGCAGATATTACCAATCCTGGTACCATGTTATGTTCATAAATAAATAGATGTTTTCATTATGAACAGCTAGCTTGAGCTCGTCATTTATTCAGCCATGTGGACTAGTATACAGGCATCCATCTTGACTACTGCCTTGTGGGTAGCCCACTATTAAACATACAGCTCCACCTAATGTACCATTCTAGAATGACATGTTACTGATCATTACTCCCCCCACCCTGGGATCGTGGATCGGACACCCCCAGGGATCAGAATGCCCTCCCCCCCACCCCCTGGTGTTGGAGATCGATCCCTCCCCCCCCGGGTTTGGCCCCCAACCGGGTGGTGGATTGGACCTGCTCCCGTGGCCTGCTCCGGAGTCCTCCCTGCCCAACTGGAAGCCAAGCCTGTCAATCAGGCTGACTTCCAGGCGGGCAACCTGTCAAGTACAAAAGACACACGTCTATGTAACCCGCCCCTGTTAATATCTAGGCCAAAGTTGCGCATAATTCATCACTAAAATCAGTCTCACTCAGAGAGGCTATCAGGTATCTAACGTGTGAAATGGAAATATCACACTGGTGTCTTTCTGATATTAGAGTTCAGGCCCATTATTTGTGCAGGGTTATTCTGTACCTAGCCTGTGCTATGCCTGATTCGTTCAATGCTGATCCTATATGGAAAATATTCCTCTCTTTAACATTAACACCCTAAAAAATCCCTCATTTTGATCTTTGTGCTTGTGTCTATAACACGTTGTACACGTTGTCAAGTAGTCAGCAAAGAATACACTCTGTGTGCACTTACTCAAGCCTTTCTTCAAACCATGCAGTAACAAAGTTCTGCTTGTTTAGCGTTTCTCATTAAAGATTGAAGGGACTGGATTTAGAAACTGAGGAGTTGTCAGCTAAGTGTTCAGTGATGGAGATAACTAAGTAGGCTATTCCAGTTAACCACCGATAGAAAATAAATTACAGCTGCCAAGGGAAGGCATTAAGCTGACAGTAATTCGCAAGCCTCAATTTCTGTCTCTTGTCTTTGAGAATAATCTGAGGCAGTTGTGCTTCTAACTGTAGCAGCTGCCTGTTATATAAGTGGTGCCAGATCCAAATCCCACCATTGTTTTCACTAATACCAGACTGCGGAGACAGAAACAAGATGATTGTGACACCTCTGCTCGATTGTCCATTTATCTGATCACTTTATTTTTCTTTACTTGTAAACGGCGACCCGGGTAGAAAACTGAAAGGACTGATTCCTGAGATGGCAGGACTGTCGTATGAGGAGAGATTGGGTCGACTAGGTCCTGTATTCACTAGAGTTTAGAAGAATGAGAGGGGATCTCATTGAAATGTGTAAAATTCTGACAGGGCTAGACAGACTGGATGCAGGGAGGATGTTTCCCCTGGCTGGGGGGGGGAGTCTAGAATGAGGAGTCACAGTCTCAGGATACGGGGTAGGACATTTAGGACTGAGATGAGGAGAAAGTTCTCCACTCAGAGGGTGGTGAACCTGTGGAATTCTCTACCACAGAAGGCTGTGGAGGCCAAGTCACTGAATATATTCAAGAAGGAGATAGATAGATTTCTAGACACAAAAGGCATCAAGGGGTATGGGGAGAGAGCGGGAATATGGTATTGAGATAGAGGATCAGCCATGATCCTATTGAATGGCAGAGCAGGCTCGAAGGGCCGAATGGCCTACTCCTGCTCCTATTTTTTCTATGTTTCTATGATTCAGCACGGCCAATTAATGATAATGACAAGTGCACAGTGGCTGTTTTGCGTCAGCTACTTCTCATCCCGAATGCAGGATGCGCACCGGCACAAAGCCGGCACAAACACGCTGGGCTGAATGGCCTCCTTTTCCATGCTGTGAATGTCTACAGTTCAACAAGATCTGGCCAGCATTTCTTTTGTGATGCATGAAGTGTGTTTTCTTAGTAACTTTCTTCAAATTTGAATTAAAGAAAATATTTTAATCAAATTGATTTTTCTCCTGAAACTTAACTAAATTTCATTCACCATGCTGATGGTGTAGAGATAAAAGTGAGTTATGGCAGTTTTTTTTTTGCCATGAATGTGAAAGTTCCAGGGCTCAGGAATGCTGGTGGCCTGGAAATCTTGGAGCTCACCAATAGGTTGTTGGGTGCGATGTTGTTGTCAGCATCAGTGTTGGGATTAGCGATGAAAATTAAGTGATTCCGAGTGCCACAGCAGGTTAAAAACCATTTTGACATGAGGTGTGAAGTGTGTTTTTAAGCCATTACATGAATGTTTAAACCAAGAGGTTCGAATACAATTCTGAGGTATTTTTGTGGAGCCGACTGTACTGTATTGGCACACACAGAGTGCCATCTGTCAAAGCATTCATACGCTACCTCCACTATAATCACATTGCTGCTGGGTTTTTTTTTAGTTCAAGGGTAGAGATAACGCGCGACCCATTTGAAAACTCAACATCAACAACTTGCATTTATGTAACGCCTTTAATGTAGTAAAACATCCCAAGGCACTTCACAGGAGCGTTATCAAGACAAAAATTGACACCAAGCCAAAAAGGAGACATTAGAACAGGTGACCAAACACTTGGCCAAAGAGGTAGGTTTTAGACAGATTCTTAAAGGAGGAGAGAAGTAGAGAGGAGGAGCGGTTTAGGGAGGGAATTGCAGAACTTAGGGCCTAGACGGCTGAAGGCACTGGTGGGGGCGAAGGAACGGGGGATGCACAGGAGGCCGCAGTTGGAGCAACTCAGCCATATTGAGAACTGTATATTAAAAAGTAAATAGGCTCTTGGTGAAGCACCATCGAACGCTGCCTCTGAGATGCTGCTGTGTTGAGCCAAAGTAAATTTCAAATCTCCTGGACAGATTAATGGGCCTTTGCCTGCCCTTCAAACATTGCACACTGCAGAAGTAGCACAGCAGCAGTACTTTGGGGGCTGGGGGAGCGGAGGGTGAATTACACCCTTTGCACACACCTAAACAGCGTTAGTGGAGTACACGGAAGCATGTCAGAGCATATTGTGCCATGTGGTGTGGGAAAGCTGGTCTTGTCAATGTTTTCAGATGAAATTATTGCTGCGGCAACAGATAACTTTCAACAGATAACGGCCGAGAAATTCGAGACGGCTAAAACCCTGCCGGTGCCAACGTGGGCCGGAGTTAACGGCCGCCGAAATTACTGAGGCTGGCAGGACCGCTAAATTGGTGCTGGTTGCTGGTTAACATTTGCCCAGCGCTAAACTTACCATGCAAGGCCGTGTTCGTGGCGGTCGTCCCAGCAGGAGCCCCAGTGTAGCGTCGTTGCAGCAAGAACAGCCTTCTCTTAAAGCAAGGCTGTCATTTTAGAAAGCCCGTGTGATCCCTGAAAGGGGATCTGCCTTCTAAAATGAAAAAGAAAATCATTTAGAAATAGGCAGTTTTTAGCCTTTACAGCTCAACTGGGAGTTTTCAGCTCTTAAAGCTGAAGTGGCTTCCGCACCTATAAATATGAGAAAAGTGCTTCAGCACTAACACAAATGGCTCAGCAGGCCAGGGAAGGGGCACGCAGGGTCTCGCACGCAGCACTCTAGTTTTGTGCAGAGGTTCTCTACCCACAGGGGCCAGGAGGCCCTCCAGAAAGAATGATGTGGGACCAGATCACCGAGGCCGTCACTGCCAGCAGTGTCGCCCCCACTACCTGGCTCAAGTGCCCAAATAAGCTCATGACCTCAGACCAGTGGTCAAGCTCAGTGAATGCATCTTCAAAAGCCGCCTTCTACCAACTGCATCACCAGCCTCATACACTACTCAAAGTATGACTGCTACCCCTCCTCCAATCGGGCACCTACCAACAATTTGTACCAATCACGAGGCACACCTCCCATTCCTAGCCTCACCTCTCCCCCTTGGAGGAGACGGTGCTGGCCATTCTTGGCAGGGGCATGGCTGAGCCCTTGGCCAGCGGTGGGGCTGAAAAGGATACAAGATGCTGGTATCCTCATACGTTATCCTCCTTCTGGCATGCACCTCCTGCTTTCCCTCACCACAACTCCACCTTGTGCCTTCCTCATTTCACACACCCAAGAAATGCAGCCTGCCCACCCAGTGGTTGACCAAGAAGAGGGAGAGAGGGAGAGAGGGAGAGAGGGAGAAGGAGGCAGGAGGAGAAGGAGGGAGGAGGAGAAGTGTAGTGTCCGTGTGTTGATAGAGACACTGAAGGCAGGAGTTGGTTCATAGGTGTTTACTAAGCAAAGCCTGGGGGGGTACTAATGGATATAACACAATATACAGGCTTATATAGCCCGAGTGGCCATTACCGGCATTACAGCACACATGGGGCTCTTAAAGGCACATACACTACAATTCCTCCCCTTTTAGCTAACCGGTACATCATATTTTAAGTAATTATTAATTACATGTTATAAGAAAAATAATATACACTTTGCTGTAGTTAATTAATTATAAGTCAGTCTCTCAGGAGGCTTCCTGACTCGGTCCGGATAACGCCTCGGTGGTGTAGTGGTTTCTGGTGGTGTAGTAGGTTCTTTTGGCAAGGCTGATTCGGCTTGAATGCCAGTGTCGGGTTCATCGGGTTCCAGTATCACCGGATCGGAGGTAGATATGGGTATCTCTACTTCATCGTTAGACGTATAGAGTTGTGGTGTAGGTTGTCCCTTTTCGGATGACTCTATGATTTGGTCAGCATGGCGCCTTATTATGCTTTCTCCGATGTCCACGGTATACATCAATGGTCCTAGTCGTGTGCAGATAGTTCCAGGCTGCCATTTCTCGGTACGGTAGTCCCGGGCCAAAACTTGTTGACCTATCTGGAAGGTTCTAGTTGGCCTTTCATTCATGCCTTGAAACTGCCGGTTCTCCACGTCCCTTCTGATGTTGGGCTTGACCAAATCCAGCCGGCATCTTAGGTTTCTATTGAAGAACATCATGGCGGGAGTTTGGTTGGTAACCATATGTGTTGCATTCCTGTATGCGAACAAGAAGTTAGCCACCTTGTGCTGAAGTTTTATGTCTTCATTACCCATGGCCTTTATGGCCTTCTTGAAGGTCTGGACAAACCTTTCAGCCAATCCATTGGTGGCGGGATGGTATGGGGCGGACGTGTAGTGCTTAACCCCATTGTTTTTTAAGAACTTCCTGAATTCATCGGACACAAATTGCGGTCCATTATCAGAACAGATCTGTTCCGGCAGCCCATTCCTGGCAAATATGGTCCTTAATACTGTGATGGTTTTTTCCGTGGTGGTGGAGGACATCTTTATTACCTCCGGCCACTTGGAGTGTGCATCAACCGCGATTAAGAACATTTGAGTCCATAAATGGACCAGCAAAGTCGATGTGTACCCTTTGCCAGGGAGATGAGGGCCACTCCCATGGATGTAGAGGGGCTTGTGGTGGAGCGTTTTGGACCTTCTGGCATCCTAGGCAGCTCTTGGTCATTTCTTCGATGTCTCCATCGATACCTGGCCACCAGACAAACGCCCTGGCTAGGTTCTTCATTTTCACTCCACCCAGATGCCCCTCGTGAAGCTCCTTTAGCACTTTATCCTGGAGTTTGGGTGGAATCACCACTCTGGATCCACACATCAAGGTTCCTCGGCACACTGACAGCTGTTCTCTTCTTTGCGAGAATGCTGGCAACAGTGGTTCGCCATGTGCTGGCCATCCCTTCACTGTTAAATTGTAGACCCGTGAGAGAGTCGGGTCATTTCTTGTCTCCCTTTCAATGGCAGAATTTGTTACTGGTACACATTCCACTATGGTAGAGTGGAACATCTCCACTGGGTCTACTGTAGGTACTTCTTCTACTGTTGGCAACGGTAGGCGCGATAAACCGTCAGCATTCCCATGCTGTTTTGATCCTTTGTATTCTATGTTGTATTGGTGTGCCCCTAGAAAAAGGGACCACCTCTGTAGCCTTTGTGCTGTCATAATGGGAACACCCTTTTTAGGGTTGAATATGGAGATGAGGGGTTGATGGTCAGTCAACAAGGTAAATTTTTGTCCGTGTAGGTAATGGTTGAATTTCTTCACTCCCCATACCAGGCTGAGTGCTTCCCTGTTGATTTGGGCATAGTTACGCTCAGCTGAGTTCAATGAGCGTGACGCAAAAGCTATCGGCCGTTCCGAGCCATCAGGGAATTTATGCGATAATACTGCTCCTATGCCGTAAGGGGATGCATCGCACACCAGTCTGATTGGCAGTGATGGGTTGTAATGAGCCAAAACTTCTTCGGATGTGATTAAGTCTTTGCATTTATGGAAGGCACATTTACAGTCTTCGTTCCATTTCCAAATTACTCCTGTTTGTAGCAGTTCATTAAGAGGGTGTAGAAGAGTTGATAAGTTCGGTAAAAATTTATGATAGTAATTTATTAATCCCAGGAACGACCTTAATTGTGAAACATTTTCAGGTGCTGGGGCTTTTATGACCGCTTCAATTTTTTCAGGTGACTTATGCAACCCTTCCTTATTTATTATGTGGCCACAATATGATATTTGATTTCTGAAAAATTCGTACTTGGGGCGATTTGCTCGTAGGCCCCGTTCTCTCAGCCTAATGAGCACCTGCTCCAAATTGGCAAGGTGCTCATTGTCATTTTCTCCTGTTACAAGGATGTCGTCCAGGTAGCATTGAGTACCCGGAATCCCTTGGAGGACTTGCTCCATAGCTCTTTGCCAGATAGCTGGAGCGGATGCTACTCCGAAAACTAGTCGATTGTACTGGTACAGACCTTTGTGTGTATTTATCGTGAGATATTTTTTTTAGAGGCCTCTTCAACCTCCATCTGTAGATATGCCTGTGCCAAGTCAATTTTGGTGAAACGTTTCCCTCCGGATAGTGAGGCGAAAATATCTTCTATCCTCGGAAGAGGATACTGTACCGTGTGAAGGACCGGGTTTACCGTCACCTTGAAGTCTCCACAGATGCGAATTTTTCTCTGTTCTTCAGATTTATTATTATTCAATGCTTTCTTCATGACTGGAACGATGGGTGTTGCCCACTCGCTCCAATCTATTTTGGATAGTACGCCTGCATTTTCCAAATTCTCCAGCTCTGCCTCGACTGCTGGACGAATTGCGTATGGCACTGGTCTTGCTTTAAAAAACTTGGGAATTGCTGCATCTTCCACTTTTATTGAGGCGGTGATGTCTTTCAAGGTTCCTAGTTTCTCTTGAAACACTTCTTTGGCATTGGCCAAGATGTCTTTTAATCGTTCAGGTATGATGTCATCATCGGTTTTTTTCTTACTGGTCACCGTCAGTCTAAACCTATTTTCCAGTTCCATTCACGTCCTAACAGCGGTGGGCCACCATCTTGTAGAATGTATAAATACAACTTTTGTATTTCCTTGCCGTTGTATACAACAGGCACCCTTATTTTTCCTTTGGGGTATACTTTCTGCCCCGTATATGTTTTTAAGATAATGGATGTGTCTTTTAAAGGTATATGCGGAAATAGCCTCTCGTAATCCCATCGATTTATTACGGTCAGAGCTGATCCTGTATCTAGCTCCATTTTAACTGGGGACCCTGCTATCGTGAGGGTAACCCAAATGGTCTGGTAATCATCTTTGGCCAGTACATTATATAATTTGAGACAGCTTAGTCTCTTGTTTTCGGAGTCGCTATCGCTCTTCTGGTCTTCGGAGCTACTGTCCGTCATCATTTGTACCTTTCTGTACTTTTCTTTATTGATTTTTTTTTTCCTGTCTGTGGATTTATTTTGTCCAGATCGGCATATCCGTGCAATGTGTCCAATCTTTCCGCATTGCCTGCATGCTTTGTCCTTGAATCAGCAGTCCCTCTGGTTATGGGTGGATCTGCCGCAGTGATAACATCTTTCGAAACCCTGTGTCATTTCATGGGTGCCGAAGTCCTGTGTCTTTTGTTGTATCTCTGCAGCTCCTCTTGCTGCTGCTTCGTATGATACAGCCATACTGAAAGCCTTGTCCAGTGTTAAATCTTTTTCAGAAAGCAGCCTTTTTTGTGTTCCTTCACTTAAGAGACCGCAGACAAATTTGTCTCGAAGATAATCTGCTAGTCCTGTCCCGAATTGGTAGTATTTTGATAGCTTTCTTAATTCGGCGAGGTAATCAGCGTTACTTTCATTCTTGTGTTGATTTCTCTTGAAGAATTTGAATCGTTCCGCTATCAGCAGCGGTGTTGGGTTTAAGTGCTCCTGCAGGGTATCAACAATTTCTTTAAAATCCTTGTCCTTTGGTTTGGCTGGAGTGATTACATTTCGTAACAGCCCGTATGCCTTTGCGCCCATTAGATTCAGCAGTACTGAAGCTATTTTTTCATCTTCTATTCCATTTGCAGTGCAATATACCTCTACTCTTTCCACATATGTGGTCCAATCCTCTATTTCGCTATCAAAAGCATCAATATTGCCAGACTTAGGCATCTTAGAAAAGATATGGCGCTTCCCGTGCTTTTCTTTCTTTTCTGCAGAAAAGATATGGCGCTTCCCGTGCTTTCCCGCCGCTGCTGCCGATGACAATGCTGTTTCCGTTCTTTTTTTATTTATTTATTTACAGTTGGAGACTCGTTCCCGCTGGACTTTCTCTCTAGGTCTGAACGCCGACCTGCTTGCAGCGCCGGCCGTCTCCCGAGTGCTCCCACCCCGTCTGTTATTGCTTGCCTCCGATTTCGCTGCTTGTCCCAGCTGTAGAGCCAGCTGCTGGAGCCCCAGCCTGACGCCCAGGAAGGATTAGCGCAGTACCTGCCACCAGCTTGGCCAGCTGGTGAAACCACAGCTTCTTTCACTTTCTTGAGTCTTCTGGACGCCCGAGGAATCGATGTCCTTGAGGTGCTGCCGAATTGCAGGTAAGTCCGTTTCCACTTCATCGCCACTGTAGTGTCCGTGTGTTGATAGAGACACTGAAGACAGGAGTTGGTTCATAGGTGTTTACTAAGCAAAGTCTGGGGGGGTACTAACGGATATAACACAATATACAGGCTTATACAGCCCGAGTGGCCATTACCGGCATTACAGCACACATGGGGCTCTTAAAGGCACATACACTACAAGAAGGAGGGAGGAGGAGAAGAAGAAGCAGCAGAAAAAGAACCACTGTCACACGATTTCACACTCCCAGCCAACAGCTCCTCAAGGTCAACCAGCAAGGCCATTTGCAGTGTCCCCCACTGAAAGTCAGCAGCCTTTTATTTCAGCATTGTGGCCAAGAGGACGCTGTGATGGTCAGGAACAGAGGGAAGGTAAGGTGTGGGGCTAATGTTGAAAGGGGAATTGGGGTTGTGGTCATTGGTACGGCAGACGGATGATTCCATCCCGAATATCCGGCCAGAAAGGGGCTGTCTGGGTTGCATCCTTCCATTACTTCCTCCTCTTCTACTTCTTCCTCATCTGCATCTTCCTCTTCCCTCTGTGAGCGGATGCTGTAAATCTGAAATAAAAGCATAAAATGCTGGAAATATTCAGCAGGTCAGGCAGCATCTTGACCTGAGATGTGGACTCTGTTTTTCTCTCCATGGGTGCTGCCTGACCTGCTGAGTATTTCCAGCATTTTCTGTCTTCTCAGAGGCTTCCCTTTACCATCCGAGGCCTTGCAAGCATCCAGCAGCACGCCCTGCAATCCCTGCACACTTAAAAAACTTTTAACATGTATTGCACCAAGCCACTACTTCAATAAAATATTAAAAATCCAGTCCAAAAGCTTCAATGCAAACTTACCTGAAAGATGTGTGTGTCCCTTTAAGAAGAGCTGACAATGTCTCTGTCAGTCTGCTACACCCTTGCTTTTCAGAGCGAGCTTAGGACCCAGCGATAAACTCAGTGCTGAGGTCGAAGTTGGCAGAGCGTGATGTTAAGTCGGCATTCCACGCCGTCTGACATCATGCTCTCCATATTTGCATCTCCAGGGCCAGCGCTGCTATCATCAGTGCTAAGGCCCTCACCAAAATGGCGGCCACTGAGTCCCGTGCCAGTGAAGGGCGTTAGAGTGGTGGCTGCCATTTTTTTCCAGGATTGCGGTGGTAACTCATGGCAGTAAGCAGCCCAATTTTGGGGCCAAAGTTCTTATAGCAAGTTGCTAATTTTTAATTTTCACATGACTGATTTTTTTGGGGCTAGGAAGGTGGAGCAGAGGTTAGTTAGTGGAGCTAATACACATGCTAATTTTTTCATACTCCTTGATTTTCTCGCATGTCCTATCATATGTTATCTGACATCATCAGGCGCAAGACTGCCTACTTCCACCTCCATAAAATCGCCTGATTCCGCCCCTGCCTCAGCTGCTCCACTGCTGAAACCCTCATCCAGGCCTTTGTTACCTCTGGACTTGACTATTCCAATGCACTCCTGGTCGGCCTCCCATTTTCCACCCTACATAAACATGTGCTCATCCAAAACTTTGCTGCCCGTATTCTAACTCGCACCAAGTCCTGTTCAACCATCACCTCTGTACTTGCTGACCTACATTTTTTGGCAACACCTCGATTTAAAAAATCTCATCCTTGTTTTCAAAACCCTCCATGGCCTCTTCCCTCCCTATCTCTGTAACCTGCTCCAGCCCTACAACCCACAGAGATCTCTGCGCTCCTCTAATTCTGGCCTCTTGCGCATCCCCGATTTTAATCGCTCCATCATTGGTGGCCGTGCCTTCAGTTGCCTAAGCCCTAAGCTCTGGAGTTCCCTCCCTAAACCTCTCTGCCTCTCTCTCCTCCTTTAAGACTCTCCTTAAAACCCACCCCTTTGACCAAGCTTCTGGTCACCTCTCCTAATATCTCATATATGACTCGGCGTCAAATTTTGTCTGCTAACTCTCCTGTGAAGCGCCTTGGGACGTTTTATTATGTTAAAAACGCTCTGCAAATGCAAGTTGTTGTTGCAGTGAGACGCAGGCAGCAGGATGAGGCAGATTAGGAGCGATTTCTGTCACCCTCGCTTTTAAAAAGAGAAAAGGAAATGAGATGGGGCTGTGCTTTTGTTCAAGCCACTGTCAACTTTAAGACACTTAGGGGGAAAAATTCAGTTGGTTTGCGCCTCCTGTTAGCGCCTTAGGAGGGCACTAATGGGGCACCAAGCAACTAGCGCCCGGGTGCGGCGATGTTTGCGCCGCTCATGAAATTAACTAGACATTTTGTGGTGGCGCTAAACACTACTGCCACGATCTCCTGCGCCGGCAGATCATGACGTCAGTCGAGTGCGCACCGCCCCGGTAGCGCCCCGGACCGGATATTGAGTGGCGCCCCCCGCCTTACCGCCTGCCGCTAGCAACGATGGGTTGAGGGGAGCGTTTTGCAGTCAGGAAGGGACTGGGGGAGCACTATTTAAATGCGACCACTTCCTGCCTTTTCTTGTTGGTGATTTTTTGCACCACGCATTCTGAGAGAGAGAGAGACTTCTGGAGAGATTCTACATTGCGTGAAGGAGCTTTGGGTACTGAGCAGCACTTTGCAGGTTCATTTTGATTTGCCCTTCCTTGTATCGATTTAGAAGAGACTGTGGGGGGCTGCACTCTGAGCTCTTTCCCTGGGTCTCTCCATTGTTCTTTCCAGCAGATTTGATGTACAGATCTCTCCAGGCTGAGATTCAAGGCTGCAATGAGCAGGGTGTGGATGGAGAGCAAGATCAACCCTCCCCTTTAAGATAAAAACAGCAAATGCTGGAGAGACTCAGCAGGTCAAGCAGCATCTGTGAAGAGAGAAACAGAGTTAACGTTTCAGGTCGATGACCTTTCGTCAGAACTCCCCTTTAAGAACTGGCCAGCGCCAGTGTTGTATTGATTTGTATGTGGGTTCAATGACGACACATTCATGAAAGAGAATGACTTTTTATCTAAAGTATGTTCAACTCAGTTAACAGCATTTACAGGAGACACCATCTTAGAGATCCATCTAAAGCAAAACCAAAACTAAACTAAACTGCTTGTCTCTCACATGCCCTCTGCTGGTCAGGCATAAATAATCAATCAGGCAAATATGCTGGTAAGGCATAAATAATCAAACAGGCAAATACCATCACTATTTGCTGATACCATTACATCTCCCTTTCTTAAAACAAAAGTATTTTACTTTTATCTAACAACATGTTTTCTTTGTATTACTCTGCATTTTAACTGTAACACTTAATGAACTTACATTATCATTATCACGATCAAGGTTTTTTAACCTTGTTTTGTGTGTTCACATGAAATATGTAAATACCTAGAACTTGAAGAAAGAATAAGATAACATTACTTCCTTCTATAACAATAGTCCTTAAACTTGCTCAATGAGTTTCTCAGGAGGCTTCACGTGTCTTGAGGATTTTCTGATTGATTGTCCTTGAATCTGAGTTGTTGCCTCAGATGATGGTTTCTCAGCTGTGTGATCAGGTTGTCCAACAGTATCAGTCTTTTGACCTGCTGTGTGATCAGGTTGTTCAACAGTATCAGTCTTTTGACCTGCTGTGGCTGGTCCCATGAGAAGATCTCGATGATTTCTTCGCAGAACAGCACCCTCATCTGTCTGAATGGTGTATGATCTTGGTTGAACTTCACTCAGGACAGTTCCCTTCTGAGTCCATATGTTTGTTTTGTCTTTGAACCTTACTTGGTCACCAGTGTGGAGTTCAGGTAGGTTTTGTGTTCCTCTGTCATAGTAGTACTTTTGCTTTTCTTTCTGTTGTTCTTTGAACTTCCTCACTTTCTCCCCCTCTTTTGTTTTCAGGAGGTTCTCCGGGATGGGTAGGTTTGACCTTAGCAAGGAGTTGGGCTGGTGACATACCACACTCGAGCGGCATTGTGCGGTATACAAGCATGCTCTGGTAGAAGTCAGTTCCACTGTCTTTTGCCTTGTACATCAGTCTTTTCACTGTCTGGACCGATTTTTCCACTAGTCCATTGGACTGTGGAAAGTGAGGACTTGACGTTGTGTGGACAAAGTCCCACTCTTTGGCAAAGTGTCGGAAACTTGCATTGTAAAACTGGGGTCCGTTGTCTGTGAAGACCTCGCTTGCCACGCCATGTCTGGAGAATATGGCTTTCATACATGTTATCACAGCATCTGCAGTGGTGGTGTACAGTCTACAAACCTCTGGATACAGGGAGTAATAGTCTGTGACTACAAGATAGTCCTTCCCTTGACATACGAATAGGTCAGCGCCTACCTTCTGGTAAGGTCTGTCTGGCGCTGGGTGTGGCTTTAGTGGTTCTACCGGATTGCTTGCTCGATATTTCAGGCATATTGTGCAGTTTGACACCTCATTTATCACATCTTGGTTGATTCGTGGCCAGTACATCACCTCTCGTGCTCTTTTCTTACACTTTTCGATTCCCAGATGTCCTCCATGGATCCTTTTTAGCATCTCTTTTCTCAGACTCTTTGGGATAACTATTTTACTTCCTTTGTAGATGATGTCTTCGACCACTGATAGTTCCTCCCTGCAGTTCCAGTACTCTGCTATGTCAGGTGAGCAGTCTTGCTTCATGTTGGGCCATCCATTCAAGATGCTTTTCCTCAGTCGTCTCATTGTTTCATCTTTGTTTGTCTCAGTCTTTATGAGCTCCATTTTTGCATCTGCTATGGGCAGTGCACTTGTGATCATGTCCACGTAGGCGTTCACTTTTTCATCCATTTTGGTGTTTGCGGGCTCACTTGGGTCAACAGCTCTGGACAACGTGTCTGCTGTATACATCAGCTTACCCGGTGTGTACGCAACATTCAGTGTATAGCGTTGCAGCCTGATCATCGTTCTTTGTATACTAAGCGGACAGCTATTTAGTGGCTTTTGGAACAATGCAATCAAGGGCTTATGGTCAGTCTCTACACTGATTGCTTGTCCTGACACAAACTGGTGAAATCTTTCACAGGCGTATGTGATGCTGAGCAGCTCCTTTTCTATTTGAGCATATCGCATCTCCGCGTCTGTCATTGAGCGCGATGCATATGCAATAGGTTGCCAGTAGTCATATTGTTGCAGAAGAACGGCACCGAGCCCACTCTGTGATGCATCTGATGATATCTTGATGGGTCTCGCTGGGTCATAAAACCTCAGAACTGGTTCCTCTGTGAGCAGTTTCTTTAGATCGCTCCATGACTTCTCATGCTCATGATTCCATTCCCATTCTATGTTCTTTTCAGTTAGTCTTCTCAGTGGCACCATCTTTTCTGAGAGTTTGGATATGAATTTACCCATGTAGTTGATCATTCCATTAAACCTCTGCACGTCCTTTTTGCATTGTGGCTTTGGCATATTCTCAATGGCGGACACCTTTCTGGGATCTGGTCTGATGCCCTCACTGCTAAGGATATCTCCCACGAATGTCAGTTCTGTCACCCTGAGCTGGCATTTCTCTCTATTCAGCTTCAGGTTTGTTTTCCTTGTTGCTTCCAGCACTTTTTTCAGTCTCTCGTCATGCTCAGTTCTTGTGGTTCCCCATACTATGATGTCATCCATTGATGTATCAACTCCCTCCAGGTGCTCATAGATCATATGGATAGTTTTGTGATACACTTCAGGAGCTGAGGCAATGCCAAATGGTAACCTTAGGAATCTGTATCTGCCAAATGGACTGTTGAATGTGTACAGTCTTGAACTTGCCTCGTCCAGTTTCATCTGCCAAAATCCTGATGATGCATCTAACTTGCTGAAATACTTTGCATTTGCAAACTGTGACATGATTTCCTCACGTGTAGGAAGCTTGAAGTGCTCTCTCTTTATTGCTCTGTTTAGATCTCTTGGATCCAGGCAAATTCTGAGCTTTCCATTCTTTTTGTCCACAACGACGAGGGAACTCACCCACTCAGTTGGCTCATCTATCTTCTGAATCATGTTCAGGCTTTCCATCCTGTCCAACTCTGCCTTCAGTTGCTTTTGAAGAGCAAACGGAACTTTTCTGCATGGATGTATGACCGTTGGCATACTTTTATCTACTCTGATCGTGTGTTCTCCTGGAAGGCAGCCTAGACCCTGAAATGGGTCGTTGTACTCTTTCATGAGTTCATCATAGCCTGTCTCTCCTTCACTTTCCACAACGAGGACTCTCTTTACCAGGTTCAGTCTCTCACAGGCTATTAAACCTAGTATGGCTTGCACATCCTTTGGCACCACGATTAATGCTAGCGTGTGCTCTCTGTCCTTGTGTGTCACTTTGACAATGCATCTTCCTTTCACTGGTATATTAGTACCTGAGTATCCTGTCACTTTCACTTTTATTCCATGTATCTTTGGTCTGGGTCTAATTTTCTTAAAATCAGTCTCTGATATCACATTAACTTGTGCTCCAGTATCCAATTTAAATGGAATGTGTATGTCATTCACTTTTAGTGTCAACATCCAGTCTCTTTTTTCTTTTTTGTTTTCAGACACGACATCCACATAGAACTCCTCTATCTCGCTTTCATCTACTGCATGGACCTTGCTTTGTTGCACTTGGTTCTTACAGCAACGGGCATAATGGTTGTTTTTGTTGCAACTATTGCATGTTTTACCATATGCTGGACACTTTTTTGGTGGATGCTGTGTACCGCATCGACTACATGACTTTCGATTGTCCCTTTCATTTTTGTTCGCTGGCCACACCTCTTTTTTCACATTGGTGCTCTTTTTGTTAAACGGTTTGTGTCCGTTCTTACTCACTGCATCCACGTTGCAGCTACTGTCACTGAACAGCTCCTTTGCCTGCGACTTCACAGTCTCTGTAGCCCTACACAGTGCTATGGCTTTTCCCAGGTCTAGATTTTGCTCTCTTAGCAGTCTTTCCCTTTGACCATTATCTGGAATACCACACACCAGTCTGTCTTTTATCAGCGAGTCTGTCAGTCCCCCAAATTCACATGTTTTGCTTCGGTTTCTCAGTTCAGTTACACACTGATCAATAGTCTCTCCCGTTTTCTGTACACATGTGAAAAATCTGTGCCTCTCAAATGTTACGTTACATTTAGGTATGCAGTAGGCCTCAAACTGTTCCATTATTTTATCTAGCTTCATTTTGTCTCCATCAGCAGCGAATGTGAAGTTATTATACACCTCCAGCGCTTCATCACCCACGACATGTAAGAACACTGACGCTTTCATTTTATCACTTTTCTCGTCAGCTCCGATTGCTGATAAATACAACTCCAAACGTTGTTTGAACCTTCTCCAATTTTCAGCCACATTACCTGTCAACTGAAGCTTCGCCGGTGGGTGTAAACCTTCCATTTTTTCACTTCGTTATGGTAAGTAACGATGTTCTCTTTTGGCTTGCTAATATGTGGAGAGCTGATTTAACTTCAGATTTTTCCTCTTCATCTCTTTCAATCACTTCTGACACCATGTATTGATTTGTATGTGGGTTCAATGACGACACATTCATGAAAGAGAATGACTTTTTATCTAAAGTATGTTCAACTCAGTTAACAGCATTTACAGGAGACACCATCTTAGAGATCCATCTAAAGCAAAACCAAAACTAAACTAAACTCCTTGTCTCTCACATGCCCTCTGCTGGTCAGGCATAAATAATCAATCAGGCAAATATGCTGGTAAGGCATAAATAATCAAACAGGCAAATACCATCACTATTTGCTGATATCATTACAAGTGTGTCTGTGTTCCATTGCTGACTGACATCACATGAGCTTCGCCAGCGCTCTGAGGTAGCGCCTCGCTCCTCAGCCTTTGTGCCTTAAGACAGGTGTGAAGCGCCTGATTTAGCATTCCAATCACCTCCAGGGGCGATAAGGTCAGAAGTGGGGATGTTCGCTGATGATTGCACACTGTTCAGCACCATTCGAGACTCGTCAGATACTGACGCAGTCCTTGTCCATATGCAGCAAGACCTGGACAACATTCAGACTTGGGCTGACAAGTGGCAAGTAACATTCGCACCACACAAGTGCCAGGCAATGACCATTTCCAACAAGCGAGACTCTAACCATCTCCCCTTGACATTCAATGGCATTACCATCGCTGAATCCCCCACTATCAACATCCTGGGGGGTTACCATTGATCAGAAACTGAACTGGACCAGCCATATAAATACTGTGGCTACAAGAGCAGGCCAGAGGCTGGGAATTCTGCGGCGAGTGTCTCACCTCCTGACTCCCCAAAGCCTTTCTGCCATCTACAAGGCACAAGTCAGGAGTGTGATGGAATACTCTCCACTTGCCTGGATGAGTGCAGCTCCAACAACACTCAAGAAGCTTGACACCATTCAGGATAAAGCAGCCCGCTTGATTGGCACTCCATCCACCACCTTCAACATTCACTCCCTCCACCACCGGCGCACTGTGGCTGCAATGTGTACCATCTACAAGATGCACTGCAGCAACTCGCCAAAGCTCCTTCAACAGCACCTTCCAAACCCGCGACCTCTACCACTTAGAAGGACAAGGGCAGCAGACGCATGGGAACATCACCACCTACAAGTTCCCCTCCAAGCCACACACCATCCTGACTTGGACCTGTATCGCCGTTCCTTCACTGTCACTGGGCCAAAATCCTGGAACTCCCTTCCTAACAGCATTGTGGGTGTACCTACACCATATGGACTGCAGCGGTTCAAGAAGGCGGCTCACCACCATCTTCTCAAGGGCAATTAGGGATGGGCACTAAATGCAGGCCTAGCCAGCGACGCCCACATCCCATCGTCGGAGACGATAATTAGCGCCAGGCGCTAAACTTTGCGCACGGCCGATAATGGCGCCCCAAACGGGGCGATACTGAATTTTTCCCCCTTAGAGTGTTTGATGGGCGAGCTGATGCTGCCATATTTCAGAATATCTGATGAACAGTGCAAAGGCATGTTCGGAATGTTGGGCTAAGTAGAAGCAGCACACGAGGGCTCAGTTGGAGTTTAAATCAGTGATAAGCAGATGGGGCCGGCGTATCTTGTCTTTGTCTTGTTTATTTATTCTTTGTCAGTGGTACAAGCTTTATCAAAGACACGGGCCTGTAAAACCCATGACAGACTAAAACACAATGATTACAAAAAAAAACAAACGGGCTGAATTTCACTCTCCTGCTGTTGGCACTTGACCCATTTTAGAAGAAATAACAAGATGGATTTAAGGAGGACTGTTTGAGAGGCTTTCTGTTGTAGTGCAGCTCTTTTATTATAGGATATTCACAAGCAATCCAGCTGTACATTAATGGAAGACACCTTAACACACTCTCGGGAATTCCTTACTCTGATAATTAGCAGACGTGTTGATCCATTTAAGATATGGCACACAGGGCACATATTCTGGGCTCTTTTCCGTGATGAGGTATCTCACCTGGTATTGGAAAATTGCGGGTGAGAGCTCGGAAAATCCACCCATGTAGAATGATTGTCGCTGTATCACGGTATGATGCCTGTTTATTGAAACCCAGAGGCAGACACGGAAGGCAGAGCAGGGTTAATGTTGCAGAATAAAAGATAACCAGTTATTCAAGGCAGCTGAAAGAAAAATAAAGCAAATTGAGATAGAGAAATACACATTGTACAAAGTTTGTAATCAATCAATCAATATAAGATAGTCACCAAGAAATCCAATAGGGAATTCAGAAGAAACTTCTTTACCCAGAGAGTGGTGAGAATGTGGAACTCACTGCTACAGGGAGTGGTTGAAGGGGAATAGTATCGATGCATTTAAGGGGAGGCTAGACAAGCATATGAGGGAGAAGGGAACAGAGTGTTATGCTGATAGATTTAGATGAGGAACGACAGGAGGAGGCTTGAGTGGAGCATAAACGCCGACATGGACTGGTTGGACCGAATGGCCTGTTTCTGTGCCGTATATCCTATGTGATCCTATGTAATTATATATTTGTGGCATGACAGATTTAGGGCGCAACTGTATTACTTTGTAGATGCATATATTTAGCATTTTGCAGGTGGTGCTATAATTTGTTAGTACCAATTGAAAAGAAGTGAGCCAGGAGGAGTGGTGACGTCACGACTGCTACATTACCTACATTACAGTGCTTGTATTTATTCTATATGCAAGTAGTCCACCTCCACTAATGGAAATATATGGACAATGCAATGGGGATGAAGTCCCAGCAGCACGGGCCTCCGTTGATCTCTGTTGATCTCTCCTTTAAATGTTTCCAGTGTTGTTCTACCTCTTTGTCTGTTAATATTTTTCTTCAAATTGCCTTCACCCTTGTAATATTATTATCACATGGTTTGTCACATGGTTTGGTATGAGCATGCTCCATTCACTCTGGCCTAGTAAAACAACAACATAGACCAGCAACTCATCCTGTCTCTGTCCTTCATTTGTTCTACCCACATATATTACATTTTGGCGACGAGGATGGGATCCCAAAGCCATTTTTAGGGATCATGGAAGGACACAGTGTTCAACCTTCGAGTGGACAAGTTTAAGGTGAATTTGTGACACCTGAACTGAATTTTTGCGATGTTTTACCGTTAATGTTCACACAGAATCGCCTGTGCTTCACCTTCACGTGTATGTGTACACAGCAACAGTGGCGTTGATTCTCACAGGTACACAGGTAGCGTGCTGAGTCACTGTTCGACGGGATGGGGACAATCATGGCCACGCCTACGGGATTCATCGGAAGCCTCGGCATGTATGACCGGGCTTGCAAACCGTTCAGTTCTTACATTGAGCGGATAGAGATGTTTTTTAGGGCCAATAACATTATTGAGACCGAAGGAGCAGATGAGAATGTTCAAGCTCAAAATAAAGTAATTCATGAATGGAAGAAAGCAATTTTCTAACGGAGATTGGGTCAGAAGTCTACGGAATGTTTACAAACCTACTCATGCCAGGGAAAGCGAAGGATGTGTTGTTTGAAGACATTGTTGAGAAACCTGAGGACCATTTTGATCCAAAGCCGTTAGAAATAGCAGAGAGCTATAGGTTTGGTACCAGAAATCAAAAACAAAGTGAAACCATCAGTGAGTTCATTGTAGCTCTTAAGAACCTGTCTTTGCATTGTAACTTCGGCACATTGTTGGATCGTGCGTTGCGAGATAAGACTGGTGGATGAGCGCACACAGTCCAAGGCTATGATGGATAAGATTTTGCAAGGAATTCCAAATTGCTTGTGCAATCAAGACGATGTGCTGATCGCAACAAGCAGCGCGGGAGAAAATCTAGAAATGTTAGATATAGTGCTTCAAAGGTTGAATTCCCACAAGGTCAAATTGAAAAGGAGCAAATGTGCTTTTGTGCAGCCTGAGGTTATGTACCTTGGTCTGAAAGTTGATGCAAATTGCTTGCAACCAGTGAAGGAAAAGGTTGATGCTGTCATCAATGCTCCAAAGCCACACAACGTGTCTGAGTTAAAATCTTTCCTTGGAATGGTCCAGTACTAGACACGTTTCTTACCTGAGTTAGCGACCATGTTAGCTTCATTGCACGAGCTCCTCAAGAATGATGTCCAGTGGAAGTGGACGAAAGTGCAACAGGAAGCTTACGACGCTTGTACAAGAAGTCTCTCTAGCGATGCTCTACTTGTGCACTACGACACAGAGTTAACATGTGATGCTTCCATTTACAGTGTGGGATCTGTCATAAGCCACGTAATGGATGATGGCCAAGAGAAACCAATCATGCTTGCATCGCGAACCCTACAAAGAGCGAAAGAAACTATGTGCAAATTGAAAAGGAAGCACTCGCCATAGTGTTTGGAATGAAAAATTCCAACAGTTCCTGATCGGCAGAAAGTTTACCCTGATAACCGATCATAAACCGCTCCGAGCATTATTGGGGCCCAAATCTGCCATCCCTGCAATGGCCACATCAAGAATGCAACATTGGGCAGTGTTGTTGTCACAATATGACTACACGATTGAATATTGCACTTCAAAGCAAAACGCACTTGCAGATGCCTTGTCCAGGTTGTCACATGAAGACGCATGTGTTGGAAGTGAAGGTGATGCAGTTGACAAAAACTTTCCCGTGAATGCAACTGAGATTGCAAATGAGACTCAAAAGGACTCAGTACTGAAAAGAGTGTATGAAAACATCTTGAATGGATGGACTGATCAGTGTATGGCCTAAGAATTGAAACCATTTCATAGCCGTTGTACTGAATTGTCTTGTGAGCAAGGTTGTATCAAGTGGGGAAACAGAGTGGTGGTACCTACTTCTTTGAGAGATAGAATTCTGGCCGAACTTCATACTGAACATCCAGGGATCGTCAGTATGAAATCAATTGCAAGAAGCTTTGTTTACTGGCCTGAATTGGACAGTGATCTTGAATCACTTGTCAGCAAATGCAGTGAATTATTCTTGAACCTTCTTTTATTGTGATCACTACTCCCTACATGTTCTCCAATGCTTACTTCTCTTATCTGCTCCGGTTCATTTCCCATTACTGGGTCTAGCAATGCTTCCTCCCTTGTTGGGCTTCTTACGAATTGGGTCAAAAATGAATCTTGCATGCACTGCAAAAACTCCTGCAGCAAATGCCAAAATTGCAGAAACAAACCACCCAAAACTCCACCACAGCCCTGGTCATGGCCAAGTAGACCTTTTCAGAGAGTACATGTAGACTTCTGTGAGAAAGCAAAGGATTATTTTCTGATACTTGTAGATAGTCACTCAAAGTGGATTGAAGTGAAATACATGGATTAAAATACTACAACTGAACGTACCATAGATGAGTTGAGGTCTATCTTTGCATGTTATGGCTTACCTGAAGAGTTTGTTTCTGACAATGGCCCTCAGTTCCGTTCTGCTCTATTCCAAGAATTCATGAAATGGAACTGTATCAAACACACTCTCGTGCCACCATATCATCCAGCTTCAAACGGAGCAGCCGAAAGGTCAGTCAGAATAGTGAAAGAAGCTCTCAAAAAGCAAGTGTTACAGGGTTGTTCGGGACTCAGCATGAAGCAACATTTGGCAAATTTCTTGCTGCAGTACAGAACTACTCTGCACACTACAACTGGATATACCCCAGCAGAACTCTTGATGAAGAGGAGATTGAGAACATGATTGAGTCTTGTTCAACCAAATTTAGCCTCAAGAGTTGAACAGAAACAGTTGAGTCAGAAACTTTATTATGACGGTAATCAGAAAGAATGCAGTTTCAAACAAAACGAGTGTGTTTGTGTTCTCAGTCCCCCTGGAAAGTCGAGTTCACACAAATGGCTTGTAGGAACCATAGTAGAGGTTGCTGGAACCAAGAGATATTTGGTTGAAATTGGTGACAACATCTGAAGTGTTCATGTAGATCAAACGATCTCTGCTAGAGATGAACCAAGACGTGATCTTGAACCACTTGATCATAAACTCATACATGAGTTTGACTCAGTTCAGACTTCAGTAACTGAAGTACCAGGTTCAAAATAGAAACAGGGGATAGAAACAGGATCATCTTTGAGTTTGGGAACCAAACAAAGCAGCCCAAAAATTGGTTCAACACCAAAACCTTTTGTAGGAAAATTAGGAAGTCTCCGCAAACCTGTTATTAAACTGGATTTGTTGTTCATTTAACAGAAAAAAAGCCAGGAGTTTTTGTTATGAGATACATGTAAAGCTGGGAAAGGTGGGACCATAGTTTTGTTGTAATGGAGAGGGGAATACATTTTTTTTTAAAAGGGGAAAGCAGCGTAACGTATTATCACATGGTTTGTCACATGGTTTGGTACGAGCATGCTCAGTTCACTCTGGCCTAGTAAAGCAAGCACATGGACTAGCAACTCTATCCTGTCTCTGCCCTTGATTTGTTCTACCCATGTATATTACAATCCTCATTCTGTCATAATTGCCTTTTTTTCCCCAATCTATTACTTTGGTCTTTATACTATCTACAGGTAGACTATCCTTTATCCGAAAACCTCGGGACCAGCCGAGTTTCGGATAAAGGAGAATTTCGGATTTCGGAAGGTGGGTCGGCGGGGGTCCGCGGGGGGTCGTGCGCACGACTTACGCTGACGCTCAGCGTAAGTCAGTCGGGGTCGGCGGGGGTCGGGGCCGGCGGTTGGTTTCCTTTTAATCTAGCATTCTGACACACTGAGTATATGACTTGCCCGTGGTCCTGGAGATCTGGTTTAAATGTAAAATCTTTGTGGAAGGTGGATCCTATTAGTCTTGAGCTTTGGAGTGCACGTCATGCCTGATGTGAGAAATTGACTGTCCGAGAGGCCGTGGTGCATTCAAAACTGTACGCTGATCTTGCAAATTCTTGTCCTCATCACAAACAGTGTTAGAGATGAAAAGTGATTGGAGTAACCCAGGTGACTCAGTGAGTAAATACATTTCTGCAAAGGATCTGAGATTAGTGGGGTTGCATAATCCGCAAAATTCAAAATCAGAACACCAAGTCCTGCTGGCGGTTGTCGGGGCTGGCGGGGTCCGCGAGGGGGTCGGCGGTTGTCGGGGCCGGCGGGGTCCGCGGGGGGGTCGGCGGTTGTCGGGGCTGGCGGGGTCCGCGGGGGGGGTCGGCGGTTGTCGGGGCTGGCGGGGTCGGCGGTTGTCGGGGCCGGCGGGGGGGTCGGCGGTTGTCGGGGCTGGCGGGGTCGGCGGTTGTCGGGGCTGGCGGGGTCGGCGGTTGTCGGGGCCGGTGGGGTCCGCGGGGGGGTCGGCGGGGGGTCGTGCGCACGACTTACCCTTTATCCGAACTTCCGAAACCGGAACCCTCTAAAAACCTTCGGTTTTTTCGTTCAGCGTAAGTCGTACGCACAACTTACGCTGAACGAAAAAACCTTCGGTTTTTAGAGGGTTTCGGTTTTCAGAAGTCCGGATAAAGGGTAGTCTACCTGTATCTCTCTCTCAGTTATTAATCTTGAACCTTATTTTATTGTGATCACTACTCCCTACATGTTCTCCAATGCTTACTTCTCTTATCTGCTCCGGTTCATTTCCCATTACTAGGTCTAGCAGTGCTTCCTCCCTTGTTGGACTTTTTACAGATTGGGTCAAAAATGAATGTTGCACACACTGCAAAAACTCCATCCCCTTCTCCACTTTTAACTCCCTCTCTCTGCCAGTTTATTTCAGGATGGTTGAAATCCCTCATGATTATGATTTTGTGTGTGTTTTACTCATTTCATAGATTTACCTACTTTTTCTCCCTGCACTTCCTTTCCACTATTTCTGTCGTATACTTCCAATAGTGTGACTGATCCCTTCCATAGCCTTCATCTCAATCCTTATGGATTCTGTTTCTATCTCTTTGTTGCTTATGTCCTTTCTTGCCACTGCCATTATGTTATTTCTGATTAACACAGCTACCCCAAGCTATCATTTCTAAATACAGTATAGTAATATTTGACTGCCAATCCTGTCCTGGCTGTAGCTATATTTCCATAAAATCATAGAAATTTATGGCACAGGAGGCCATTCAGTCCATCTTGTCCATGCCGGCCGAAAAAGAGCTATCCAGCCTAATCCCACTCTCCAGCACTTGGTCCATTGCCTTGTAGGTTACGGGACTTCAAGTGCATATCCAAGTACTTTTTAAATGTGATGAGGGTTTCTGCCCCTACCATCCTTTCAGGCAGTGAGTTCCAGACCCCCACCACCACCCTCTGGGTGCTAAAAGTTCTCCTCAACTCCCCTCCCTACCAATTACTTTAAAAATTAACCATATTACATCTAATTCCTCACTTGTAATTGCCTCCAATGCCCCCATTTTGTTACAGATGCAAAACAATCTTAAGAATAAGAGAAAGGAAGCCAGTCATCGAGCCGGAGCCTGACATTTACAAACAGTTACAATTGCCATGTAAATGACCTCAGTTTACCAGCGGCTTCAATGATTTAGATTTGTCTATTTAGAGCAGTGGACTTAAAAGCCATGTTAGTAACTCCAGATGCTAGGCTACCCATGTACAGGAGGCTTATTAGTGTTAATAAAAATTGAAATTGAAATGTACGCTCTTTAGACCAGATATGCAACAAAACAGTAACACAAGAAGTAAAATAAAAACAGAAAATGCTGGGAACACTCAGCAGGTCAGGCAGCATCCGTGGAGAGAGAAACAGAGTTATTGGGCTCGATTTTCATTGGGCCGTTGAGGCAGGATTGGAGGCGTGTGGGGGGTTAAAATTGTGAAATCGGGGGGCACGAACCCATCCTGCCCCCAACCCGCCTCCATGCCAGTTTCAAAGGAGGCGGATACCTGACCTGTGCTGGGACCTGCCTCCCCGAGGCGGGAAGGGGTTAGTGCCAATTAACTGTCTGTTAACAGGTAGTTAACAGGCAGTTTTTAGCCTAGTTAGCGAGGCGGACCGTCGGGCTGAAGGGCTTGGAGGGTTCGAGATGTCAGGTGTTCAGGTGAGTGATGTGTACATGAGTGCAGAGGTAAGTGTGTTTGGTGTGTGTAAAGTGTTTAAATAAGTTTTACTTACCTTTACTTACCTTTACAGCCTTCCTTCCTTCAGGTCTCGGGAGTCCCTCATCTCACCGGCACAGAAAGCAAAATGGCCACGAGCTGTCAAAAGTTGTAGCATTCAGCTTTCTGTTCTGGAAAGATCTCTAAATCAGCCTGAGAGGAAGGAATTAACTTAGTGTACAGATTGTCAGTGTTTGACAGCTTCAAAGAGCTGTCAAACGCTAATATTTCATCTGTCAAAAGCTCTTGACAGATGAAATGTCAATCTGTGACGTCACTTGTTGTCGGGTGGCCCTTAATTGGCCTGCTGAGCCTGCTGGGTGGGCTCAACAAGGTCAATCAAGTGAAAGTTGCGTGGGTTGGCCACAACTCGATGGAGGCGGGACTACAATCCCAAAAGTTGTAGTCCCGCCTCCTACACGCCTCCAGTATCAAAATCCAGCCCAATGTTTCAGGTCGATGACCTTTCGTCAGAACTAGAAAAAGTTAGAGATGTAACAGGTTTCAAGCAAGTGCAGGGGCAGGGAAAGCGGGGAGGGGAGGAAAGAACAAAAGGGAAGGTCTGTGATAGGGTGAACGGCAGGAGAGATTAAATGACAAAAGGGATGATGGTGCAAAGTGAAAGGAGATGGTAATGGGACAAGTAAAGACACAAAAGATGGGTCTGGAGGAGGTGTAAAAGGGAATGGCAGAATCATCAACAGCTGCCATCCAGAAAAATGGGGCAGAGGTTATGATCTGAAATTGTTGAACTCAATGTTGACTCTGGAAGGCTGTAAAGGGTGAAAAATTCATTAGTGACCATTTTGGGTCGCTAACATCGCCTGGGTTCTAACTTCAGTTTTAGTGCACCAAGAGGGAGGTGGAGCACTAATTCAAGCACGCCACTTCCTTCTAAGAGCGCTAACCCCGAATATTGGGACGGTGCGTTCTGCAGCGCTATGCACTGGGCCACATAGCGCTGCCGCATGGAAGGGTTCTTCCCCTTATTAAAAGGGAGGGACCAAGCCCACAACTCTGCGGGGCCCTAACTGGGCCACTGATTTCTTTTTCCCCCGCCCGCCACCTCCCCTTCAGTAAGCGCCCTGCGAGCCTCCTGTTGTTCCGTTCCCGCCACCTGAATCGGTCGCTGTCATCGCCCGGCACAGATTGGGGGGCGCAGGCCAATTTTGCAGGCGGGATGAAAACGGGGCGCTGCACACGGTGATGATATCTGCGCAGTGGAGCAGGGCGCTACTGGTTACCGCCACTGCTAAACTCCCGCTGAATTTAGTGGGAGTTGTTAGCGGCACCGCTTCCGGGCGAAAAGTCGTTTGCACCCCATTAGCGCCCCACTAACAAGATGCGCAAATGCACCGAATTTCTAGCCCAAAGTGGCTAATAGAAAGATGAGATGCTGTTCCTCGAGCTTATATTGAGCTTCATTGGAACAGTGTAGGATGTCAAGGACAGAGAGGCCAGAGTGGGAGTGCAGCGGAGAATTTAAAACGACAGACAACTGGAAGCTCAAGTTCCTTTTTCCTCAACCAAGGATTCCCCTCCACCATGGTTGACAGGGCTGAACGGAGGTGTTCCGCAAAGCAGTCACCCAATCTGTGTTTGGTTTCCCCAGTGTAGAAGAGACCACATTGTGAGCAGCGAATACAGTGTACTAAATTGAAAGAAATACAAGTAAATCGCTGCTTCACCTGGAAGGAATGTTTGGGGTCCCGGGAAGGGAGGAGGTAAAAAGGCAGATGTTGCATCTCCTGCACTTGTATGGGAAGGGGAGTGGGTAGTAGGGGTGATAGAGGAGTGGACCAGGTGGTCACGGAGGGAGCGGTCCCTTCGGAATGCTGAAAGCGGAGGGGAGGGGAAGTTGTGTTTGGTGGTGGGATCATGCTGAAGGTGCCGGGAGGGGGAGGATGATCCATTGAATGTGGAGGCTGGTGGGGTGAAAGGTGAGGACAAGGGGAACCCTATCGTGGTTCCGGGAGGGAGGGGAAGGGGTGAGAACTGAAGTGCGGGAAGTGGAACGGATACGGTTGAGGGCCCTGTCAACCATGGTGGAGGGGAATCCTTGGTTGAGGAAAAAGGAAGATATATCGGAAGCACTGGTATGGAAGGTGGAACAGCTGCAATGGAAACGGAGAAACTCGGAGAATGCTTGGTGCGAGGAAGTGTAGTCAAGATAGCTGTGGGTGTCAGTGGGCTTCTAGTGGAAAGAAGTAGTTCGCTCAGATTAAGAAAAGGAAGAGCTTGCATTTATATAGCGCCTTTCACACTCAAAGGATGTCCCAATACGCTTTACAGCTGATGAACTACTTTTTGAAGTGTAGTCACTATTGTAATGTAACAACAGCAGCCTTTTTGCATACAGCAAGGTCCCACAAACAGCAATGACATAGATGAACAGATGATCTGTTTTAGTGGAATGAAGGGTAATTTTGCAATCCCACGTTTTCAGCTGGGTACCCCATTTCTCTGACCCGCACTCTCTAGGAGTGTGCGATCATGGACTTACTCCATAACGTGTTAACAAAACAAACACCCTATATTACGATAAATGTTATGTTCACACAACAGGGTAAAATTCCCTGTTTCCGTGCTGCCGCTCTATGTCTTGCACACCACTTCAAATGCTCCTCTTGGCTGGGAGTGAATATACTGTAATGAACATTAATCATGATAAATAATACATCTGCATAAGAAAGAGAGCAGAGTGTACCACTAGTTCATGCTGACTGTAACAGATTACGTATGCCATGTATGAAATCAGCACTGCATGTTTATCAGCTACAGACAGTTCAGACTGAATTATGTCCGAGTGATCATTCTTGTTTGAGATAAAACCTGAGTAACTTTTCATGCTTGAACAGTCCCAGTGGAGTGCAAGAAACAAAAGCAACTCCCTTCATAGATACGGCTATGCCTGCCCTCCCATCTCATTGACAACAACCCTAGTTATTTATTCTCCTCCATGCTTTTAACTGCATTGAAGGACTTAATATTAACTTACTTGGAAACAGACTGATGAAACACAATCGGGGCATAATTTTGGCTTTGGGCGATTGTATAAAACGGGCGATGTCGGATTCAGCTGCCCGTTACACATCTCTCCTGATTTTCAGGAGAGATGTATAACGGATGGCTGAATTGAGATCGTCCGTTTTATACTATCGCCCAAAGCCAAAATGAACCCCTCTGTCTGCAATATACTTGAAATACATGCTGCACGTTTTTAGATGAATTTGTGGGTGCAAACAATATGCATTTGCATATTCCAATCTATAATATATTAATAATCTTAAATCTGCACATACTTCATGTCACCTTTTTCCATTATAGATTCCTCTGCCCACATTTATTGAAAACTGCTTATGTAAACTTGTAACACTGTAATTACACCTTCCTGCCAGTGGTGGCACTGTAGCCTTTCATGTTTTGCACGTCCCAGCTTCTCCGCCTGTACTGCAGAGAAACTCCTGTACTCCCAGCAACTCGCTGGGCTAGAAATTTGTGCTCCTTGCGTCCATTTTACCAGCTTAAAAAGAATGCAAAAAGGACTAATTTGGGGGCACAACGTCCTGTGCCCCAACGATGCCTGAAAAACATCCGGCTGGAAATTGGGCCGAGCCCGATTTCAGGCGGGCACCAAACAGGCGTTAAACTCCTCGCATATGCTAATGAGGGGCCTAGCGCCTGTTTAAGGACCCTTACAAGAAATTGGACTGCCCTGAGTGGAGAAGGCCTCGGGTTTCGGGACGTGGATGTGGCCTAGCCAGCGGCTGCTACCGAGAAAGGTAAGCAAAATTGTTTTTTTTTCATTTCTGTGGAGCCAGGAGGAGCAGGAGTACATTTACCTGAGAGCTTCTGCCGGGGAGGCAGGTGATTGTAGATTGAATACTTCCTTTGGGCACGCTACCTATGGAGGCATGACAGACACCGGCAGCTCACCCTGAATATTTAGATGAGGCCCGAGGACCAATTTCTTGCCAAACATCGGGCCTCTGACCTCGGGTGCAGGATCGTTCGCTGCTCTCACTTAGTGCATTAAAAATGGTCCAAAGGAACTTTCTAGGCCCCATGTGTTCAAGGTCATGGGAGATTGATTAGTTTTCTTTCAAGATTGTCCCTATTTCAGGTCTCCCACCTTCTGACTATGTACTATTCCCTGGGCAAAGGTTCCTCCAAGGCATCTGCTTATATCACTTCCTAAATGTGCAATAGTGGCTGGTGGCCCGTGGGTAGCATGCTTTTTGATTTTGCCTCTTTACATAAGATTGGATGAATGCATCCAATGAGAGTAGCGCATCATTCATTCACTGCACTAATAGGAAAGACACGGAAGAGCAGACACATCCTCATTTGTTAAAAATACCAATGCTGCATCCCACATACACAGCACCTGTTTTCTCAGCTCACATGGCTAAGAATTTGCAGTCACAGACCCTGCATTTTATGGGGGCCCTTTTTTCCCAGACCTCCCCCATTTGTGACACAATAAGACACAGCCTGGTTGGTCAATCACATGTGACAAGCGAACCAATCGTGTGTGTCATTGGCAACAGGACAGGATGATTCATTTTTTTTGAGAGTCAGGGGGAGTCAGTGATAGTCTTGGTTGACTGATATATATTTCTTTTCTCTCACAGGGTGACTGTTTTCCGTGACCAGTATGATTTTCAGTTCTTTCTCCCACACTGGTAAGCATTTATATTACTGTACCTGATAACTCGAGCTCACTAAATCCTTTCATGTCAAAGATCTTACCAAACAACAAAGCACTCCAGCATCATTGTTTGATTGGAGATACAGCCACTAATTTGATGTCAAGATTACCAATTACCCTAATTGGTTTCAAAAAGTAAAACCATTTGTAGTCATTGAATTGGTGGATTAAATGCTGTTGCCTGAGATTTGTTAGGGCACTTCTATAAAGCAAGGGGGGAAAGTTCAGTATCGCCCCTTTTGGGGCGCCATTATCGGCCGTGCGCAAAGTTTAGCGCCTAGCGCTAATTATCGCCTCCGACGGCAAACTTGTCTTTTATCGCCCCGGAGGTGATTGGAGCGCTAAATCAGGCGCTTCACACCTGTCTTAAGGCGCAAAGTCCGAGGAGCGAGGCGCTACCTCAGAGCGCTGGCGAAACAAGGAAGTGCATATCAAAATAAACCTGCAAAGTACTGCTCAGTACCCAAAACTCCTTCACACAGCGTTGAATCTCTCCAGAAGTCTCTTTCTCTCTCTCTCAGAATGTGTGGTGCATAAATGTCACCAACAAAAAAAGGCAGGAAGTGGTTGCCTTTAAATAGCGCTCCCCCAGTCCCTTTCTGACTGCAAAACGCTCCCCTCCACCTGTCGTTGCTAGCGGCAGGCGGTAAGGCAGGGGGCGCCACTCAATATCCGGTCCGGGGCGCTACCGGAGCGTTGCGCACTCGACTGACGTCACGATCTGCCGGCGCAAGAGATCGTGGCGGCAGTGTTTAGCGCCGCCGCAAAATGTCTAGTTAATTTCGCGAGCGGCGCATACATCACCGCGCCCGGGCGCTAGTTGCTTTGCGCCCCATTAGTGCCCTCTTAAGGCGCTAATGGGAGGCGCAAACAACTGAATTTTTCACCCCCAAGACTAACTTTTTCCCTCAAAAATCTTTTATTCAGAAAATAAAAATAAATGGGTTCTGCTGGAAGGTCCCACCTGATTCATGAACTTATATTTTCTCAGTCAGATACTGGCTGTTCTGTGGGGCCACTCCAACATTTTCTGTTTTGATTTCAGATTTACACCATCTGCAATTCTAGAAGAAACAATAAATTGTTTAAATCGGATACTCTCTGGCAAAACCGGGCTCCTCACACTTTCTGCTGATCCGTAAACCACATTTTGCGTTGCAAGGGGAAACCTACTCGCCGGCAGTCACTTGGGATGGTGTCAGCCGTGGCTCTGCGGGTAGCGCTCTCGCCTGAGTCGGAAGGTCGTGGGTTCAATTCCCACTCCAGAGACTTGAGCACAAAAATCTAGGCTGATATTTGAGTGCAGCACTGAGGGAGTGCTGCACTGTCGGAGGTGCCATCTTTTGGATGAAAGGTTACACGGAAGCCCTCTCAGGTGAATGTAAATGATCCCACGGCACTATTTCGAAGAAGAGCAGGGGAGTTCTCCCCGGTGTCCTGGCCAGTATTTATCCCTGAACCAGCCTCACCAAATCAGATGATACAGATCATTATCATATTTCTGTTTGTAGGACCTTGCTGTGTGCAAATTGGCTGCTGTGTTTCCTAAGTTACAACAGTGACTACACTTCAAAAGTACTTCATTGGCTGTAAAGTGCTTTGGGATGTCTTGAGGCTGTGAAAGTCACTATATAAATGCAACTTCTTTCTTACCAGCAGAGCAACTCATTGCAGAGTACTGGCACACCCTCCATCCCATCTCACTCCCCTCTTATTTCAACCAGATAAAATAAACAAATAGAAAATGGTGTCAGAGCAGTGATGGTGGCAGGTGGCCTGATAGGGTATAGATTCATAGTGCGGTGAGTTACCACTGACGTTGGGGGAGGTGAGGACTGGAGGCAGGCACCTTCCTGCAGCCAGTAAGGAATAATCAGCGAGCGAGTGAATCCATGCATTCCAGTGCACCCGCTGATGGCCTGTAACACACAGCATGAGCACAGGCCTTCTCCTTCACCCCCCGATTAGCTCGTGGTGTGGGAGATTAAAAAGGTGGGTGGGGAGGCAGAAAATCAGGCCAAAATAAAGTTAATGACAGAGAAAGTAAAGGAGAGGCGAACAATTGTTTTTTAAAAAAAGTGATTGAGAAAAGTAACTTAAAAGCGGCGAGATTGTAGCGTAGGAAATTTATGTTCGCGAGCACTTTGGGTGGGAACAGCGCAATTCGAGTGATCCCAGTGATTGAAGTGAGAGTTGGTAAGTATGCAGCAGTGGTGAACGTGGCTGAATTAGTTGTAGGGTCGTCTCAGGAGACGGCACAGGTTCCACCTGAATCCCCATCAGCTGCTGATGTGACCCAATAGCCTGCCTTCCACTGGGAAGTCAAGTAAAGAAAGAAAGACTTGCATTTATATAGAGCCTGTCACGACCACTGGACATCTCAATGCACTCTACAGCCAATGAAGTACCTTTTGAAGTGTAGTCACTGTTGTAATGTAGGAAAAACAACAGCCAATTTATGCACAGCAAGCTCCCACAAACAGCAATGTGATAATGACCAGGTAATCTGTTTTAGTGGTGCTGATTGAGGGAAATAGTGCCGCTGGATCTTTTACATCCACCTGAGAGAGTAGACGGGGCCTCGGTTTAACATCTCATCTGAAAGACAGCACCTCCGACAGTGCAGCACTCCCTCATCACTGCACTGGAGTGTCAGCCTAGATTTTTGTGCTCAAGTCCCTGGAGCAGGACTTTGAACCCACAACTTTGTGACTACAAGAAGCAAGGGTGCTCCCAACTGAGCCACTGGCCGATAGCGGGGGAGAAGTTACAGGTTAGGAGTTAAAGGTTGCAGACAATACTCTAGCACTCTAGCGAATACAGAAGATTAAGGGGTGAACTAATTGAGATGTTTAAGATGATTAAAAGGAGTTTTTAGGGTAGATAAAGATAAACTATTTCCTCTGGTGGGGGGAGTCCAGAACAAGGAGGCATAACTTTAAAATTAGAGCTAGGCCATTCAGGGGTGATGGCAAGAAGCACTTCTTCACACAAAGGGTAGAGGAAATCTGGAACTCTCTCCCCCAAAAAGCTGTTGAGACTAGGGGGAGAAATTTGGTCTCGCCCCATTTGGGGCACTAAATTTTGAAAGCTGGAAAAATTAGCGCCAGCTGCTAATGATTCTCAGCTTTCTCTAAATTGGGTGTTAGTACTCCTGGTAAGGAAATCAAGCACTACCACTTCACTTCTGGAGCGCTAAACCACACAGGAGGGGTGGTAGAGGTGCAGCACTGCACAATGTCCCGTGCAGCACTGCCGGGATCTGATGCTCCATCCCTCCCTTAAAGCGAAGGGCCATGGCTGCATGCTCTGCATTTCAATGATGCCCCTCGTCGCCGATGGCAGCCGGGATCCGTGACGATCAGTGCTGTTAAGTCTGTGTGTCCCAGTTATGCTTATTATAAATCACTGGACACAGACCACAAGAATAACTTTAACAGGTCTTTACTATTCGGAGGTCAGGGCTGAACTGCCCAGCAGATCCCTACACAACACTTATATACCGGCGTGGTCACCACCGGTATTACAGTATACAGCAGCCAAGAGAAAGTAGTACATCTCTTAAGGTAGTTCTCTTAAGGTGGAACAGGTTACATACACCACAAGCGCCAAGCAGTCTAACAGAGTGCAGGGCGGATCAATTGGGCAGTTAAAAAGTTTCAAACGGCAACCTAAGGGATGGAAACAAATTTTTTCTGCAGACCAGCGGCCTTGCCTTTAATTAGCGCTCCAGAAGCGCCCGGCCTCCCGAACAATGCCTCCTACAGCTGTCGGTGTTTTCGGCCGGCGATGCTGTAGGGGGCAGGACCGAATTTTGGGTCCAGGGCACTATGCAGCCGTATGACGTCACGATCTCTGGGCGCAGGAGATCGTGGCGCTAGGGATTACCACCGCCACAAACCTTCAGGTGAATTTCGCGGGCGGTGGTAACATCGCCGCGCCCAGGTGATAAGTCATTAGTGCCCCATTAGCCCCCCCCCCCCCCCGAGGCACTAATGGGAGGCGCAAAGGAGGCAAATTTCTAGCCCTTTAAGTCAATTGAAAATTTCAAAATTGAGATTGATAGATTTGTTTAGGCAAGGGTATTAAGGGTTATGAAACCAAGGCTGGTAGTTGGAGTTAAGATACAAATCAGCCATGATATAATTGAATGGCAGAACAGGCTCGAGGGGCTTAATGGTGTAATGTTGCTGTTCCTATGTTACTAGCACTAAGAGGAAGCACAGTGGGAAAAGACTCTGGGGTAGAATTTCCGCCGAGTTCTCCCAATCTCCTGCTGGAACCTCGGTGGAAAATCAGCAGGAACTTCAGAGGAATGACATTCCGGCGGGAGATCAGAAAAACCTCCATGGAAATACAACCCCATTAACATCATTGACACATGTAACAGAGTAGGTTAATGTATTAGATGCTCTGTATTTGAACTTTGTTTTGATAGTGCCTACTACAATAGCAGCGCAGCAAAGGATGATCATTGGTGTTAGCTGAGGCGGTGCAGAAATCTGTGTTGCAGAAGCTGCTTTCTTGGTGCCATGTGAAGCAGTTTTCTTAAGGGGCAGCTCAGGCAGTCAGCTGAACGCCCATGGAGGAGTGCTTGATGTGGCCAGTCTTCTTGGCTGTGTTTCTGTTGTGACAGCTTCTTGGTCAGTCTCTATGATCTGCTCTGGCCTTGACTGTGGTTGGCCTACTCCTCCTCCATGGTTAGGCCTCTTTGTATTACAAATGAGATGATTCGCTCCCTTTTCAATGATGTCACTCGAAGCCCTCAAGTGCTGTTGTGCCCTTAAAGCACACTTCCAGCCATCTGTTATTCCGTATAGTGTTGAAATTCATAATCTCTGAAACAATACATTCTTATCATATTGGTTCAATTAACCCCATGCCTGGGAGCTACAACATTCCCTGCTGCTGGCTGCTGAACCGTTCAAGTTGGTAGCCAAGGACTACGTCCAAAGTAGTTTTGAGATCTGTGCTGGAGGCTATACAGTGAAAGCGGTTACTAACCTTGGCTCAGGATGAGTGGAATTCCAATGGAAAGGCTCCTGGATGGATACATTTACATTCCTTTTACCAACAAAATATAAAAGGCAAGAGAAAATAAAACAGGCTCGTATGGATATTTTTTCCATATGTACAGTGAACCACAATGTCACTTTACATTATCTCAGAAATGTAAAACACATTGCATGCAGAGTAATACCATCATCAGATATATCAATTGGGAATTCTTGTATGGTACCAATTGAAGGTATGAATACCATGACTTGACATTTTAGATCACAATGAAAAATAGGCAGCCCAATTGTTTCAACAGGAACATTCAACACGCTATGGATTTATTGCGCCTTCACCGTCAGTTTTTTCCTCTCCCCTCCTCTTCTCCTGAAGATGTTGGCTCCTGCTGGATTGTAATTCTATGGGCATTGGGCTTGCATTCTTCATGTCTGGGTTTAAACAGCGAGTTTTGCCACATTATTCAACTGAGAGTAACAAAGCCAAGTCTGAACCTCTTCTCACATCCAATATCCACATACGTGTAGTTCCAGCAAGGGTCACTAGAAATTCCGCTGCTCCTCTACAAGTGACACTGAACAGGCTTTCCCAGGACATCCATACCAAGTAGTGATGGCTTGACCATGTGTTTTCACCAGCAATAAATGAACGATTTGGCCAGAAATAAATACTTAGATTTGGTTTCAAAGCCTTTTCTTTGAACAAACTGGACAATGGCATAGACTAGTGAGCTAAGAGGAACAGGTTCCTGTTTTTGTAATATGGTAGCTGGACAGGAACTGCTACATTAATATTGTTGGCGATAAATAGAGTGCACTGAGTGTAAAAGCAATATTGATTCCACTTGTGAAGGAGGTCAATTAAGCTCATGAACAATAAAAAGCGGAATGTGTAAAACATTGCACTTAATTGTATTGAATTTCATCTGCCATAATTCTGCCCAACTGCAAATGTTGTCTAGGTCCTTCTGTAATTCCTTAGCTGCTTCTTCATCAGACTGTAGGATTCCTCCTCTGTCTTGTTCAGAATACAAAAGGTCAAGTATCAAGTGAGACACTCTAGTTATTTTCTAACTTCAAAGAATTTTTAACGTACAAACATGACAGTTTTAACCAGAAAGGAAGTAGTAGCTTCTCATATAACCTGCTTCTAGAGAGTACAACTCAAGACAAAGGATTGATCAAGTCCTTTGTTCTTGGAATAAGAAAGTTCTTCTCCTACACCGTCTTGTCCTGACGTTGCATGTGGTTTTCCTGAAGACTCTTGCAGAATGGACTGTTTTATCTGCTTTTCCTTCAAAATCTGCTGTTTGATCATCATACCATATTTCGGATGTTTTCCAATTCTAACACTAAAGAATTTCTTATCAGTTTACGGGCACTGTTTCCAGTTTTAAGGCCCATGGGATTGGGGGTACTATATTAGCATGGATAGAGGATTGGTTAACGGGTTGGAAAACAGAGAGTAGGAATAAACATAATTTTCGGGTTGGCAGGCTGTAACTAGTGGGGTATCACAAGGATCAGTGCTTGGGCCTCAGCTATTCATAGAAACATAGAAACATAGAAGATAGGAGCAGGAGTAGGCCATTCGGCCCCTCGAGACTGTTCCGCCATTTAATGAGATCATGGCTGATCATCCAAATTCAGTACCCTGTCCCTGCTTTCTCCCCATATCACTTGATCCCTTTAGCCTTCACAATCTACATCAATGATTTGGATGAGGGGACCAAGTGTAATATATCCAAGTTTGCTGACGATACAGTGTTAGGTGGGAAAGTAAGCTGTGAGGAGGACGCAAAGAGCCTGTAAAGGGATATAGACAGGTGGGCAAAAACATGGCAGATGGAATATAATGCGTAGAAGTGTGAAGTTATCCACTTTGGTAGGAAAAATAGAAAAGCGGAGTATTTTTTAAATGGTGAGAGATTGGGAAATGTTGGTATTCAGAGGGACCTGGGTGTCCTTGTACACCAATCACAGAAAGTTAACATGCAGTTACAGCAAGCATTTAAGAAAGCAAATGGTATTTTAGCCTTTATTACAAAGAGATTGGAGTATAAGGGCTCGATTTTGCTAGTCACAGAATCACAGAATCACAGAATCTACAGTGCAGATAGAGGCCATTTCGGCCCATCGAGCCTGCACTGACACATATCCCACCCTATCCCCGTAACCCCACGTATTTAATCCCCTAACACTAAGGGTCAATTTATCATAGCCAAATCAACCTAACCTGCACATCTTTGGACTGTGGGAGGAAACCGGAGCACCCGGAGGAAACCCACGCAGACACAGGGAGAATGTGCAAACTCCACACAGACAGTCGCCCGAGGCCAGATTTGAACCCGGGTCCCTGGCGCTGTGAGGCAACAGTGCTAACCACTATGCCACCGTGCCCCCCGAGGACGATTCCCAAGTGGGGGACGGACAGATGGGCGCATCACAGCAAGCTGGTGACAGAATAGTTTGCCATCTATCTCATTGACATTGCATGAGTCACCGATAATGAATCTGATGCTCTAACAGATTGACTTATGATCATCTGCACTATTCAATTTGTATGTAACCTTGACCTCACATCTCTAACTCTTTCCTTTACTCCCCCACAGGACCATCGAGAGCCCCCGTCCCCACTGTCCAAGAGGAAGAGCCTGAGCTTCCAGACTCCTCAGAGGAAGCTGCAACCTCTGAGGGCGCAGCGTCAGCAGAATTCAGCGCACCCAGCACCAGCGCAGACACTCACACCTCGGTGGGACCTTCGCGAGATAGAGTAGTGTTGGCACCTGGTGTATCACAGCTCACAAGTGAGCATCAGCAGATGGTGGAGACAAGGACAGCAGTGGAGAGTCCCCGTCAGAGGGCGCAAGACTCTGCCAGCTCGGCTCAGCTGCATGTTGACCCTGTGCCTCTGGGTCCATCCAGAAGGAGAGCGGAGCTGGATCTCCAGGAACAGCTGCAGGAGTCTCTGGCAGGTTTTGGCTCCAGGGTCGCTGTGAGTGTGGAGCGAATGGAGGAGTCCATCGCGAACACGAGCAGAGCCTTTGTGGAGGCATTGGCGCATGAACGCATCACCGCAGAAAGGATGGCAATCTCCGTGGAAAGGATGGCTAACTACATGAGAAGGCTGGCTACCATGGAGGAGAGGGTGGCTACAGAAGAGGAGAAGATGGCTACGGCCATGGAGGAGCTTAGTCACCAGGGTCTTGAATGCATGGTCATTGTTCAGAATAGAATGACATCTCTTGAGGAGCGATGGTCAGCTATTGAGCATACAAACCAAATCTTCATGGAGTAGGATTTCCAGTGCAGAAATGGGTCCTCATAGGCCGCCCAAGTGCAGCAAGATGCTGTCAAGCCACTTGCTAGCTCTGAAGTGGGGCTGACCCATGAGAGGGATGTTGGTGGCAGACAACAAGGAAGTGGGGGCTCCTCTCCAAGCGCTCCCATGACCATGCCACTGCAAAGCCCTCGGTCAGAGCCCCACCAGAGTCTTCACCCAACTGAGATGGGCGTCTCAGCCCCTGTACAGCCGCAGGAGCAGCAGACTGTTGCCGAGCCCTCACAGGTTCGCAACCCCAGAAAGCTCACCAGACTGATTCCTAGGATGAGAGGCTTGTCCTATGACAAGAGATTGAGTAGACTAGGCCTATATTCCCTAGAGTTTAGAAGAATGAGTGGTGATCTCATTGAAACATAATAGCCCAGATATTCTGATTGCAGGCTTCCCGCGGGCGGAGGATTGCGATCTGGAAAAATCTGCGCCCTTACCCGAGTGCTCCCGGGACACGCACAATTCCGATGCTGGGCCTTTCCAAACTGCAAGTGCGCAGGGCCCATGTATCGCAGAGGCGCAGGTAGTTCACAGCGTCCCTGGGATCACGTGGGCCATGGGGAGCCAATCACAGAAGGGAATCTCCCTTCATACACTTGACAGGAAGACCTGTCAAATATATGAATGGAGATCACCCCCAAAACATAGTAAAACTTTAAATACATTTTTTTTAATCACCTTTTTAAAATGACTTGAAATTACAATAAATTAACTATTTTAAACAATAATTTAAATTTTTGAAAAAATAATTAAAGTTTTTAACTGGGCTAAAAATAAACTTACCTTTTTTAAAAAGTATTTTTAAATGATAAATCAGTGAAATTTTTTTTTTAACCTTTTTCAACTCTTATCCTGGTAAAAGCAGGCCTTACACCTGCTTTTACCAGGCGCAAGAATTGTAAGGGATTTCTGCGGGCGGAGGGTCTCCAAAAAGTGGAATTATCTGCCCGCAGAGGCCCTTCTCCCGGGCAGCCGAAGGATCTGTCCAGAGCTTTCTTGACAGATTGGAAATGCCGGTTTCCAGCGCATGCGCATGCCTGAAACCAGGATTTCCGATGTCCCTACGGGTGGGTACGCGCTGTGATTGGAATATCCAGCCCATAAAATTCTTAAGGGGCGCGACAGGGTAGATGCTGGGTGGTTATTTCCCCAGGCTGGGGATTCTTATGTTTTTGCAACTGTAAGCGTTGTTTCTTCTTACCAAGGTCAGTCTTGCTGACACATCCTACATACTCCCATGATCCTTTCAGGACATGTCAATGGCCTAATTTCCCAGCATTCTGATTGTGCTCAAGTTAACAGTTCTGTATTTTTTTACTAAGCAATTGAGGGTTTCAGGTCCATTCTATTAATCTTCTTTAAAAACAAATATTAAAAGCCCATATTGAAAAGTGCGAAATCCTTCAAGACTCTACCATCCTTCCACCCCCAGTTTAGTATCAAATGGAAATTTAACCAAGTTGCATTTCATTTCAGAATCCAAATCATTTATATAGATCAGAAACAGTAGGGGGCCCACCTTCAATCTCAGGGGCACTCCACACACTACCTTGCAGAATGCTAGGCAGGGCAAGGATTTGAATCCCCTCCAACAGCAGGCCAGATATGCTGGGGAATGGGGTGGAGCACTGGTACAACTTGCTCAATTATAGGGCTGCATCTACTTTCATAGAACTACATGAACAACATAGAATTTACAGCACAGAAATAAAGCCATTCAGACCAACTGCTCTATGCTGTTTTTTATGCTCCATGCAAGCCTCTTCCCATTCTATTTACTTCATCTCACCCTATCAACATACCCTTCTATTCCTTTCTTCCTCATGTACTTATTTAGCTTCCCCTTTTCTGGAGAAAAGAGCCCCAGCCAGTTCAATCTTTCCTGGTCGAATCCGGCCTCGGGCGACTGTCTGTGTGGAGTTTGCACATTCTCCCCGTGTTTGCGTGGGTTTCCTCCGGGTGCTCCGGTTTCCTCCCACAGTCCAAAGATGTGCAAGTTAGGTTGATTGGCTATGATAAATTGACCCTTAGTGTTAGGGGGATTAAATACGTGGGGTTACAGGATAGGGTGGGATATGTGTTGGTGTAGGGGTTACAGGGATCGGGTGGGATATGTGTCGGTGCAGGCTCGATGGGCCGAAATGGCCTCTATCTGCACTGTGGGGTTTCTGTGATTCTGTGATTCTGTGATAGTTGTTCTCTCTCAATTCTGGTATCATCCTTGTAAACCTATTTTGCACTTTCTCCAGTGCTTCTATGCTACTTGCCTCAACCACTCCATGTGATAAAGTGTTTCACATTCTTACCACTCTCTGAGTAAAGACGCTTCTCCTGAAATCATTATTGAAGTGACTATCTTATATTTATGGCCCCCAGTTTTGGACTCCCCACAAGGTCTACCCTATTGAACCCCTTCATAATTTGAAAGACCTTTTTCAGGTCACCTTCAGTTTTCTCTTTTCTAGAGGAAAGAGCCTCAGCCTGTTCAGTCTTTCCTGATAATTGTACCCTCTCAGTTCTGGTATAATCCTTGTAAATCTTTGTAACACTTTCGCTAGTGCTTCTATATCCTTTTTGTAATATGTAGACCAGAACTGCGCACAGTACTCTAAGCTTGGTCTAATCAAGGTTCTATATAAGTTTAACATAACTTCTCTGCTTTTGAATTCTATTCCTTTAGAACCTCAGTGCTTTGGCTTCACTTTCTATGGCTCTTTTAACCTGCATTGCTATATTTAATGGTTTATGTATCTGTACCCCAAGATCCCTTCATGGCTTTACCCCATTTAGACTCATATTTTTCTTGGAGTAGGTTACCCCCTTATTCCTCCTACCAAAATGCACCAACTACTGTTAGATCCGTGATTCTGAGAGTATGATGTTTTTCAATAACCACACGGATGCTGTAACTTAACAATAAACAGGTATTTACTGGAGGAGGGTAGTCTCAAGACTGGGGGTACAGAGGCATGCGCAAGGCTTATATACAGGTGTGGTCACTGCCGGTACTACAGTATACAGGAGCTGTAAAAGTAGTTCTGTCTTAAAGGTACATACACTACAATTCCTCCCCTTTTAGATTAGTAGTACCCCTAATATTCAAATAACAATTAACACTTTAACGCGTACATTAGACAACAATAGTCCATTTATAGATTCAGTGTTTGGGGTGGCTTCCTGACCCTTTCGGGACAGCGCCTTCCCTGAGGTTCTCGTTCTTGGTGCAGAGGCGATTCTGGCCCCTTTTCATCGGGTAGTTCATCGGTTTCCACTGCTACTGGTTCTGAGGTAGATGCTACCGGTATATCGGGTTCATCCCCAGGTACTCGAGACATGGGGTTGACTCGTTCCTGTGACGCTAAGATTTGATCGACATGGCGTCTCACATTGTTCTCCCCGACATCCACTGTGTACATTAATGGCCCCTGCCTTGTGCATATCGTTCCTGGTTGCCATTTCTCTGTTCGGTAGTCACGGGCCAAGACTGGTTGTCCTACATTGAAGCTCCTTGTCGGCTTCTCATTGATGTGCTGGAATTGTTTGTCCTCAACATTTCTTCGCACATTTGGTCTGAGCAAGTCCAGACGAGACCTCAACCTTCGGTTAAAGAACATCATGGCCGGGGTCTGGTTGGTAACTGCATGTGTCGCGTTTCGGTAGGCTAATAAGAAATTGTCCACCTTATGCTGCAGTGGAATTTCACCGTCGCACATGGCCTTTATCGCCTTCTTAAAGGTTTGTACGAACCTCTCAGCCAATCCATTTGTGGCTGGATGATACGGGGCGGATGTGTAATGCCTTACCCCATTCCTTCTCATAAATTTTCGAAACTCTTCGGACACAAACTGTGGTCCATTATCAGAGCAAATCTGCTCTGGCAAACCGTTTCTGACAAATATGGTCCGTAGGACTGCAATCGTTTTCTCTGTAGTGGTTGAGGACATTTTTATCACCTCAGGCCACTTCGAATGAGCATCCACTGCTATTAAGAACATTGAGTCCATGAATGGACCAGCGAAATCAATATGCACCCGTTGCCATGGAAAGGAGGGCCACTCCCATGGGTGTAGAGGGGCATGTGGTGGTGCATTTTGGACCTTCTGGCATCCTGAGCAGCTCTTAATTAGGTCTTCGATTTGTTGATTGATTCCCGGCCACCACACATAAACCCTAGCAAGGCTTTTCATTTTCACTCCCCCCAGATGACCTTCATGTAGCTCATTTAGCACTCTCTCCCTTAACTTGGGTGGAATCACCACTCTGGATCCACACATCACTGTCCCCTGGCATACTGACAGCTGTTCTCTTCTGGATGAGAATGCTGGCAACAGTGAGTCGCATGTGTTGGCCATCCCCTCACCGTCAAATCATATACCCGAGACAGCGTCGGATCATTGCGGGTCTCCTTCTCTATATCCGCGTTCGTTACTGGCAATCGTTCAATTATAGTCGAATAAAATATCTCGATAGGGTCCACTGCTGGTGCTTCCTCCACAGTAGGCAGTGGCAGGCACGATAGCCCATCAGTGTTCCCATGCTGTTTCGTGCCTTTATATTCTATTTCATATTGATTCGCCCCTAGAAACAGGGACCATCTTTGTAACCGTTGTGCCGTCATCACTGGAACGCCCTTCTTAGGATTAAAGATGGAGACAAGTGGTTGGTGGTCAGTCAGCAAGGCGAACTTCTGCCCATGCAGATAGTGGTTGAATTTTTTTACTCCCCATACTAGGCTGAGGGCCTCCCTGTCAATCTGGGCGTAGTTGCGCTCGGCTGAGGTTAGTGACCGAGACGCAAAGGCTACTGGCCTCTCCAACCCGTCTGGGAATTTGTGCGACAGCACCGCTCCAATACCATAGGGTGATGCATCACATGCCAAACGAATTGGTAGTGCTGGGTTGAAATGGGCCAACACCTCTTTTGATGTGATCAATTCTTTACACTTCTGGAAAGCTCGTCTACGTTCGTCATTCCACTTCCATGGTACCCCTGTTTGCAGTAGGGTGTTCAGTGGGTGTAATACCATGGACAAATTTGGTAAGAACTTGTGGTAGTAGTTTACCAGCCCGAGGAACGACCTCAGTTGTGACACATTTTCCGGTGCTGGAGCCTTGACTACTGCCTCAATATTGTCAGGGGACTTATGTAACCCCTCTTCATCGATGACGTGGCCACAATACGAGATCTGTTTCTGGAAAAACTCGCACTTGTGGCGATTAGCTCATAGCCCATACTCCTTTAATCTGGTGAGCACCTTCTCCAAGTTGGCGAGGTGATCACTGTCATTTTCGCCCGTGACCAGGATGTCGTCCAAATAACACTGGGTCCCTGGAATCCCTTGCAGGACTTGATCCATTGCCCTTTGCCAGATAGTCGGAGCCGAGGCTACCCCGAACACCAGTCGGTTGTATTGATAGAGACCTTTATGAGTGTTAATCGTAAGGTATTGTTTCAAAGCTTCTTCTACCTCCATTTGGAAGTACGCCTGGGATAGATCAATTTTGGTGAAGCGTTTACCTCCAGATAGTGAGGCGAAAATATCCTCAATTCGTGGAAGCGGATATTGTACTGTGTGAAGGACTGGGTTCACTGTCACCTTAAAATCCCCACAGATGCGGACCTTCTTTGGTTCCCCAGGTGTATTACTCAACGACCTCTTCATTACAGGAACAATGGGTGTAGCCCACTCGCTCCAGTCCACTTTGGACAGTACTCCTGAACATTCCAACCCTTCCAGATCTGCTTCAACAGCTGGTCTGATCGCATAAGGCACTGGTCTGGCCTTAAGAAACTTTGGGCTTGCATTTTCCTCTATTTTAATCATTGCTGTTATGCCTTTTAGTGTTCCGAATCCCTCCTGGAACACTTCTTTTGCGTCAGTTAGCATTTTTGACAGTCATCCAGGTGTGACGTCATCATCCTTTTTGGCTTCAACCTTCAGTGCCTGTGTGGAATGCCAATCTAATTGTATCTTCCGGATCCATTCACGTCCTAGCAGTGGTGGTCCTCCATCTGGCAATACATATATATCCATTTTAGGTATTTCCTGGCCTTTATATATCACTTTCACCCTTATTTTTCCTTTAGGATAGACTTTTTGCCCCGTGTACGTCTTCAAGACAATCTCTGTAGCTTTCAAGGGTATATGTGAAAATAGCCGCTTGTAGTCCCTTTGGTTTATGACTGTTAGGGCTGATCCTGTGCCCAATTCCATTTTCACTTGGACTCCGTCTATCTTGAGTGTAACCCAGATAGTCTGGTGATCCTCCATTTCGGTTACCTTATGTAGTTTCAGACAACCCAGCTCCTTGCTTCCGGAGTCTGTGTCACTTTTCTGTTCGTCTGAACCACTGTCCATCACCTGGTGTACCTTTTTGTACTTCTCCTGTGGAGATTTCTTACTGTTGCTTTTCTTCCCAGATCTGCAGACTCTTGCTATGTGTCCTGCTTTTCCACACTGTCTGCACACTTGGTCCTTGAACCAACAATCCTTCTGGTCATGTGTTGTTCTGCCGCAGCGATAGCACTGCCCTGTTCCATAGGACATTTCATTGGTGCCATATTCTTGCGGTCTCCGTTGTATCTCTGCAGCGCCCCTTGCGGCTGCTTTGTGTGATACTGCCATGCTGAAAGCCTTGTCCAGCGTAAGATCCTTTTCTGATAGAAGCCGTTTCTGGGTTCCTTCACTTTGTAGCCCACACACAAACTTGTCCCTTAACGTATCTGCTAGTCCCGCTCCAAACTGGCAGTGTTTCGATAGCTTGCGCAGTTCCATTAGGTACTCAGCATTGCTTTCGTCTTTGTGTTGGTTCCTTTTATGGAACTTAAATCATTCTGCTATCAGCAGCAGTGTGGGGTTTAAGTGGTCCTGTAGGATTTCTACTATGCTTTCGAAATTCTTGTTCACCGGCTTCTCTGGGGTTATTAGATTTCGCAGTAACCCATAAGTTTTTGCACCCATGGAATTTAACAAAACCAGTGCTTTCCTAGCATCTGGCACTTCATTCGCCCTGCAGTACACCTCAATACGTTCCACATATGTCGCCCAATCTTCGACTTCATTGTCGAACGTAGAGATACTGCCACTCTTCGGCATCCCTGGGTGTGATTTAACTGTCAAAAATGGCGTCTCCCGCGCTTCCCCTTCTTCTCCACTAGCACAAAATGGCATCTCCCACGCTTTCCTTCCTTCCCGCACTCGCTCTTCTTCTCCGCTGCGGCTTCTAAAAATGGTGTCTCCCGCGCTCTTCCTTCTTCTCCGCGGCTCAATGGCATCTCCCGCGCTCTCCCTTCTTCTCCCCGTGGACGCTGTTCAGCCCTTGAGCCCTGGCTGTGCTCTGCGCGTTCTTTTTTGTGTTTTCTCGACGCCGTTCGGTCCTGAACCCGGCTGTTGCTTTACCCTCTCTCTCTCCGTTTTTTTTTTCTCTCGACGCCGCTCGGTTTTCAACCCCCGGCTGCGCCCTGTGCGCTTCACCCTCTGTCTTACCCCGTCGACGCTGCTCGGCTTTCTCTCCGCCGTCGGTCGGCTCCAGCTGCCGCTGTCCAGGAAGAGTCTGCGCTGGACCTGTCATAGAAACATAGAAACATAGAAGATAGGAGCAGGAGTAGGCCATTCGGCCCTTCGAGCCTGCGCCGCCATTCAATGAGATCATGGCTGATCATCCAAATTCAGTACACTGTCCCTGCCTTCTCCCCATATCCCTTGATCCCTTTAGCCTTAAGAAATATATCCAACTCTTTTTTGAATATATTTAATGAACTGGCCTCCACCGCCCTCTGTGGCAGAGAATTCCACAGGTTCACCACTCTCTGGGTGAAGAAATTCCTCCTCATTTCAGTCCTAAATGGCTCACCCCTTATCCTTAGACTATGACCCCTGGTTCTGGACTCCCCGGCCATCATAAACATCCTTCCTGCACCTAGTCTGTCCAGGCCTGACAGAATTTTATAGGTTTCGATGAGATCCCCTCTCAATCTTCTAAACTCCAGTGAGTATAAGCCCAGTCGACACAATCTCTCCTCATACGTCATTCCTGCCATCCCAGGTATCAGCCTGGTGAATCTTCGCTGCACTCCTTCCATGGCAAGAACGTCCTTCCTCAGGTAAGGCGACCAAAACTGCACACAGTACTCAAGGTGCGGTCTCACCAAGGCCGTTTACAACTGTAGCAAGACATCCTTGTTCCTGTACTCGAACCCTCTTGCTACGAAGGCCAACATACCATTTGCCTTCTTAACCGCCTGCTGCACCTGCATGCTTACCTTCAGCGACTGGTGCACAAGAACACCCAGGTCTCTTTGCACTTCCCCTTCTCCCAATCTATTGCCATTCAAATAATAATCTGCCTTCCTGTTTTTGCCACCAAAGTGGATAACCTCACATTTATCCACATTATAGTGCATTTGCCATGTTTCTGCCCAATCACCCAATCTGTCCAGATCGTACTGGAGTTTCACGACATCCTCCTCACAGCATACCCTCCCACCCAGCTTTGTGTCGTCTGCAAATTTTGAGATATTACATCCAATTCCCTCGTCCAGATCATTAATATATATTGTGAACAGCTGGGATCCTAGGACCGATCCTTGCGGTACCCCACTACTCACTGCCTGCCACTCAGAAAATGACCCTTTTATTCCAACTCTTTGCTTTCTGTCCGCCAACCAGTTCTCTATCCAAGTCAATACCTTGCCCCCAATCCCATGTGCCTTAATTTTGCACGCTAATCTCTTATGTGGGACCTTATCGAAAGCCTTCTGAAAGTCCAAATACACCACATCCACTGGTTCTCCCTTATCTATTTTACCAGTTACATCCTCAAAAAATTCCAGTAGATTAGTCAAGCATGATTTACCTTTTGTAAATCCATGTTGACTTTGTCCGATCCTGTCACTGCTTACCAAGTGCTCTGCTATTACATCTTTTGTCATAGATTCTAGCATTTTCCCCACTACCGATGTCAGGCTTACCAGTCTATAATTCCCCGCTTTTTCTCGACCACCTTTTTTGAATAGTGGGGTAACATCAGCTACCCTCCAATCCATGGGTACTGTTCCAGAGTCTATCGAGTTCTGGAAGATGACCAGCAATGCATCTACTATTTCCAGGGCCACTTCCTTAAGTACCCTGGGATGTAGATTATCAGGCCCTGGGGATTTATCGGCCTTTAGTCCCATCAATTTTCCTAACACCATTTCCCTACAAATACTGATTTCTTTCAGTTCCACCCTTTCATCAGGCTTTATGTTCCCCGGCATCTCTGGGAGGTTATTTGTGTCCTCCTTTGTGAAGACAGAACCAAAGTATGAATTTAGTTGGTGTGCCATTTCTTTGTTTCCCATTATAAATTCCCCTGATTCTGACTGTAAGGGACCTACGCTTGACTTCACCAATCTTTTTCTCTTTACATATCTATAAAAGCTTTTACAGTCAGTTTTTATGTTCCCTGATAGCTTACTCTCATATTCTATTTTCCCTTTCTTAATTAATCCCTTTGTCCTCCTTTGTTGAATCCTAAACTGCTCCCAATCCTCAGGATTATTGCTTTTTCTGGCCAATTTATATGTCGTCTCCTTGGATCTTATGCTATCCCTAATTTCCCTTGTTAGCCACGGTTGAGTCACCTTTTTTGTTTTATTTTTATGCCAAACTGGGATGAACAAATTCTGTAGCTCATCCATTCGGTCTTTGAATGTTTGCCATTGCCTATCCACCGTCAACCCTTTGCGTGCCATTCCCCAATCAATCCTACCCAACTCGCTCCTCAGACCATCGTAGTTTCCTTTATTTAAATTGAGGACCCTAGTCTCTGAGTCAACTAATTCATTCTCCATCTTAATGAAGAATTCGATCATATTATGATCGCCCAGACCCAAGGGGCCTCGTACAACAAGATTGCTAATTAATCCTTTGTCGTTACATAATACCCAGTCTAAGATGGCCTGATCTCTGGTTGGTTCCTCGACATATTGGTCCAGGAAACCATCCCTTAAACACTCCAGGAATTCCTCCTCCACAGTATTGTTACTAATTTGGTTGGCCCAATCTATATGTAGATTAAAGTCACCCATGATGACTGCTGTGCCCTTATTGCACGCTTCTTTAATTTCCCTTTTAATGCCATCCCCAACCTCCGCCTTACTGTTGGGAGGTCTATATACCACTCCCACTAATGTTTTTTTCCCCTTAGTATTTCTCAATTCTACCCATACAGATTCCACATCATCAGAGCTAATATCCTTCATTACAATTGTATTAATCCCTTCTTTAACCAGTAATGCTACCCCACCTCCCTTTCCTTTTTGCCTATCTTTCCTGAATATCGAATACCCCTGGATGTTGAGCTCCCAGTCTTGGCCATCCTTGAGCCACGTTTCTGTAATCCCAACCAAATCATATTCATTTACCTCTATTTGCGCAGCCAATTCGTCCACCTTATTACAAATGCTCCTCGCATTAAGGCACAAAGAGTTCAGGCTTGTTTTTTTAACGCACTTAGACCTATTAGAATTATTATTTACTGTGGCCACGTTTGATTTAAACCGTTGATTTCTCTGACTGCCACTTTTGTTTTTCTCCTTCCTATCTTTTGCTTTAATCCCTGTTTCCCTTTCCTCTGTCTCCCTGCTCAGGTACCCAACCCCCTGCCATTTTAGATTAAACCCCCCCGAACAGTGCTAGCAAACCTCCCCGCAAGGATATTTGTCCCGCTCTGGTTCAGGTGCAACCCGTCTGACTTGTACAAGTCCCACCTTTCCCAGAAGCAGGCCCAGTGATCCAGGAAACTAAAGCCCTCCCTCCTGCACCAACTCTTTAGCCACGCATTCATCTGCTCTATCCTCCTATTCTTATACTCACTAGCACGTGGCACCGGGAGTAATCCAGAGTGGTTAGCACTGTTGCCTCACAGCGCCAGGGACCCGGGTTCGAATCCGGCCTCGGGCGACTGTCTGTGTGGAGTTTGCACATTCTCCCCGTGTTTGCGTGGGTTTCCTCCGGGTGCTCCGGTTTCCTCCCACAGTCCAAAGATGTGCGGGTTAGGTTGATTGGCTATGATAAATTGACCCTTAGTGTTAGGGGGATTAAATACATGGGGTTACAGGGATAGGGTGGGATATGTGTTGGTGTAGGGGTTATGGGGATCGGGTGGGATATGTGTCGGTGCAGGCTTGATGGGCCGAAATGGCCTCTATCTGCACTGTGGGGTTTCTGTGATTCTGTGATTCTGTGATTACAACCTTTGAGGTCCTGCTCTTTAATCTGCTACCTAGCTCCCTAAATTCTTGCTGCAGGACCTCATCCCTCTTCCTACCCATGTCATTGGTCCCAATGTGAACCATGACCTCTGACTGTTCACCCTCCCCCTTCAGAATGCCCTGAAGCCGTTCAGTGACATCCTTGACCCTGGCACCAGGGAGGCAACAAACCATCCTGGAGTCACGTCTACGGCCACAGAAACGCCTATCTGCACCCCTTACGATAGAATCCCCTACCACTATTGCTCTCCCACTCTTTTTCCTCCCTTCCTGAGCAGCAGAAGCACCCCTCGTGCCAGGAAGTTGGCTGCTGCTGCCTTCCTCTGGTAAGTCATCCCCCTCAACAGTATCCAAATCGGTATACCTGTTTGAGAGGGGAATGGCCACAGGGGTCTCCTGCACTACCTGCCTGCCTCTACTGCTCTGCCTGATGGTCACCCATTTCCTTTCTGCCTGTGCAGCCCTTACCTGCGGTGTGACCAACTAACTAAACGTGTTATCCACGACCCTCTCAGCATCGTGAATGCTCCAAAGCCCATCCATCCGCAGCTCCAGCGCCGCAATGCGGTCTGCTAGTAGCCGCAGCTGGATGCATTTCTGGCACACGTGGTCATCAGGGACACCGGCAGTGTCCCTGAATTCCCACATAGAGCAAGAGGAGCATAACACGGGGCTGGGCTCCCCTGGCATGACTTACCCTTTAATTAATTTAAATAATTTCACTATCACCAATTAAAGATAGCTCTAAGGCGCTTGTATGGTCTACCAACAGTCCCTGCTACACCAGGAAAGACCCTAGTAACTATAAACTACAGAGTTAAAGCTTAAAAAAGAGAAATACTCACCAAACAATCACTGCTCCCTGGTGACGTCACACTCTGATTCCTTTTTACCTCTCTCCCCGCTGCTGAGTTAGTAAACCTCGCCTCACTGCTCCTTTTAACTGCCGCCTCGGTGCTCTCCTGGTCCGATCTGGTCAGGCCTCGCCTCTCTGCTCCTTTTATCTGCCGCCTCGGAGCTCTCCTGCTGATCGTCGTGGCTGGGGAACCAAGCCCGGCTCTCCACAGCCTCCCCTGCGATGTTCACTCTCTGCCGGACGACTGGGCGGTTGCTCGTGGTCGACGCCCGTGCTCCTAGCCTCGACTTTCTTACACCGCCCTCCCGGAGCGAATCCTCGAAGGGAAATGCAGAGTTGCAGGTAGATTCGAATCGACACTCGTCGCCACTGTTAGATCCGTGATTCTGAGAGTATGATGTTTTTCAATAACCACACGGATGCTGTAACTTAACAATAAACAGGTATTTACTGGAGGAGGGTAGTCTCAAGACTGGGGGTACAGAGGCATGCGCAAGGCTTATATACAGGTGTGGTCACTGCCGGTACTACAGTATACAGGAGCAGTAAAAGTAGTTCTGTCTTAAAGGTACATACACTACAACTACCACTTTAAAAGAGTGGGAAGGCTATGGTAAGAGGAAATACAATAGCATCTACAGGAGGAGGGAAAAAGTGTGCATTGAATGCTACTACGGCTGTTTTTTAAGTTTTGACAAACAAATTGAAGAGAGGAGGGATGCAACTGTTGCAATAGCTATGAAAAAGCCATCAAAGGCAGTAATGGGGATCATGTGGAAGGGGTGGCTTTGGTTGTGAGTGGTACCTCCATAACTCCAAGGACCCCTTTACAATGTTGGAAGAAGTTTAATGACCTTCCAAGGTCAGCAAAAGTAAGTGAGTTTTCAGTTGAAGTTATACTGAAGCATAGAAAAACAAATAGGTATTTTCTGCCCCAGTATTCAAGCTGTGTCATTTGGGGTATCATATGGCACTTTGTTCCATACCCAATAAACAATGTAACCAAGCATCACCTTGTCTCACAACATGTAATGCGTTCTAGCACGTGAAGTCTCACATCCTATGTCCTTGATCCCTCTCACTTCCTACCATATCCAAAACAAAACGGTGGCATAGTGGTTAGCACTGTTGCCTCACAGCGCCAGGGACCCGGGTTCGAATCCGGCCTTGGGTGACTGTCTGTGTGGAGTTTGCACATTCTCCCCGTGTTTGCGTGGGTTTTCTCCGGGTGCTCCGGTTTCCTCCCACAGTCCAAAGATGTGTGGGTTAGGCTGATTGGCTATGATAAATTGACCCTTAGTGTTAGGGGGATTAAATACGTGGGGTTACGGGGATAGGGTGGGATATGTGTTGGTGTAGGGGTTACAGGGATCGGGTGGGATATGTGTCGGTGCAGGCTCGATGGGCCGAAATGGCCTCTATCTGCACTGTGGGGTTTCTGTGATTCTGTGAAAACGGGGGATCTGGAGGCAATAATTCATAGTGAGGAGCCAGATTTAGTAGAGATAACTGAAACATGGTTACATAAAGAACTGGACTGGCAGTTAAATAATGCACGGTATAACATATTTAGAAAGGATAGGGAAGAAAGAACAGTGGGTGGGGTTGCTGTACTAATTAGAGATGTAAGAAGTCACACAACACCAGGTTATAGTCCAACGGCTTTATTTGAAATCACAAGCTTTCGGAGCGCTGCTCCTTCTTCACCTGAAGAAGGAGCAGCGCTCCGAAAGCTTGTGATTTCAAATAAAGCTGTTGGACTATAACCTGATGTTGTGTGACTTCTTACATTTGTCCACCCCAGTCCAACTCCGGCATCTCCACACCATGACTAATTAGAGATAACATAATGGCAGTAGAAAAAAGGGACATAACTAGCATTAGGATAGAAACAGAATCCATATGGATTGAGATAAAGGATAAGAAGGGACTGAGCGTGCTAATTGTGGTATTCTACATACCACCTAATAGTGGAAGGGAAGTGGAGGAAGAAATATGTAATCAAATCTATGAAATTAGTAAAAGGCATGGAATAACAATCATGGGAGATTTCAACTACCCCTAAATAAACTGACAAGAAGAGGCAGGGAAAGGGGAAAAGGGCATAGTGTTTGTACAGAGCGTTCAGGACTCCTTTCTTACCCAGTACGTAAGAAGCCAACAAGAGAGCAAGCACTACTGGATCTAATAATGGGAAATGAGCCAGAGCAGATAAGAGAAGTAAGTGTAGGGGAACATCTAGGTAATAGCAAACACAACATAATAAGTTTTAAAATAAAGATTGAGAAAGACATAAGTAAGACAAAGGCCAAAGTAATAGATTGGAAAAAAGTTAATTTTACAGGGATGAGAATGGAACTAGGGAAGGTAAACTGGAAAAAAAAATTGACAGACAAAGAGATAGAACAGTAGTGGTAAATATTTAAAAATAGAGTTCAGGAGAAATGTGTTCTGCTAAAAAACAAGAACAAACTAACCAATAATGGAACACCATGAATGAATAAAGAGAAAAGGGTAAAATTGAAACTAAAGAAAAAGGCATACAGTAAGTACATAGACAATAAAGGAGAGGATGAGAAAAGGGAATACGAAAAGGTTAGGAAAGACGTTAAAAAAAATTAGGAAAGCAAAGAGGAACTACAAAATTAATTTATCAAGGATTGTAAGAAGAAATAGTAAAGTATTCTACAGATACATGAAGACTGAATAGGCTGGGGCTCTTTTTTCTATAAAAGAGAAGACTGAGGGGTGACCTGGTAAAGGTAGAGAAGATATTTCCACTTGTGGGGGAGTCTAAAACTAGAGGCCATAAATATAAGATAGTCACTAATAAATCCAATAGGGAATTCAGGAGAAACTTCTTTACCCAGCAAATGGTGAGAATGAGGAACTCGCTACCACAGGGAGTAGTTGAGGCGAATAGCATAGATGCATTTAAAGCGAAGCTAGATAAACACGTGAGGGAGAAAGAAATACAAGGTTATACTGATAGGGCTAGATGAAGAGGAGTGGGAGGAGGCTCGTGTGAAACATAATCGCCGGCATGGACCAGTTGGGTCGAACGGCCTGTTTCTGTTCTGTAAAATCTATGTAATTCTATGTAATGACCATCTCTTCCATGCTTCCTGTTTGTGCGGTAGGATTGAAGACTGCTGAGCCAATTAACACAATATATTCCTCCTACAGGAAAAGACACTACATAATCCCAGGGAATGCCAGGGCACTGGGTGAAGAACTGCAGACTTCCGCACCGCATTCTAAGTTAAAGAAATAACTTGCATTTAATGACCTTTCATGACCCTAGGACGTTCAAAAGCGCTTTACAGCCAATGAAGTACTTTTGAAGTGTTGTCAGTGTTGTAATATAGAGAAACGAGGCAGCCAATTTTTGCATAGCAAGGAGATAATCTATTTTAGTGATGTTAGTTGAGGGATAAATATTAGCCAGGACACAGGGAGAATCGTGTCAAATACAGTAGTGCGATGGATCATTGACCTGAGAGGGCAGATGGTTTAACGACTCATCTGAAAGACGGCACTTTTGATAGTGCAGTACTCCCTCAGTAGTGCAGTACTCCCTCAGTAGTGCAGTACTCCCTCAGTAGTGCAGTACTCCCTCAGTATTGCAGTACTCCCTCAGTAGTGCAGTACTCCCTCAGTAGTGCAGCACTCCCTCAGTAGTGCAGTACTCCCTCAGTAGTGCAGTACTCCCTCAGTATTGCTTTGAAGTATCACAGCTTACGTGCTCATGTCTCTGGAGTGGGACTTGAGCCCACGGCTTTCTAACATAGCTGAGTGTGCTACCACTGAGCCAAGGCTGACACCTAAGTTAGCAAGGAGGCGCTGCCAACCATTTGAATCGACTCTGGCTTGACAGTTGGGGGTAGATATGTGGGAGTCGGTGGGTTCGTGAGCGCTTACACCTTTTTAATATAATGTTTCCATTTTTTTTTTCAATCTCTCCACCAGCTACCAGATTCTTCATAAGAAATCCACAAAGTCAGATCAAACAAGCAGCATCAGAGACCACCCCGGCAGTATCCATCCAGCAGGACGTGTCAACCCAGATACATCGGACCAAGATCCATCACACGAGCTCTGTCTCAGGAGGCTGCGCTTCAGGCCTGAAGCTCTGGAGGAGTCCTGATCGTCGCTGCTGCCAGGTCTACAACCACGTTCTGCAGCACGATAGCTTTCAACTTTCTGTACAATAGGCTCGATCCAGGTCAGATCAGCCACGTCCTGCATAAGGCAAGTCACCAATGCCCTCTTCGCCAAGTCAGCTTATGCCCCTCAACAGGGGGCCAAGACATTTTTACAGAGATTCCCATGAAATAGAAAACTTAAGAAAGCATTAACCTGATTTGCATCTTTGTTTCTTTCTCAAATATACCTGCAACAGTATGAGTGTTACTAAAAGGCTCTGCTTCAATAAACATCTTTAAAAGGCAGGACTTTTATTCAGAATTCCCTTCAAAATTCAACAGTTTACAGTCCTTCCAGAACCCTGTGAATATAATAACATGTTTTTTTCAGCAGAGTTGTCTTCAGTCCTCAATAATGTCCATCAAGCACAGGAGTAGAGCAGGGACCTGTTTTGCAGACAGCAAGTCCTAACACATTCTGTGAACTGTAGGCACAGATGCATTGTTGCAGATGAATGGGGCCCCTTTCTCCTTAATTGGCCATTTCCTCTTAAAACTGACAAAACTATTTGACCACAATGGGACCTCCACTTAGAATGAGCCAGGTGCTATGGAAGTGGACAAAACCACATTAACAAGAAGAAAAAAAGAGATAGCGAGAAGTGAACAAACTCTTTGACCACAATGGGGACCTCCACTTAGAATGAGCCAGGTGCCAAGGAAGTGGACAATTAGTGGTTTTCAATAATGGCAGAGGGAGCAAACTTCTAAGGGAAAAAACAAGGCTAAACCAATTGCAAGCAAACCGTAAATCACTTAGAGAAGATTGGGCGAATGTAATACAGTAATGAGGTTGCATTACAGGATATGATAGGACATAGCTGTGGGATATAAACCAAATGCCTGAGGCAGACTAAGCTGATGACCTTTAGGGGCTGATAACCCATAGCTGCGGATGGCCCCGGGCTGATGATCCATAGCTGCCTGCTTGGCAACAATAGATTAATATATTTTTGGCTATGTTGCTGCTGTATGTAAACTATCTTCCTTGCTGCAATGCTCCATCTCACCCTCAATAAGCTCCCCGCTGGAGTGGAGCTAATTTGCAGAACAAACGGGAAACTGTTCAACCCCCGTCGCCTCCAGTCCAGATCCAAGGTCGTCCCATCCTCTGTCGTCTAATTACAGTATGCAGACAATGCTTGTGTCTGCACTCACTCGGAGGTTGAACTCCAAACCATCGTCAACACCTTCACCGAAGCATACGAGAGCATGGGCCTTACACTAAACATCCGTAAGACAAAGGTCCTCTACCAACCTGCCCCCGCCACACAGTACTGCCCCCCCCCCAATGATCAAAATCCACGACAAGGCCTTGGACAACGTGGACCATTTTCCATACCTTGGGAGCCTACTGTCAACAAGGGCAGACGTCGATGACGAAGTCCAGCACCGCCTTCAGTGCGCCAGTGCAGCCTTCGGTCACCTGAGGAAGAGTGTTTGAAGACCAGGACCTCAAACCTGACACTAAACTCATGGTCTACAGAGCAGCAGTGATACCCGACCTGCTGCATGCCTCAGAGACATGGACCATGTACAGCAGGCACCTCAAAGCACTGGAGAGGTACCACCAACGCTACCTCCGCAAGATCCTGCAAATCCATTGGCAGGATAGGCGCACCAACGTCAGTGTTCTTGCTCAGGCCAACATCCCCAGCATTGAAGTTTTGACCACGCTCGATCAGCTCCGATGGATGGGTCACATCGTCCGCATGCCCGATACGAGACTCCCAAAACAAAACACCCTCAAAGCCTCCTTGAAAAAGTGCAACATCCCCACTGACACCTGGGAATCCCTGGCCCAAGACCGCACAAAGTGGAGGAGAAGCATCCAGGAAGGCGCCGAACACCTCAAGTTTCTTCGCCGGGGGAGCAAGCGCAAGCCGAGCGCAAGCAGCACAAGGAGCGCACGTCAACCCAAGCACCCCACCCACCCGCCCCTTCAACAACTGTCTGCCCCACCTGTGACAGAGACTGTAGGTCCCGCATTGGACTCATCGGTCACCTGAGAACTCATTTTTAATGTGGAAGCAAGTCATCCTTGGTTCCGAGGGACTGCCTAAGAGAGAGAAGAGATTCTGCCATGTGCCTATCTTTACAAACCATATCACCTGATGCTAAATAAACAATCCATTCTTTAGATTATGACCTCTTGCGCATCCCCGATTTTAATCGCTCCACCACTGGGGACCGTGCCTTCAGCTGCTGAAGCTGTAAGCTCTGGAATTTAAAAAAAAATATTTTTTTAAAAATTCGTTTATGGGATGTGGGCATCGCAGGCAAAGCCAGCATTTCTTGCCCATCCCTAATTGCCCTTGAGAAGGTGGTGGTGAACCACCTTTTTAAACCGCTGTAGTCCGTGTGGTGAAGGTACTCCCACAGTGCTGGTAGGGAGGGAGTTATAGGATTTTAACCCAGCGACGATGAAGGATTGGCGATATACTTCTAAGCCATGATGGTGTGTGACTTGGAGGAGAACTTGAAGGTGGTAGTGTTCCCATGTGCCTGCTGCCCTTGTCCTTCTAGGTGGTAGAGGCCGCGGGTTTGGGAGGTGCTGCCAAAGAAGCCTTGGCAAGTTGCTACAGTGCATCTTGTAGATGGTACACACTGTAGTCACGGTACGCCGGTGGTGGAGGGAGTGAATGTTTAAGGTGGTGGATGGGGTGCCAATCAAGCGGGCTGCTTTGTCTTGGATGGTGTCAAGCTTCTTGAGTGTTATTGAAGCTACACTCATCCAGGCAAGTGGAGAGTTTCCATTACATTCCTGACTTGTGCCTTGTAGATGGTGGAAAGGCTTTGGGGAGTCAGGAGGTGAGACACTCGCTGCAGAATAGCCAGCTTCTGACCTGCTCTTGTTGCCACAGTATTTATGTGGCTGGGCCAGTTAAGTTTCGGGTCAATGGTGACCCCCAGGATATTGATGATGGGGAATTTGGTAATGGTAATGCCGTTTAATGTCAAGGGGCGGCGGTTAGACACTCGCTTGTTGGAGATAGTCATTGCCTGGCACTTCTGTGACGCGAATGATACCTGCCACTTATCAGCCCAAGCCTGAAAGTCGTCCAGGTCTTGCTGCATGTGGGCATGGACTGCTTCATTATCTGTGGAGTTGCGAATGGCGCTGAACACTGTGCAGTCATCAGCGAACATCCCCACTTCTGACCTTATGATGGAGGGAAGGTCATTGATGAAGCAGCTGAAGATGGTTGGGCCTAGGACACTGCCCTGAGGAACTCCTGCAGTGATGTCCTGGGGCTGTGATGCTTGACCTCCAACCACCACAACCATCTTCCTTTGTGCTAGGTATGACTCCAGCCGGTGGAGAGTTTTCCCCCTGATTCCCATTGACTTCAGTTTTACTAGGGCTCCTTGATGGCACACTCGGTCAAATGCTGCCTTGATGTCAAGAGCAATCACTCTCACCTCACCTCTGGAATTCAGCTCTTTTGTCCATGTTTGGACCAAGGCTCTAATGAGGTCTGGAGCCAAGTGGTCTTGGCGAAACCCAAACTGGGCATCAGTGAGCAGGTTATTGGTGAGTAAGTGCCACTTGATAGCACTGTCGATAACACCTTCCATCACATTGCTGATGATTGAGAGTAGAGTGATGGGGTGGTAATTGACCAGATTGGATTCATCCTGCTTTTTGTGGACAGGACATACTTGGGCAGTTTTCCACATTGTCGGATAAATGCCAGTGTTATAGCTATACTAGAACAGCTTGGCTAGAGGTGCAGCTAGTTCTGGAGCACAAGTCTTCAGCACGACAGCTGGGATGTTGTCGGGGCCCATAGCCTTTGCTGTATCCAGTGCGCTCAGCCATTTCTTGATATCACGTGGAGTGAATCGAATTGGCTGAAGACTGGCATCTGTGGTGGTGGGGACCTCAGGAGGAGGCCAATATGGATCATCCACTCGGCACTTCTGGCTGAAGATGGTTGTAAACACTTCAGCTTTATCTTTTGCACTCACTTGCTGGGCTCCACCATCATTTAGGATAGGGATATTCATGGAGCCTCCTCCTCCCGTTAGTTGTTTAATGGTCCAGCACCATTCACGACTGAATGTGGCAGCACTGCACAGCTTTGATCTGATCTGTTGATTGTGGGATCGCTTCGCCCTGTCTATAGCATGCTTCCCTCCTTAAGCCTATTCACCTGTCTACCTCTCTCTCCCCCTTTAACATGCTCCTTAAAACCTACTTCTTTGATCAAGTTTTTGGTCACCTGCCCTAATATCTCCTTATGTGGCTCGGTGTTTGATAACACTCCTGTGAAGCGCCTTGAGATGTTTCACTATGTTAAAGGCACTATAGAAATGCAAGCTGTTGTTGATTAATCTATTTACTGGTGTGGTTAACCATACTTGAGCCTAAGGCACAACACCCTTCTCCCTGGCTAGTGAACCACAGTTTGGTTTGCCAGAGTTAGCGGTCAGTCGGAAGGTACTTGAGGTAGAGGTTCTCAGGTTCTGACCCTAACCATTGTGCCAGCACACTGAGAGTTAAACCTGCCACTTTGCCAGATCTCTTATTCTGAGAAGCCACATGAACTTAGACATCAGGCCTCTTCGAGAGGCACAGGCCTCTGATGGAAAATATTGTTAAACATATTTTAAACACACAAAACTACTTTTTTTTACGTAGCGAGTTATTATGATCTAGAATGCACAGCCTGAAAGGGTGGTGGAAGCAGATTCAATAGTAACTTTCAAAAGGGAGTTGGATAAATACTTGGAAAGGAAAGATTTGCAGGGCTATGGGGAGAGAGCAGCGGATTTGGACGAATCGGATAGCTCCTTCAAAGGCCCGACACAGGCACAATGGGCTGAATGGGCTCCTTCCGTGCTGTTTCATTCTATGATATAGGTAAGTTTAATAAAGATTTCTTGTAAATCTTGTAATTTTAAATGTCTTTATTATGGTACAACTTTATTTTCAGTACTGTTTCTCAGTTGAGTGAAAGCCCGAGCTGGTGGCTGAAAGGATTTTCAAAATGTATTTGGTTTGCGTCCTCCATTTTGATTGGTAGTTTTTGCTCATTGGTGACTGGTTGTTTTCCTACCTCCTCAGTCATTTGCCATTGGAACTTTGTGTGCTTTGCCTGCTTCTGATTGGTATGCCCAAGTGTAGTAGATAACAAATTTATATATGAAAAATTGATCTACCATTCATGATTCATCAGTTAAACCCTTTCCCTCTCCTACAGCACTCTGAGATTCCAGTGTACTAGGGGAACATTCGCTGAAGTCTAGTAAATTAAGATGAGAATAAATAAGCATTTGCTGCTACAGAAAACAACCAGTTACCACAGTGCCTCTAGGTGCTGACTGTTTGCTCACACACTGATATGCTCCGGGGTATCGCTTACCACAGTTGGAGCGAAACGTTAATAGCTGCTAATAGCTGTTCTGGTTCAACAAAATGCTGGCTGGTAATTTCCCTCAGTTACAAAATGTTCCAGTTAATTATAGCTATGGGCTCCAATAGTTCAGGTAAACAACACCCTATAGCACTGAGTTCATTCCAGCATATATATTGTAATGAAAGCGCACTGAATAAAAGCCTGTACCAAAATGTTAGATGGACCTTGTTTTCAATGGCTCAGCAGAACCCCACTGACAGCTTTGTGACCTGCGTGCATCACCGATAACCTTCCCATCATCTCCAACCTGTGATATATGAGCTGGGACCCTGAAAAATAATCCTTTAAAGAGCCTTATCTGGAAGCCTTTGAAGGCCCACAGGATAAAGCCTACAGCAAACAGCTGTGGTTTAAAACATCTGGCCTTGTATGTAGGTGCACTTTGACCTGTTATTTACAGTGTGATCCTAAAACATGTGCAGATCCAATCCTAATCCTTGAGTACAATGTGAAAGAGAGTAATTGTGCTGAATAAACTAAAAAAAGGCTTAGCCGCTCGATTATTGTACTAACATCAGCAGCAGATATGCGCTCTGTACAAGTCATTGTTTTCAGTGAAAACCATGGGGGATATATTACGAATGTTGCCAATGTCTACAGCAACTTACTGCCAGTCAATGCCAGTCCAGAAGGCATTAATACCAATTTGCACATTCTAATGTAACAACTGTGGTAAATGTTTATATGGGTGACTAAAAATGTCAGCTGTGCCAATTATTCAGACTGTGGATCATGAGGTCTCACAGCACATTCTGGTTTTTAAATGACGAAATCCACCAGAGCTATGAAGGTGCTTTCATGTTTGGCGTATATAGTTTGGGTTGTAGGACAGTGACGTCTGTGTACTAGGTCCTCAGGTTTACATTGCTAAAACTGGCTGCCTTATCCTAATGACAGAGTCATACACCCATGAATATAAAAGAAAAAAGAAAGAACTTGCACCTATCACAACCTCAGGACATCCCAAAAGCATTTTATAGCTAATTAGGTACTTTTTGAAGTGTTGAAATGCAGCAAGCGTGGCAGCCAATTTGCGCACAGCAAGGTCCCACAAACAGCAATGTGATAATGAGCAGCTAATCTGTTTTAGTGATGTTGGCTCAGGGATAAATATTGGCCAGGACACCAGGGAGAATTCCCCTGCTCTTCTTCAAAATAGTTCTGTGGGATCTTCGACTTCGACCTGAGAGGGCAGACGAGCCTCGGTTTTAAGTCTCATCCAAAAGACGGCACCTCTGGCAGTGCAACGTTCCCCCGGTGCTGCACAGGAGTGCCAGTCTAAATTTTCTGCTCAAGTCTCTGGAATGGGGCTCAAACCCATGACTTTCTGACTCAGGGGTAAGAGTGCTCCCACTGAGCCACAGCTGATTGTCCTCCAGAACCAAATATAAAAGAAACTGGAAAACTTCATTCACTTTGCTTCCAATTTCCACCCTTCCCTCACCTTCACATGGTCCATCACCGACTCTTCCCTTCCCTTCCTCGACTTCTCCGTCTCCATCTCTGGGGATAGGCTATTGACAAACATTCACTACAAGCCCACTGACTCCCACAGCTACCTGGACTACATTTCCTCCCACCCCGCTTCCTGTAAGGGCTCTATTCCATTCTCCCAGTTTCTCCATCTCTGCCGCATCTGCTCTGATGATGCCACCTTCCATACTAGTGCTTCCGACATGTCTTCCTTTTTCCTCAACCGAGGATTCCCCTCTACTGTGGTTGACACGGCCCTTGACCGTGTCTGTTCTATTTCCCGCACTTCTGCTCTCACCCCTTCCCCTCCCTCCCGGAACCACGATAGGGTTCCCCTTGTCCTCACCTTTCACCCCACCAGCCTAAAGAAAACAGAGGCTGGGGAATTCCTTGGAGCTGGTGTTACTTTGCAGAAATTCCGTTAACGTATGTCAAAAATAATTTAATCTGACCTTCCGAAATCCGAACTGGTTCCTTGCTGGGCACGGCTGGTGGGGAAACACATTGTAGTTTCCCGCTCAGGCCTACCCATTTAAAATTGTAGTCGGGTCCTGATGACGTTCATGAGGTCTCAGCGTGCACATGTTAAAATGGACCCTACTGGCTTTGGGTGGGTGTCCTTGCGGCCTGCAGTGAAAATCCCAGCAGGTCAGCTCCCAGCGACTCCGACTAACCTGGGGGAATTTTAACTGGTTTCCACTAGGCGGGCAGGGTTGAAATCACCCCTTCTGAGTGTGAGGAGGAGAGAGAGATTAGGGGGAGAATCTGGAGGAAACATTACAATCTGCATTGCTCAGTTCTAATTGTCTCTGGAAAGAGTTTTGCGGTGGAAATGCTTTTTCTATTTGCATTTACTTTGCGACAGGAAAATCACCTTTAAACCCTCTCCATAGCATGTTTATTACTAACAGGCTCTTATACTTGGACAGAAGTGCTTGGATGCCTAAAATTATTTCTTCTCCAGTCTGGATGCTATTAAACATCTATATAACCCTTGAACGTGACATTGTGATCAACAAAGAATGTCGCACTGCCAAGAGTTGCTTTGTGAGAACATGCAATAGTTTTCTCTAAATCTTAATACAGCGTTGTGTTTTTATTTTCGTTTATTTTTCCCTTAAGCCTCATAAATCTGTGAATATTTCCCCTTTGGAATCCAACAGGATATGAGGCTGTCTCCAGAGTTCCCCTGTCTTTGAGGCCTCTTTGGGAATCTTGGCCCAGAAATTCGGGTCGGGGGCTTCCCGCGGGTGCAAGCCTCCGACCTGCACTTACCTAGTGCGCCGGCCGTTGAGCTGTGGGCCCGCGTGGGATTCCGATCCTGGGCCTGCTCCAGCTGCCGGTGGGCAGTGCTTGCGTATCCCAGGGGCGCAGTTAGTTCGATGCATCCCCTGGGATCACGTGGGCCATGGGGAGCCAATCGGAGCAGGGAATGCTCCATTCATAAGTTTGACAGGAAGAGCTGTCAAAACTTATAAATACTACGGCCCCAAAACATCACTAAATCTTCAAATAATTTTTTTTTAAATCACATTTTTTAAATAAACTATAAATTACATGAAATAACTATTTTAAACAATAATTTAAATTTTTGAAAAAATAATTTTATTTTCTAACGGGGCTAAAAATAAACTTACCTTTCTTTAAAGTATTTAAAAATAATAAACCTGTGGAAAAAAATTTTAAATTTTAATTAATTCACCACTTACCTTGTAAAAAGCAAGCCTTACGCCTGCTTTTTAAATGTGTAAATTCTGCAGACTTACCCTTCCGGGAAAACCTGTAAAAAAAACCTAAGTTCGATGCGCACGCGCCGCCTCTCCTGCGCACGCATTCGAATTCTGAACCCCTTCTTTCAGGGGAACGGAAGTGCCGGTTTCCCGCGCATACGCAGTGCATGCAGGAAACCGGCACTTCCATTGGGCCTACGGGTGAGTACCCCATGCGTACTCACCCGTGGAGACCTGAATTTCTGGGCCCATATATTTGGAAAGGAGAGATTATACTGGATAGGCTTTATGACCATGGCTTCGTTGGTAGAACTCTCACCTCTGAGTCAGAAGATTGTGGGTTCAAAAATCTAGGCTGTCACTCCAGTACTGTAATGAGGGAGCGCTGTACTGTCGGAGGTGCCGTCTTTCAGATGAGACTATAAACTGAGGCCCCGCCTACTCTCTCAGGTGGGCGTAAAAGATCCCAAGGCATTATTTTGAAGAAGAGCAGGTGTCCTGGCCAATATATATCTCTCAATCAACATCACTAAAACAGATTATATGGTCATTATTACATTAATATTTGTGGGAGCTTGCTTGTGGGAAATTGGCTGCTGCCTTTCCTACATTACAACAGTGACTACACTTCAAAAGCACTTCATTGGCTGTAAAGTGCTTTGGGATGCACTTTATAAATGCAAGTTTTTCTTTTTTCTTTTATGATAAGAAAATAGACTTTTGGGAAGAAAAAACAGGGAACAAATACTCCAACATGGATAATGCTGCTAGATGTAACACCAGTCTGACAAATTAAATGGTAACTACTGAAACTCACACGACTCCCACATGATTTATGAAGTGAGCATGAGGACATTTGGGGAACAGTGATCATAATATCATCAGGTTTAGAACAGTAATGGAAACGGACCAGGTACAATCAAGCGTAAAAATACATAACTGAAAGAGAGGTAACCTCACAGTGAGTTGAAAAGGGATCTGGCCCAGGTGGATTGGAATCAAAAATTGTAGGGCAAAACAGTAATTGAACAATGGGAGGCCTTCAAAGAGGAGATGATCTAGATATAGAGTAGATACATTCCTATGAGGAGGAAAGGAAGGGTGTCCAAAGCTAGAGCACCCTGGATGACAAAAGATATAGGGCGAGAAATTTGGTATCGCCCATTTTGGGGCACTAATATCGGCTGGGCGCAAAGTTTAGCGCCCGGCGCTAATTATCGCCTCCGACTGCAAAATTCCCCTCTATTGCCCCAGGAGGTGACTTGAGCGCTAAATCAGGTGCTACCTCTCTTAAGGCGCTAACGTCAGGGAGCGAGGCGCTACCTCAGAACGCTACCGAAGCTCGGGCGATGACAGACTGGCACCTTCCAGTTCTATAGGGGAGGGGCCATCTTTCTGGCCAGCCACACCCTGCTCATTGCAGCCTTGAATCTCAGCCTGGAGAGACCTCTAAAGCAATTGTGTTGGATGCACTAATGGATAGGCCCAGGGAAAGAGCTCGGCTCTTAGGAACCTCAAAAGTGGTGCTGAGGGCTGAAACTCCTTAGGACAGTGTTAAATCTCTCCAGACGTCTCTCTCCCTCTCAACCTGCATGTACCAAAAATGTTGCTGACAAGAAAAGGCAGGAAGCGGCCGCCTTTAAATATCGCTCCCCCAGCCCCTTCCTGACTGCAAAACGTTCTCCTCTGTCTGTCGTTGCTAGTGGCAGGCGGAAAGGCAGTGGGCGCGACTCAATATCCGGTCCGGGGTGTTGCACGCGCAACTGACGTCACAGGGTGCAGGAGATCGTGACGGTAGTGTTTAGCGCCGCCGCAAACTGTCTGGTCAATTTTGCGAGCGGCGCTAAAATTGCCGCGCTCAGTCGCTAACTTCCTAGCGCCCCTTTAGCACCCCCCGGAGGCACTAAGCAACTGAATTTTTCCCCCATGGAGGTTAAAATGGGACAGGAAAATGAGGCTTATGACAATTGTAAGGTTAATAATACAGTAGATAACCAAGCTGAATATAGAAAGTACAGACGAGATTTAAAAAAGCAAATAAGAGAGGCAAAGATTGAGTATGGGAATAGATTCAGAGCTAACATAAAAGGGGAACCCAAAAGTCTTTTATAAATGTATAAATAATAAAAGGGTAGTGAAAGGAGAGGTGGGGCCGATTAGAGACCAAAAAGAAAATCTCCTTGTGGAGGCTGAGGTACGAAGTGAATACTTTGCATCTGTCTTTACTAGAGAAGAGGATGCTGCAATATAGCAGTAAAGAAGGAGGCAGTAGTGATATTGGATAGGATAAAAATAGATAAAGAGGATGTACTCAAAATAGAAAAGTAATCCGGTCCAGATGGGATGCATCCTAGGTTACTGAGGGAAGTAAAGGCGGAAGCTGCGGAGGTTCTGGCCACAAACTTCAAATCCTCCTTGGATATGGGAGCGGTGCCAGAGGACTGGAGGATTGCAAATGTTACACCCCTGTTTAAAAAAAGGGAGAGGGATAAACCCGGCAAGTATAGAACAGTCAGCCTAACGTCGGTGGTGAGGGAACATTTTAGAGACAATAATCCAGGACAAAATTAATTGGCTTTTGGAAAAGTATGGGCTAATAAATGAAAGTCAGCATGGATTTGTTAAAGGGAAATCGTATTTGATGACCTTGATTGGTTCTTTGATGAAGTAATGGAAAGGGTTGATGAGGGTAGCACGATTGATGTCGTTTATGTGGGCTTTTAAAAGGCGTTTGACAAAGTACCACGTAATAGACTTGTTAGCAAAGTTAAAGACCATGGAATTAAAGGGGCAGTGGCAGCATGGATACAAAGTTGGCTAAGCAGAGAGTAGTGGTGAACGGTTGTTTTTCAGACTGGAGGGAAGTCTACAGTGGTGTTCCCCAGGGGTCGGTATTAGGAAAATTGCTCTTTTTGATATATATAAATGAGCTGGACTTGGGTATACAGTGCATAATTTCAAAGTTTGCAGATGATATGAAACTCGGAAATGAAGTAAACAGTGAGAAGGATAGTAACAGACTTCAGGAGGACGAGACTAGGTAAACAAGTACTCAAGACAATCACTTGGGTGATAAGAACATAAGAACATAAGAAATAGGAGCAGGAGTAGGCCAATCGGCCCCTCGAGCCTGCTCTGCCATTCAATAAGATCATGGCTGATCTGATCCTAACCACCAATCTACTATCACAGAACCATCTCCTGAATCTAACAGAATTAGACACATGAAATAGGAGCAGGATCAGGCTACATGGCCCCTGGGCCCGCTCCGCTACCCACAGGGTCATGACCGATCCGAACCTAGGCTCATGTCCAAATTCCTGCCCGCTCCCCGTAACCCTTAATTCCCTTTACTTCTCGGAAACTGTCTATTGCTGTTTTAAATTTATGTAATGATGTAGCTTCTACAGCTTTTTGGGGCAGCATATTCCATGGACCTACCACCCTCTGAGTGAAGTAGTTCCTCCTCATCTCAGTTTTGAAAGAGCAGCCCCTTATTCTAAGACTATGCCCCCTAGTTCTAGTTTCACCCATCATCGGGAACATCTTCCCCGCATCCACCCGATCCAGCCCCTTCACAATCTTATATGTTTCAATAAGATTGCCTCTCATTCTTCTGAACGCCAATGAGTAGAGTCCCAATCTACTCAATCTCTCCTCATATGTCCATCCCCTTATCCCCGGGATTAACCGAGTGAACCTTCTTTGTACTGACTCGAGAGCAAGTATGTCCTTTCTTAAGTATGGACACCAAAACTGTACGCAGTATTCCAGGTGCGGTCTCACCAATACCTTGTACAACTGAAGCAATACCTCCCTATTTTTATATTCTGTCCCCCTAGCAATGAAAGCCAACATTCAAATCAATCAAATCAAATCAAATCAACTTTTATTGTCATTGTTAGTGCACAATTGCAGTACAACGAAATGTAGGCTTGCGGCTCCCGAGAGTGTACAATTTGGATTACTTAAACATTTCAACATACATTTGTACATATATATTAGCATAAATATGACCATAATAAAGTGCATTGGCAGATGTGCAGGCTTTAGTGTTTATTTGTGGAGTTCAGTAGGATGACAGCCCTGGGAAAGAAGCTGTTCCTAAATCTGGTCGTACGGGTGCGAATGCATCTGTAGCGTCTTCCAGATGGTAGGAGGGCGAACAGACTGTGGCTGGGGTGGGTAGGGTCTTTGATGATAGACCGTGCCCTCCGTAGGCAGCGTTTCTGATATATATGTTCTATGGTCGGTAGCCGGGTGCCGGTAATGCGTTGGGCAGTTTTGACTACCCGCTGCAGGGCTTTCCGGTCATGGGACTTCTTAATCACTTGCTGCACCTGCCTTCCATTGGCCTTCTTAATCACTTGCTGCACCTGCATACTAACCTTTTGAGTTTTGTGCAGCAGGACCCCCAGATCCCTTTGTACTTCAGTACTTTCCAGTTTCTTGCTATTAAGATAATAACTTGCTCTACGATTTTTCCTGCCAAAGTGCATAACCTCACACTTTCCAGTATTGTATTCCATCTGCCAAATCTCTGCCCACTTACTTAGCCTGTCTATGTCCCCATGCAGGTTTTTTATGTCCTCCTCACTCACTACTTTCCCCCCCCATCTTAGTATCATCTGCAAACTTTGATATGTTACACTCGGTCCCCTCCTCCAAATTGTTAATATAGATTGTAAAGAGTTGGGGACCCAGCACTGACCCCTGCGGAACACCACTAGTTACTGATTGCCAGTCTGAGAATGAACCATTTATCCCAACTCTCTGCCTTCTGTTAGATAGCCAATCCTCTATCCATGCCAGAATATTACCCCCAATCCCGTGATTTTTTATCTTAAGCAATAATCTTTTGTGTGGCACCTTGTCAAATGCCTTTTGGAAGTCTAAATACACTACGTCCACTGGTTCCCCTTTATTCACCCTATATGTTACTTCTTCAAAGAACTCCAGCAAATTTGTCAAACATGACTTCCCCTTCATAAAACCATGCTGACTTTGTCCTATTAAATTATGATTATCCAAATGTCCTGTTACTGTCTCCTTAATGATGGACTCCAAAATTTTACCTACCACAGATGTTAGGCTAACCGGTCTATAGTTTCCAGCCTTCTGTCTACTGCCCTTTTTAAATAAGGGTGTTACATTAGCAGTTTTCCAGTCTGCCGGGACCTTTGCCGAGTCCAGGGAGTTTTGGAAAATTATTACCAATGCATCCACAATCCCTACCGCCACTTCCCTCAAGACCCTAGGATGTAAGCCATCAGGTCCAGGTGATTTATCCGCCTTGAGTCCCATTATTTTACCGAGTACCACTTCCTTAGTGATTTTGATCATGTTTAGCTCCTCCCCCCCTTTAGCCCCCTGTTTGTCCAGTGTTGGGATATTCTTAGTGTCTTCTACTGTAAAGACTGATATAAAATATTCATTCAGTGTTTTTGCCATCTCCATATTTCCCACCATTAATTTCCCGGTCTCATCCTCTAAGGGACCAACATTTACTTTAGCCACCCTTTTTCTTTTTATATAACTATAAAACCTCTTACTATCTGTTTTTATATTTTTTGCCAATTTACTTTTATAATCTATCTTCCCTTTCTTAATCAATCTTTTTGTTATTTTTTGCTGTCTTTTAAAGTTTCCCCAATCCTCTATCCTCCCACTAGATTTGGCTACCTTATATGTCTTTGTTTTTAGTCGAATACTATCCTTAATTTCTTTACTTAGCCACGGATGGCTGTCTTTTCTTTTACACCCTTTTCTTCTCAGTGGAATATATTTTCTTTGGAAGTTGTAAAATAATTTCTTAAATGTACACCACTGATCATATATCGTCTTACCCTTTAATCTATTTTCCCAATCCACTCTACTCAATTCCGCTCTCATACCTTCATAGTCTCCTTTATTCAAGCTTAGCATGCTTGTTTGAGATCCAACCTTCTCACCCTCTAATTGAATATGGAATTCAACCATGTTATGGTCACTCATTCCAAGGGGATCCTTTACTAGGACATTTTTAATTAATCCTGTCTCGTTACACAGGACCAGATCTAAGGTTGCTTGCCCCCTGGTCGGTTCAGTTACATACTGCTCAAGAAACCCATCCCTAATACACTCAATGAACTCATCCTCAAGGCAGCCCTGCCCAATTTGATTTGTCCAATTAATATGATAGTTAAAATCCCCCATAATTATAGATGTTCCCTTATTACAAGCCTCAACTATTTCCTGATTGATACTCCGTCCAACAGAGTTGCCACTGTTCGGAGGCCTATAGACTACGCCCACTAGTGTTTTTTTACCCTTATTATTCCTTACCTCCACCCAAACTGTTTCATTATCCTGATCTTTTGACCCAATATCATTTCTCTGTATTACAGTGATTCCTTCCTTTATTAACTTAGCCACCCCACCTCCCCTTCCTTCCTGCCTGTCCTTCCTGATCGTTAAATAACCTGGTATGTTTAATTCCCAGTCATGGTCACCCTGCAGCCATGTTTCTGTAATGGCCACAAGATCCCATATGTAGTTATTTGTGCCATTAACTCGTCTATTTTGTTACGAATGCAACGTGCATTCAGATAGAGAACTTTCAAATATGTTTTGTGACACTTAGTTCCTGCTTTTGCCCTTTTTATTACTTTGCCTTTTACTCCATACCTTCTGCCCCTTCCTGACATGCTCTGGTTTTTAATTTCCCCACTGCTACCTAAGTCTATGACCTTCTCTGTTGTCATTTTTATTATTTGCTCTCTAGGAACCTTCCCCCCACTAGTTAGTTTAAAGCCCTCTCTACAGCCCTAGTTATATGATCCGCCAGGACTCTAGTCCCAGCACTGGCCAAGTGAAGCCCACCCCAACGGAACAGCTCCCTCCTGCCCCAGTACTGGTGCTAGTGTCCCAGGAAGCAAAACCCATTTCTCCCACACCAGTCTTTGAGCCACGCATTTAACTCTCTAATTTTATTTGTCCTAGCCAAATTCGCTCGTGGCTCAGGTAATAATCCAGAGATTATTACCCTTGTGGTTCTGCTTTTTAATTTGGCCCCTAGCTGCTCAAACTCCCTCAGCAGAACCTCCTTCCTTGTCCTATCTATGTCGTTGGTACCAACATGGACCACGACAACTGGATCCTCCCCCTCCCACTCCAAATTTCTCTCCAGTCCAGAGGAGATGTCCTTAACCCTGGCACCGGGCAGGCAACACAGCCTTCGGGACTCTCGCTCTCGGCTGCAAAGAACTCTATCTATCCCCCTAACGATACTATCCCCTACCACTACAACATTTCTTTTAACTCCCCCCACTTGAATGGCCCCCTGCTCCACGGTGCTGTGGTCAGGTTGCTCATCCTCCCCACAGTCCCTGTTCCCATCCTCACAGGGAGTAAGAGCCTCGAACCTGTTGGACAAGTGCAAGGGCTGCGGCTCCTCCAACACTACCTCCTGGATCCCCGTACCTGCCTCACTTCTAGTCACACCATCCTGACCCTGGCCACGGACTACATCTGAATTAATTAATCTAATTGGTGTGAATACCTCGTGATACACAGAGTCCAGGTAACTCTCCCCCTCCCTGATGTGTCTCAGTGTTTGAAGCTCGGACTCCAGCTCTTCAACACGGAGCCGGAGTTCCTCGAGCAGCCAACACTTACTGCAAATGTGATTTGTTGTTATTGATGACCGATATAACCATTTGTCAAGTCAAGAGTGGAGCATTTTGGAGTAGTGAAGTAAACTGTTTTTATTTAGATTTCTGTTGGTCTTCATAATCTTAGTGATGTTACAGGAACACCCATGAAGTTGTATTGTTTGAAGGCATTGAGGTGGTGGGTGTAAGGACTGGGTCAGCTGGAAGGAGCGACTGTTGGTGCTCTGGGATGATTCAGAAGGATCTCTCCTCAGTAATTTGCTGCCTTACCACTCAGGCAGCTTGCAGCAGTACTGGGCAGTGCTCTTTCTTTGCATCCTCCAGTTCCTCATCCCCTTTTGTCATCTTCCTCCTCCACTTCTTCCTCTTCTGGTACTCCAAGGCAACTCCCCTTCGGATGATGAAATTGTGGAAGAAGCAGCAAACGATGAATCTGGGCACTCACTCTGGGCTGTACGGAAGGACTCCTCCCGAGCTATCCAGACAGCAGAATCTTTGTTTCAGTTGTTTGCTCTGTGAGAGCCTCTGGTTGTTGCATGGCACTGATCGCCTCGACGCTCCGTGTCAGTGCCCGAGTTCCTGACAGGATTCATGAGACAGTTGTGTTGAGAGGTTGTCCCCGAGAAGCCAGCCTGTCACCTGCTGGTCTGGATGGAACAGAGATGCTAGTGAGGACTGGGACTGTATTAAAGCCTCAAAGGCTACTGCCAGGAAGCTGGGCACAGACTCGCTGCCTGTGGTCACAAACAAGCTGTAAGTTGAGTGAATAGAAGCCTTTCCCATTGATAAACCAAGCTGGTTCCTGATGGGGAGCTCGCGGGGCCATGTGTGTGCAGCCTATGATGCCCTAGACCCGGGGAAATCCAGCAATGTGGCAAAATCCCAGTGCTCTTTCCTCCTGCTCATCAGCATCCATGGGGAAGCTAATGAATTGTTGGCGCCTCACAAACAGTCACCTGTCTGATCGGCGTATGGGCAGTAAACTGACTGGTGTTACTAATGTCATTTGCAGCAGTTTGGATAGAGCCAGAGGTGTAAAAGTTTACAGCGTCGGTGGCATTGCATGCCCTGCTGTTGGGCTCCAATTCTAACTGCAACAGGTTACATAGGTGGTGACTATCTCCCTGTTAAAGACCAGCCTTATGCACTGCCCCTCTGTGAGGTTCAGGTACAATGTTCTGTTTCTGAAGACCTCCTGAACACTTCCCCCTTGGCCCTCCTCGCGCAGCCTCTGCAGGTCCTTTGCTGCCTTCCTTGCTGCTGCTCTTCCTCCTGATTGAACAGCCCAGCACACTCCCCGAGTTCACCAATCCTGAAGAAGCAAACCCAGAGGAAGATTTCAGGACATCCGAAAACTTGGGGGCGATTTTGTGAGTGGGGCGCGTTGGAAACGGGCCTGTTGCTTGTCGGATCGATGTCCCATCTCCATCGATTTGTGGCCAACCCATGCTATTTTCCCTTGATTGACCTTGTTAAGCCCACCCAGCGGGCTTAGCAGGCCAATTAAGGGAAAGCCGGTTGCAGAGCGCGTCAACGTATGACGTGTCATCTGTCAAAATTTTTTGACAGATGAATTGACATCGTTTGACAGCTCTGTGAAGCTGTCAAATAGTGACATTCTCTGCAGTTTGATGAGCTCTTGCATACAAGGCCTCATCAACCTTCTTTCTTTTACAGAATTGAGATGTTTGTTGCATCTGAGAATGCAACGGCCATCTCTCATCTGCAACACGGAAGTCCAAGACTCTCCGCATACAAACCGACTGAAGCCTGCAGGAAGAAACAAAGGTAAGTACACTTTTAAAAACACTTTGCACTTACCTCAGATACTCACCTCTACTCTCTTGTACCCATCACTTACCTTCACACCACACTTTTGCAACCCCCCCACGACCCCCGCAGACCCATTACTCACCTCGGTAACCCTGGCGGACTTTGGAGCCTTCGGGAAGCCCGAACTTGTGAGAGCAAAAAGGGAATAATCCTATTTTCTGCCTGTTAACTACTTGTTAACAGGCAGTTAATAGGCTTTAATCCCTTCCCGCTTCCAAGGAGACGGGACCCGGCGCCTTTGGCACCCGCCCCCAAATTCTGCCATTTTCCCGGCAGTCCCGCCTCCATACCCACCTCCCCAGGGCTGACAAAACCCCCCCCTTACTCTCCAAAAGTATTTCACAGCCAAACACTCGCCAAAATGGTCACATAATTGGCTCCAAAGCACCCTAAAAGCCTAAAACTATTAAATCAGAGGCTTATCTTAATGGAGGTGAGGATCCCTTTAAATGGCATTGGTGAAGGCTGCTTCCTGACCATTTCCACCATTATCTGTGGGCGGGTTTAAGAAGTGACGTCTCAGATATTGCCAGATAGCAATTTCTCAAGAGAATCCTGATTCAGGTGCAAGACCCGTATTAGAATTTTAAAAAACAGATTATTTGGTCATTATCACATTGCTGCTTGTGGGATCTTGCTGTGTGCAAATTAGCTGCTGCGTTTCCTACATTACAACGGTGACTACACTTCAAAAGTACTTCATTGGCTGTAAAGTACTTTGGAACATCTGGTGGTCGTGAAAGGCGCTATAGAAATGCAAGTCTTTCTTTCTTTGATGTTTGTGGGAGCTTGCTGTGCGCAAATTGGTTGCCGCGTTTCCTACATTACAACAGTGACTACACTTCAAAAGTACTTCATTGGCTGTAAGGTGCTTTGGGACGTCCTGAGGTCGTGAAAGGAGCTGTATAAATACAAGCTCTTTCTTTTTTCTTTCTAATAAATTTAAACGATGCCTCCGTTCGTTCGAGGCGGCCGCCAGGGATGCCTAACGAGCGCCCCAAATAAGATGATGTCGCGCACACTTCCGGGGCCATTCCGGCGTGGGGCTTCAGATTCCACTTTGTGGTGCCCGTTTCAGACCCGCGGAACGCGTACCAACTTCTGATCCAGTCTTTTTCTGCTGTTGGCTGTGTTTAACAACAATTTACACTATTGCAAATATAAGGGATTGGAATAGGCGAGGTTCCTTTGGCCTGCAGCCTCTGGAAAAAATATATTCCTAAAATATAACTGCCATCACAATGAAGGATCTAAATGTCAGCCTAAGGTACAGTTTTAACAGCTTTCCTTGGAATGAATGTGTGGCCACTTCCAATACTGACGGCAACATCTTTATCACAGTGTGAACACCTTGCATGAAATGTGTGTGTGCCTTTGGAATGAAGGCCAAGTGCAAACACTGACGGTGCTCTCCCTGCTGGATAGGTTTGTAGTGGGAGAGGCGGTCTAATTGAAAATCAGTTTAATCAGCGGGGTTCATCACAAAGCGATGTCGGCAAACATTTACTTTTTTGTCACCAGTTAGCGCACCCACTCTGATAAGGGAGAAACGCACCGCCCCTGGCATATGCTGCGTGATAAATGCCGTGCCTCCTTGAGAGATCAATGAATGGCACAGCAGCTGTCTGCAGTATTTCGTCCTCGGCCCAGTCTGACTCTCGAACCTGAGAATTGGCTGTGGCCGCTGCTGCTGCTAGCCCAGGCTTTTTGCCACCTTCTCTCAGTCACTGCTTCATCCTTATCCAGGCAGAGAATCCCCAGCACAGACGGCCATGGGGGGGGAAGCTCCTTTCAGCTGCTGGGTGCGTCTGTACCACCGCGACAAGTGGCCCATTTATGCCACCGTTTCGTTCCAAACCGGCAGCTGTTCAGAATTGAAAGAAAGAAAGTCTTGCGTTTATATATCGCCTTGTACGACCTCAGGACGTCCCAGGGCACGTTACAGCCTATGAGGTGCATTTGAAGTGTAGTCACCATTGTAATGTAGGAAACGCGGCAGCCAATTTGTTTACAGCAAGGTCCCGCAAACAGCAATGAGATAATGACCAGATAATCTGGCGGGGGGGTGGGGGGGGTGGTTTGATGTTGGTTGAGGGATAAATATTGGCCAGGACATCGTGGAGAGCTCCCCTGCTCTTCTTCGAAATAATGCTGCGGTACCTTTTACCTGAGAGGGCAGACGGTTTAACATCTCACGGGCCGATGTCATCTTCCTTGGGAATTGGCAAAAATAATAAATTGAATCTGGGTCAGCATGTTGGTGCCAGTGGTGCACACAGCAGCATCACCTCACTGGCACTAACAGTCCACACTGCTCCTGATCTGCGTGACTACACAATGCTTAAAGGCAGCACTGGATCTTTTTGACGCAGGCAAACAAGCTCATGGCAACGCAAACAGACCTGAGCGTGGAATATTTAGACAAAAGGAATAAAATCAAGATGGGAATGATAGGGAGAGAAGACACCATTAAGAAATCAGTGGAATTACATAGTAATGTAGTAACGGTTTCAGGCAGAAGACTTTCGGCCCATCTTGCCCACCTATCCACAGTATTTTGTATTGTACCCCGGTTAAGCAGCACCTCGATTTCAAAATTCTCATCGATGTTTTCAAAACCCACCATGGCCTCGCCCCTTCCTATTTCTGTAATCTCCTTCAGCCCCACAACCCCCCCCCGAGATATCTGCGCTCCTCTAATTCTGCCCTCTTGAGCATCCCTGATTATAATCACTAAACCTTTGGTGGCCGTGCCTTCTGTTGCCTAGGCCCTAAGCTCTGGAATTCCTTGCCTAAACCTGTCCGCCTCACTACCTCTCTTTCCTCCTTTAAGACGCTCCTTAAAACCTACCTCTTTGACCAAGCTTTTGGTCACCTGCCCTAATTTATCCTTATGTGGATCGGTGTCAAATTTTTTGTCTTAAAATACTCCTGTGCAGTACCTTGGGACATTTTACTACGTTAAAGGCGCTATATAAATACAAGTTGTTGTTGTTGTATTCCCTTGGCGCATTTCTATTAACTCTGAATCCCATTTCTTGACAAGAACCCGTCTAGTTCCTTCTTGAAAGTCTTGATCCACCACCTGTGCCAGTAATCTGTTCCACATACTTACCACACTTTTGGTAAACTAAATACTGAAGCATAACCACTCTTTAAATGAGGCAGTAGCATTTTTGTCATTATGTGACTACTGCACAAGTTTACCAACCAGATGGCCCCACTGAGGAATGAGCACACCTGGTTCAATTCCAATGTTTCCTTTGGTTCATTAATAATAATACTTGCACTTGTTTCCTTATGACATCCAGAAACATGAAAAGTGCATAACTTTGGACTAATGGCGTGGAACAATATAGGCAAAAAACAGCAGCCATTCTATGCAAGCAATGTCTGACACAAACAGCACTAAGATGGTTGACAAGTTAATCTGTGCTTTTTTAAATGACATTAAACGATTGCATAAAATTTGGGAGTATCCAAAGCTGAACAAAAGTGGTGAGTTGCAGATGGGAACATTTTCTAGCCCCTGAAATTCTGCGGGGATTCTCCTGGTCTCCAAATGAAACCAAGATTCTGCCGTTTTCAGAAGAGGTCACTGGTCTCCCGCCAGAGTAGTGACAGGAGATCGGGACAACATGCGTGAAATTTCAGGCCTCTACATCCAAAAACCACCACAAATGCTGTAGGTTTGCATGTGCCTGTTTCAGTTCTGGGCCCTAGGTTCAAATCCAGTCTAGACTGAAGGGATAAACGTTTCCTACTTTCTGCTGGCAGTAAGGTGAATTGAGTTTAGATACTCTCAACCAAGTTGCCAGTGGACAATGAAGCAGAGCAAAAACTGCACACATTCAACACAATAGTCATTGGCCCAGAAATTCAGTTCGCAGGCCTCCCGCGGGCGGAGGGCTGCGATCTGGAAAAATCTGCACCAAGACCGGAGGGCTCCCGGGAGGTGCAGAGTTCCGTTGCTGGGCCTCTCCAAACTGCCGGTGCACAGGGCCCATGTATCCCAGAGGCGCAGGCGGTTCGTAGCGTCCCTGGGATCATGTGGGCCACGGGGAACCAATCAGAGAAGGGAATCTCCATTCATAGATTTGACAGGAAGACCTGCTTTTACCAGGCGCAAGAATTGTAAGTGTTTTGTGCAGGTGGAGGGTCTCCAAAAAACGGAACTCTCCACCCGCAGAGGTCCTGCTCCAGCGCAGCCGGAGGATCTGACAAGAGCATTCTTGACAGATCGGAAATGCTGGTTTCCAGCGCATGCGCAGTGCATGCCTGAAACCGGCATTTCCGATGTCCCTACGGGTGGGTACACAGCGCATACTCACCCATAGAGACCGGAATATCTGGCCCATTAAATTGATAGTGAGACTCGGAGAGAACGGCTAATGTGAGAAATGGAAATGCCACACTGAATGAATAGAGAGCATTCTTACGAGGATGGGATTAGGTCATACTATTGGGGAAGAGTAAGATTGCATCCAGTCACATTATAATTCACCTGGAAACTGAGACCAGGTGTCTAAAGTTGTAAAGTGTTTGATTCCCTGGTCTTCACGAAGAAAGAAAAATCTACACATGTGCAAAACTCCACACCTACAGAGCTGCTATGCCAAACACACTATTCTCTACACACACAAACTGCCATTACTGCATGTGTACAGGGATTTGATCACGTGTAGCTACACTGTCTGAGATAGCGAGGCACGGGATAAGGAGCAAAAAAGAGTTGCAAGGATGATACCAGAATTGAGAGGTTATAGCTATCAGGATAGACTTTTGTTGTTACTGTTTTTTAAGAATGCAGTAGACAATAATGAACATCCAGGAGTGACTTCTAGGCAGTAATTCTAGGGGTTCAGAAGACATGATAAGCAATGAGAGCTGGTTCATAAGTGCCATCTGAACCCTGAGATGTGCTGACTGCTCCTAAATCACCATGCTTTACAATATACACTGTGAAGCTAGGGGTGGGTATTTTCATTCAGACTTGTGCCATTTTTCTCGTTGTCACCATTGGATGACATAGACAGCCCTGGCACTCTGTGTCGCTGATCCAGAAGGATGTCCTCACTAAAGGATTAACTACTGAGCTGCAATGACTACTAGTTTATGTTATGTTCATTAATAACTAGACATTCTTATTATGAACACAGCTAGCTTTTGCTAGTTACTTTATTGAGCCATGTGGACTTGGTACAGTATCTGTAGAGATGCAGCATTGTGCTCCTGTGTGCAGGCTGCCATCTTGACTGTTGCCTTGTGGGTAGCCTAGTGCCTCATGGGTAATGTAGTCTTAATATCATACAGCTGGGTAGTGTAGTCTTATACATACAGCTATATACAGCTCTACACAGCTCCACCTAGTGTCCACTATAGAATGACATGCTATTGATCACTACATCCCCCTTTCTTTGAGGTTTAACAAAATCAATATCAATCAACTTTCAAGAAAACAATAAAGATAATATCAGTAACACTTTTGTTAGTGCTCTATAAACATAAACATTTTCAAAACAGTCAACACATTTTCAAAGCTTTACATTGTACTCAAAGATTAAGTCTATCAGGCTTTTTTACTTCATGTGTGGATCTTCTCAACACGGGTAAGTCTGATGTGTCTTCATGAGATTGTTCTGGCGGTGAATGACAAGATGCAGTTGCGGCATTGTCATCAATCTGCTCTTGTATAGATCGAGGTCTCCTTGCGATCTTTGCTTGGAGAGGGTTTCAGTGTTTCCTTCACTCTTCATGCCATAACTCTCAATGTAGTCAATGCACTCTCAAAAAACTGCTGGCAGCTGGATCCCATCATACAGCATAGTCCTCTCAGCAGCCTCGGCTAATGGGACACCAAAGATTGGCCTGAGGGAAGAAGGAGTATCCACCGGAACTGCTTCCTGCTCTGGTGCAGGCTTCTTCTTTTGCTTTTTCTCTTTCCACTGCTTAACAACATCTGCTGTGGTTATATCTTTGGACTTTTTCTCCTTGTGTTTTTCCTCTTTGTGCTTTTCTTCCTTTGGCTTCTCTTTCACCTTAAAGTCTTTTTCTTTCTTCTTGGAGAAACTAGGCTTTTTGAAGACATGGATACCCTTTGGCCTTTTCATCCTTGATGGGCTCGCTGCTTCATCACCTGAGTCATCTGGTCTGCTTATGGCACAGTTTATACGGTAGACTCTCTTGACCAATTCTAAGTCTTCACAAGCTTTGTCACCTAGTATCGAATCAAGTCTTTCAGCCACAACAGAAAACATGAGATGATGCACTTTGTCTTTGACTGTCACTTTAAGTCTGCATACACCTAAGCTATCTATTTTCTGTCCATTATAGTCCTTCAGTAGTACTGACTTTTTCTGTATTTTGGGCTTTTCTTTCATATTGTTAATGTCACTCATACTGATTAAGTTTGCTTTTGCCCCAGTGTCCAGTTTCAATGTAACTAATGCTCCATTTATCTGCAGTGGGATCATCCATTTGTCCTCTTTTACTGCATTAACTTTATGTTCAGCATTGTCTATTTCTGAGGGCTGCACATTTTCTGTATCTTTTTTGATATCGTCACATGACACCATTCCTACGAAAAATGTCTCACTTAAATCAGTGTCCTCAATCACATTAACTTGTTGCCCTGTCGTTGTTTTTACTTTTGAAAAGCATTGTTTGGCAAAGTGATTCTTTCCATTACACTTTGTGCACATTTTTCCAAACGCTGGGCATTGTCTTAACTGGTGTTTGTAACCACAGCGTTTACAATTAAAAATTTCATCCTCCGATTGCTTTTCATTTCTGTTCTGCCCACGTTTCTTCCCATTGTAGGACACAGCACCGACAGCAGCACTTACTACAATCGCATCATTATTGATTTCACTGAAAGTCTTCGCATGCTTTTGAGCTAGCTCGCTGGCTTTGCATATTTTCACAGCATTTTCCAATGTTAGTTCGGTTTCTCTCAACAGACGTTCCCTGTCTTTTTTATCATGAATACCAAACACAATCTGGTCACGAATCATGGATGCTTTGAGCTCAGAGAAATTACATGTCTGTGCTTTCAGTTTCAGATCAGTTATAAAGCTATCAAAAGTCTCATTTTGTTGCTGTGTCCGAGAATGGAAGATGTATCTTTCATACGTCTCATTCTTTTTGGGAGAGCAATGTGCATCAAATTTTTTTAGCACATCTTCTAACTTTTCTCTGTTCTCTGCTGGATTAAATACAAATTTATTAAATACCTCTATCTCCTGTGGGCCTGCAACCGTAAGCAGCAACGCTATCTTCCTTGCGTCTGGCTTCGTACCGAATCCGATGGCTGCAATGTAGAGTTCGAATTGTTGTTTAAAAATCCGCCAATTGTAGTCGACATTTCCCTCGAGATTCAAACGCTCTGGTGGCTTCAAATTCTCCATGTCGCTTTTCACAATTTTCAGCAGATCTTTACCACCCTGGTACCATGTTATGTTCATTAATAACTAGACATTCTTATTATGAACACAGCTAGCTTTTGCTAGTTACTTTATTGAGCCATGTGGACTTGGTACAGTATCTGTAGAGATGCAGCATTGTGCTCCTGTGTGCAGGCTGCCATCTTGACTGTTGCCTTGTGGGTAGCCTAGTGCCTCATGGGTAATGTAGTCTTAATATCATACAGCTGGGTAGTGTAGTCTTATACATACAGCTATATACAGCTCTACACAGCTCCACCTAGTGTCCACTATAGAATGACATGCTATTGATCACTACAGTTTATTGAGAGATAGTGTGCAGTTGATAAGAAGCAAATAACATGCTCTACATTCAATGTACAGCATAAGTATTTAATGTATTAAAGTCAAACCATGTGATATCAGTAACAAATGCATTAACCCCATGATATGAAAGAAAGAACTTGCATTAAAAGCATCTTTCATGACCTTAGGACATCTCAAAGCACATCACAGCCAATGAAGTACTTTTGAAGTGTAGTCACAGTTGTAATGTAGGAAGCACAGCAAGCTCCCAGATACAGCAATGAGACAAACGACCAATTAAACTGTTTTTTTTTAGTGAAATTGGTTGAAGGCTAAATGTTGGCCAGGACATTGGGTGAACTCCCCTATTCTTGTTTGAATAGTGCCATGGAATTTTTTTAAAAAATTCATTGATGGGATGTGGTTGTCGCTGGCTAGGCCTGCATTTAGTGCCCATCCCTAATTGCCCTTGAGAAGATGGTGGTGAGCCGCCTTCTTGAACCGCTGCAGTCCATATGGTGTAGGTACACCCACAATGCTGTTAGGAAGGGAGTTCCAGGATTTTGGCCCAGCGACAGTGAAGGAACGGCGATACAGGTCCTAGTCAGGATGGTGTGTGGCTTGGAGGGGAACTTGTAGGTGGTGATGTTCCCATGCGTCTGCTTTCACCTGAGAGGGCAGATCGGACCTCGGTTTAACGTTTTATACAGAAGACAGTGCAGCACTCAGTCAGCTGAGATTGTGTGCTCCAGTTAGTGGGGCTTGAACCTACATCCTTCTACTGTGTATTATAATGGGATATTGCACCTTATATACTCTGGCCTAGAAATTCAGTTGGCTTTGCACCCACTTTTCGCCCAAAGAGGGCTTTTGCGCCAGTAGGGGTGGTAGCGCTGATATTGAGTGCCGTGGTAATGGCTGCGGTAGCCGGTAGCGCTGCGCCGGCACTGATGACGTCATCGGTGTGCGCAGTGCCTCGGTTCCGCCCCGCTACCGCCCCGACCCCCATCTTCAGTAGCCGCCGCCTCCTCCGTGGCGGCTGCTACTAACATCCGGAGACCAGGGCCTTACTGCAGCCTTAGTGGGGCGCATAAAGGTGGAGGTGCGGCCGGCCGCTTTTTCGGCGGCCACCTGCACGCACCTCCTTCCCCGGCCTCCTCCACCACCCCCCCCGCGGCATTGTCGGCTGCTTTCCGCGAGCCCGGCACTTCTCCGTGGCACCGGGCTCATTTGCCGGCACAATCCAGCGGCGATCTCCCCGTTGCAGGCACCTCCACCTTAAGAGAAGGAGGAGGCCTGCAGTACCGCAGCCTGCCGCACCGCATCGGGTGGCGCAGCGGCACCTAGAGCGCTGATATTCAGTTTCAGCGCCCCAAGCGGAGGCGGGCACACCCTGGAACAGCGCCCGGTTCCGACTTGGGGCGCAGAAACTGAATATCTCACGGGCGCAACTGGCACCGCGCGCAGCGCTAACTTTTGGGCGCACGCCAGCTGGCGGGCCCAAACTGAATTTCTAGGCCACTGTGTTTTATAATGGAGTATTGCACCTTATATATATTGGCCTAGAAATTCAGTATAGCCACGTTTGGGGCGCTACAGCCGTGACTGAGAGTGCTACCACTGAGCTAAGGCTGACACCCGATGAAATGCTTCTGATCAATGTTTTAATGAAGGCATTAACACACACAATTAAAATTAGCAGCTTAAAATAGTAGATAAGGTACTTCATACAAACCCATGTACGCATTCATTAGTAATACTGCACAGTGTTATTTACATATTCATTACTGATACTGCAGAATATAATTCATACATTCGTGACTCATTTTGCACAGTGTGATTTACATATTGAAATATATTATATATTGTAAATAGGTGAGTGGTCTTGGGGTGACAAAGGAACTACGCCTATATTTGGTGCTATAAATGTAATGTTATGCAACTAATTGATTATAAGATCAATGGATGAAAAAAAATTGAAGTCACCTATAGATAGACGTCGATACATCTTTTGATTTCTTTATTTTGTTCAGAGGTTTTATACTCATTCAGGAATTTGCTCATCAGGGCATGATTGGGTTCTGGGTCAAATGACATGTTTATTTATTCATCATCAGCCTTCCATGGTTTGGCCCATCTAGAACTAGACCAAGTCCATCTTCAGACTCTGGGCTTTCAACTCATTGTAAAGCCAGCCCTTAGAGTTGTTTTCCAATCAATCACAGCCTGATTTTGTAAAAAGTGGCTCTGACCATCAAAATGAATTTTAAAGTTTTTTTTTACAAAAAAGAAATTGTACCTTTGACAGAAAAAAAGTAAAATTAAATTGAAGAGGTGAACTATTTGAGGTGTTTAAGATGATTAAAGGAATTGATAGGGTAAATAGAGGGAAACTATTTCTTCTGGTGGGGGAGTCCAGAACAAGAGGGCATAACCTATAAAATTAGAGCCAGGCCATTCAGGGGTGACGTTAGGAAGCATCTCTTCACACAAAGGGTAGTGGAAATCTGGAACTCACCCCCCAAAAAGCTGTTGAGGCTGGGGGGCAATTAAAAATTTCAAAACTGAGATTGATTGATTTTTGTTAGGCAACAAAGGTATTAAGGGTTACAGAACCAGGGTCTTCTTCTTCTTCTTCTTCTTAGGCAGTCCCTCAGAACCGAGGATGACTTGCTTCCACATTAAAAATGAGTTCGCAGGTGACTGATGAGTCCAATGCGGGACCTACAGTCTCTGTCACAGGTGGGGCAGACGGTGGTTGAAGGGGTGGGTGGGTGGGGTGCTTGGGTTGACGTGCGCTGCTTGCGCTGCCTGCGCTTGGCTTCCGCTTGCTCCCGGCGAAGAGACTCGAGGTGTTCAGCGCCTTCTCGGATGCTTCTCCTCCACTTTGTGCGGTCTTGGGCCAGGGATTCCCAGGTGTCGGTGGGGATGTTACACTTTTTCAAGGAGGCTTTGAGGATGTCCTTGAAGTGTTTCCTCTGCCCACCTGGGGCTCTCTTGCCGTGCCGGAGCTCCGAGTAGAGCGCTTGTTTTGGGAGTCTTGTATCGGGCATGCGGACAATGTGACCCGTCCATCGGAGTTGATTGAACGTGGTCAAAGCTTCGATGCTGGGGATGTTGGCCTGAGCGAGAACACTGACATTGGTGCGCCTATCCTGCCAGTGGATTTGCAGGATCTTGCAGAGGCAGCGTTGGTGGTATCTCCCCAGGGCTTTGAGGTGCCTGCTGTACATGGTCCATGTCTCTGAGGCATACAGCAGAACTAGGATACATAGAAACATAGAAACATAGAAGATAGGAGCAGGAGTAGGCCATTCGGCCCCTCGAGGCTGCTCCGCCATTTAATGAGATCATGGCTGATCATCCAAACTCAGTACCCTGTCCCTGCTTTCTCCCCACATCCCTTGATCCCTTTAGCCTTAGAAATATATCTAACTCCTTCTTGAATATATTTAATGAATTGGCCTCAACTGCCTTCTGTGGTAGAGAATTCATAGAAAATAACAACATAAGAACATAAGAAATAGGAGCAGGAATAGGCCATTTGGCCCCTCGAGCCTTCAATAAGATCATGGCTGATCTGATCTTGGCCTCAACTCCACTTTCCCCGCCCACTCCCCATAACCCTTGACTCCCCTATAGTTCAAAAATCTGTCTATCTCCACCTTAAATATATTCAATGACCCAGCCTCCACAGCTCTCTGGGGAAGAGAATTCCAAAGATTCACGACCCTCCGAGAGAAGAAATTCCTCCTCATCTCCGTTTTAAATGGGTGACCCCTTAGAAGAGCGTTGCCCGACCGAAAAACGGGTGCTATGTGGTTAAATTTCTGGCCATTGTACGGAAAGATAAACAGCAGAGAGGAAAAGAGGGGCACAGACACAGGCTTGATATGCTAATGATTGTTTATTTTCGTTTTAACAAGGATCAAGCCTTTTTTTCTCTGATAAGTAAATACTCAGCAGTTTGCTGGGGCTCAATTTGTGCTCAATCTCAAGCTCACACACCACATGCTGCTGTTGTGTTACTTGCTGTCAGACTTCATTCACTCTGCACAGCGGCAACCGTGATGCCATCTGGTGTCTTCCCAGAAGCGAGATCTCCAATGTAAATAGCATCCTTCCCATTTTCCTTCGTCAAACAGCGACAACAGAAACAGAAACATTTACTCTTTGACTGAACTTGTCACCCAAATCCTCAGCACCAGAGCTCCTGGGGCAGGGGAATCCATCAAAGAGTGACGAGGTGAGGTGGTCTGCGATCCTAGTCCACCCAAAATGCTGCATCTGTCCACTTAGATATCGTGGGATGAGCTTCATGTGTCAGAAACACATCCGATTGGGAGCTTGCCCATTGTGGGGTGGGAAATCGAGTAGTCAGGGTTGAATTGCGGTGTCTTCGGGGGAAAAATTCAGTTGGTTGCACCTCCCGTTAGCGCCTTAAGAGGGCGCCAATTGGGGCGCACAGCAACTAGAGGCCGGGCGCGGCGATGTTTGTGCTGCTCGCGAAATTAACTAGACATTTTGCGGCGGCGCTAAACACTTCCGCCACGATCTCCTGCGCCGGCAGATTGTGACGTCAGTCGAGTGTGCAACGCCCCGTTAGCGCCCCGGACCGGATGTTGAGTGGCGCCCCCTGCCTTACCGCCTGCCGCTAGCAACGACAGGTTGAGGGGAGCGTTATGCTGTCAGAAAGGGACTAGGGGAGCGCTATTTAAAGGCGACCGCTTCCTGCCTTTTTTTTGTCAGTGACATTTTTGCACCGTGCATTCTGAGAGAGAGAGAGGGAGACACTTCTGGAGAGATTCAACGCTGTGTGAAGGAGTTTTGAGTACTGAGCAGCACTTAGCAGGTTTATTTTGATTTGCCCTTCCTTGCTTCACCAGCGCTCTGAGGTAGCGCCTCACTCCTCGGCGTTTGCGCCTTAAGACAGGTGTGAAGCACCTGATTTAGCGCTCCAATCACCTCCAGGGGCGAAAAAAGCCAAGTTTGCTGTCTGAGGCGATAATTAGTGCCAGGCGCTAAACTTTGCGCACGGCCGACAACGGCGCCCCAAATGGGCAATACTGAATTTTTCCCCCTTCCTGTTTTCGCTGTAGGGCATTCATCTTTTTAAGCATTGAAGCTGAATTTTCCCTCAAAAGTTAGAGGAGTGGAATAGAGTACATGATACACGAGTGGAATAGTGGGCCTGAAAACTCAAATGATCTTTTCTACATTCCATTGCTTGCTTATCTTTTTAAACAGATATGGAGAAGAAGAAAGCAGGAGGTTAAGGAGTAGAAAGTGAAACGACAGAGGAGAGAGGAATAAACAGCAATAAAATAAAACAGAAGCGAGCGAGGGAAAGATCAGGGAGAGGAACAGCAGACAGCAGTAGAAGAAAAACAGAGACAACAGAGCAGGAGAAAGAGCAAGGAGAGGAACAGCAGAGAGAAGGAGAGGAACAGCAGAGAGAAGGAGAGGAACAGCAGAGAGAAGGAGAAAAACAGATGAACGCAGACAGGAGAAAAAACAAGGAGAGAAGAGCAATGAACAAGAGAAACAGCGGGGCAAGAAACAGCAAAGTGCAGGAGAAAGAACAGGGAGAGACCAGCAATGAACAGGGAGAGACCTGCAATAAATGAGGGAATGAGAAGGGAGAGAAACAGCAATGGATGAGGGAAAGAACATGGAGAGAAACAGCAAAGAGCAGGAGAAAGAACAGGGAGAGACCAGCAATGACCAAGACAAAGAGCAGGGAGAGAAACAGCAGAGACAGAAGAAAAAGCAGGGAGACAACAGCAAAGAACGAGAGAAAGAGCAGTTGCCAATGTTTTCAAAATTGTCCTCCTTAAAAATCCCTCTGTCCTCTCCAATTACTGTCTGATTTCTTACCTCCCTTTCCTCTCTAAGGTCCTTGAGTACGTCATCACCTTGTGCTCATGTCTCCCGTTGCTTACTATTTGAATTGAGGACCAAAGGAAGGTGCAAGGTGATATTGATAAGTTGGTGGAATTGGCAAAAAAGTGTTGGATCAATGTCAGTAAGGACAGAGTAGATAGAAACAGACTGGATCCAATGGCCGAGTGGTTTGGAATGAGGAGACATAGGCCTAGAAATTCAGTAGCGCTCCGTTTGGGGCGCCAGCCTCGCCAGGGCGTCAAAAGTAGCGCCCCGGAAGTAGTCGCAGCCGGCCGCCAGAAATTCACTTAGCGCGCCCCAGAGGGAAGCGCGGCGCTACTGGAGGTGCCCCGCATCCCTCTTGGGGCGCTGCAGCTGAAGATCGCTGCACAACGTGCCGCAGCGCCACACACTGCTGCACGGCGCGCTGCGGTACTGCAGGCCTTCCTCCTCTTCTTAAAGGGGAGGGGCCTTGTGCAGCGCGATCGAGGATCGCGAGTGCCGGCAAAAGAGCCCGGCACCGAGGAGAAGTGCCGGGCTCTTGGAACGCAGTCGGCACTCCACGGGGGGCGGGGGGGCTCAGGAGGCCGGGGACGGCAGCGCGGAGAAGTGCTGGCAGGCAGCCAGCAAAAAAAATGGCCGCCCCGCACCTCCTTTAATTAGCGCCTCTACCGCTGCAGGTAGGCCCCCCTGAACCGTTCGCAAATAGCGTCCAGCGTTAAAGCAGGGGGCACAACTAAATATCGCGATCGGGGCGGTAGTGGGGCGCTGCGCACACCGATGACATCATCGGTAGCGGCACAGCACTAACGGCTAGCGCCGCCATTAGCGTCCCGCTAAATTTAGCGGGAGGCGTGGCCAGTGGCTTCCGACCCACTTAGCGCCCTCTGAAGGTGCTAACGGGTGGCGCAGCCCACTGAATTTCTAGGCCATAGGTACAAAATTAAATGTACGAGACACAGAGACTGTGGAATGTGCTACGGCAGTTAGTGACTGAAGCAGAGACCATGGGTGTTGTATCCGTGTGTTAATGGAGACACGGAAAGCAGGAGTTTATTTAACAAGTGTTGACTGAACAAAGTCTGGAGGTGAACTAACTATACAAGACGCTATACAGGCTTATATACCCGAGTGGTCACTACCGGTACTACAGTACACAGGGGCTTCAAAAAAACATAGTTCCTCTTAAAGGTACATACACCACAATTGGGACAATTTTAACTCAGGGTCTGGATCGGTCCACCCATAGTTTATCCTCCACATGAGCAGTTGCCCTAATCCCATGTTCTCGCCCTGTTCCCTTATCCATTTATTCCACATTCCTAAACCACTGATCGGCCGAAAGGCCTGTTGCCATGTTATAATTTCTATGCTATTCTATTTAATCCTTCAGTCTGACTTTTATCCAGTCTACAGCACCATGTGTTCATGCATTCATGTGTATATGTTTACGTGTGTATTTGTGTATGTGTGTGTGTGTGTGTGTGTGCGTGTGTGTGCATGTGTATCTCTGTGTGTATATGTGTGTGTGTATCTGTATATATGTGTGTGTCTATGTATATGTATGGATATGTATGTATGTATGTGTGTCTGTGTGTGTATATACCTGTATGTGTGTGTATTTGTGTGTGTGTTTATGTTTGTGTGCATGTGCGTGTATGTGTTTGTACATGCGTATGCGTGTGTGTGTATATGTGTGTGTGTATATGTGTGTGTGTGTGTGAATGGCCTGTATTTTCTGATGCCTACGGGTGTGTACGAGCTGTGTACACACCCGTAGGGGCCTCACAAGTGCCGGTTTCAGGCATGTCAAGCGCATGTGCTGAAAACCGGCACTCAAGAATGCTCTTGACAGATCGGATGCCTGCCCTGGAGAAGGGCCTCTGCGGGTGGACAGTTCCGCTTTCTGAAGAACCTCTGCCTGCAGAAAACCCTTAGAAATCTTACGCCTGGTAAAAACATGCATAAGGCCTGCTTTTACCAGCATAAGAGTTTAAAAAAGTAAAAAAATAATATTTTTTTCACTCATTTATAATTTTAAAATATTTTTTAAAAAGGTAAGTTTATTTTTAGCCCAGTTTAAAATATTTGATTTAATGTTATTTTAACTAATTTTAAAAATGTGATAAGAAAAAATATATTTAATGTTTTGATGTGTTTTTTGAGTGATCCCTGTCAACAGTATGAAGGGAGATTCCTTTCTTTCATTGGTTCCCCATGGCCCACGTGATCCCAGGGACGCTTGCAAACTGCCTGCGCCCCTGGGATACCTGGGCCCTGCGCATTTCGGAGAGCAGAGGCCCCGGAACGGGTAAGGGCGTGGATTTTTTCCAGATCGGAGGCCTCCACACGCAGGAAGCCTCCGATTGGAAAATACGGGCCTATATGTTTGTGTTCACCCTTCTGCTTTGCCTTATTCTGTTTCTTTTTAAATGCTCATGTGTAATATCTCCCAGTTGTGACGATGATCTGTATCCAATACATTAATGGCCCAGTAATCCAGAGGCCTGTACTAATGATCCAGAGAAGTGAGTTCAAATCCCACCACGGCAGCTGGGGAATTTAAATTCAGTTAATTAAATAAAGCTGGAATAGAAAGCTAGTACAGGAAACTCTATTTTATCCGGCACCGACGGGACCGGCGTGGTGCCTGTTGATCAAAAAGTCCGGATAACAGAGAGGTACACTTACTAAGGTATGAGAGCCCTGTACACGGCCACAGATCCAAGCGAAAGTTAGCGCCAGGCACTAACCTTTTCAAACATTAGTTAAATTCCCATTTTTTTCTTCCAAGAGGGAAGTGGAGCGGTAAATCAAACACTGCTTGCCTCATAGAGTGCACGAGGTGGGGAATGTCCCGATCCGGGGCGAAGTGCTCAGCAGCACCACAAGTGGCCAAGCGTGGTGCTGACAAAGGGTTTCGACCTGAAACGTTGACTCTATGGGCTCGATTTTAACTCAGGTGCGGGGAATTGTCGGGTTCCCCGAATTTGGTGTTTCCCACACGAATCTAAATGGGTGTGTGAGATTGATGCAATTTTAACTCAATTGGCCAATTGATTTCCAACATGTGGGAACCCTTGGCAAATGAGTATTTCCAGTCAGAAAGTCGCAGAATATGATGTCATTATTGCTGCTGCATTTAGGGTCTGCAACAAGCCTTGCTTCTTCTGCAGGCTGCCAACCTTTTGGCATTTGCTGACACACTGAGCTGGAAGCAGAATGGCAAGAGAAAGACCGAGGTCTGAACCCCGTTTTGACGACGTTGCCCTGCAGGCTTTAGTGGAGGGAGCAAGAGCTCACAAGGAGGTGCTCTTCCCTTCATCAGGGAGGAAGATGCCTCCCCAGCAGACAAAGGCTGCGTGGCTGCAAGTGGCAGAGGAGGTCAACTCCTTATCGGCTACCCGCAGAACCTGGATACAGTGCAGGAAGAGATTTCATGACCTTCAGCACACTGGAAAAGTGAGTATGAAGTTCCCATCACTCTCAATCTGATCTTCATTGCCTCTCCTCACCAGCACTCAGCTTTAGCAATCTCTTCCTCCACATCCCACTTGACACTGACATCCATGCACCCTTACCCATTCCCTCTCTCTTTATGCTCACATTCACATAACTATTCGACTATGCAGCCCTCACACTCCCTATCACTCTGATGCTATGAAAACAACTGACAACACACAGGGAGGCCCTTGGTCTTGCCACCTCACTCCATCTTTGCCTCCTTCTAAGCATCTATGCTATGGATTCTCTACACTCACTCCTTCATTCTCACTCAAACTCCACCTGTCTCCCTCATTGCAGGAAAAGAGAGCTCACAATAAAAGAGAACGAGCGAGGACAGGAGGAGGGCCACCATCAGTAGCCCACTTCACCCCCTGGGAGGAGGTGGTCCTGGAGAGCGTAGGACTGTAGGATGAGGCGCAAGTGGGGGACAGACAGACGGGTGCATCACAGCAAGCTGGTGACAGAATAGTTTTCCCTCTCTCTCATTGACATTGCATGAGTCGCTGATAATGATTCTGAAGCTAAAGCAGATGGACCTATGATTATCTGCAATATGCAATGTGCATGTAATCTTGACCTCACATCTCTAACTCTTTCCTTCAATCCCCCACAGGACCATCGAGAGCCCCCGTCCCCACTGTCCAGGAGGAAGAGCCTGAGCTTCCAGACTCCTCAGAGGAATCTGCAACCTCTGAGGGCGCAGCGTCAGCAGAATTCAGCGCACCCAGCACCAGCACAGACACTCACACCTCGGTGGGACCTTCGGGACATAGTGTAGTGTTGTCACCTGGTGTATCACAGCTCACAAGTGAGCATCAGCGGATTGTGGAGACAGGGACAGCAGTGGAGAGTGCTAGTTGGGGGCGCAGGACTCTGCCAGCTCGGCTCAGCTGCATGTCGACCCCCTGCCTCTGGGTCCATCCATAAGATCAGTGGGGCTGGAACTCCAGGAACAGATGCAGGAGTCTCTGGCAGGTTTTGTCTCCAGGGTCAATGTGAGTGTGGAGCGAATGGAGGAGTCCATAGCGAACATGAGCAGAGCCTTTGTGGAGTCATTGGCGCATGAACGCATCACCATGGAAAGGATGGCAACCTCCATGGAGGAGATAAGTCGCCAGGGTATGGAAAACATGGTGAGTGTTCATAATAGAATGACATCTCTTGAGAAGCGATTGGCATCTATTGAACAGAGAAACCAGACCTTCATGGAAGTCCTTCTGAGTAGGACTGCCAGTGCAGATACGGGTCCCCATGGCCCCCTGATGTGCAGCAAGGTGCTCTCAAGCTACTTCCAAGTGCTGGCCCCTTCTGGCCTGTGCAGCTTCAGGTGGGTGAGCAGCAGCCTGGCGCTCCTGTTGCTGCTGCTGTTGTTCCTGGTTCTGCTGGTGCCGCGGCTGGTGTTCGAGCTCATCTAATGCCCAGAAGGGAAGGAAATAAATGGCTCCCATGCTTCTGTTATATGCCTCCGTTGAGGAAGTGCTGAGTGAAGGTGGCGAACGGGGTTTCCCAGGAGGTCACACTGGAGATGTGTGTGAGGCTCCAACCTTCCACAGGTGTGGTTAAGCCTGGTAAAAGTTGCCCCAGGCCTGAGACAACAAAGTCCTGCCGCCTGCAAATGATGACTGATCAAATTTCCTCTTTAATGGTTGACCTGCAACTGATAGTCAGCAAGCCAATAGTGCTCACGCCAGGTTTCACAGGCGTGATCCCCACCAGGCATCTTTTACGTGGGAAAAGGGTTAAAAATGCAAGGGCCTGTTAAAATGGGATTATAAAGGCCAATTATTGCTGATTAAGTGCCCTAAAGACCAGTCCCGCCTGTTGAAGGCTGTAGTGTATGTACTTTGCAGAAGGAACTATATTCTGCAGCCCCTGTATACTGCACTACCAGTAGTGACCGCCCCTGTATATAAGCCTGTGTAGTAACATTTGCATAGTAGTTCCAGGTTGCCTCCATTCAGTAAAGACCTATTATAACCAACTCCTGCAGTCCGTGTCTCAATTATACACGGACATAATACTGGCGACGAGCAGATACGAACTTACCTACAGTCTGCACCACCTCATGGGGATCCATCCCTGAAGCGAAGTTATCAGAGGTCGAGGCCAGAAGGAAGAAAGAAACAGAAGAAACGGGCGTCGACCGTGGACATCCGCCTCTGAGTCAGCGGAGTTGAAGATTTGCAGGAGAGGCTGTCGAGAGCGGGGCTTGGTTATCCTGTCGATGGTGCTTCAGCTAATCGGGCTGGTGGCAGGTAGTACACTGATCCTTCCTGGGCTGCGACGGTCTAGAGCTCGAGCAGGTGGCTTTGCAACGGGGCCGAGCAGCGTTGTCGGGAAGAGGAGAGAGAGAGAGGGTGGAGCACACAGTGCTACGAAGCCGGGCAGCGTACAGACCTGAGAAGAGGGAGGCAAGAGTCCCGCAGGGTTGTTCCGACGACGGGGAAATAATAAAAATTAAACGCGCAGAAAGCCGCGAGGAGCTGCAGTTTGCCACGGGAACCGCGGAGAGCGGCGTTAGCAGCAGCGCGGGGGGAAGTGCGCGAAGACCATAGGGTGTCGCCATCAAGGCATAAAACGCCAGCAACAGCGCTAGCAACAGCGGAGAAGACAGAAAGCGCGGGAGGCGCCATCTTATTCCAGTGGGGAAGAAGGCAAAGCGCGGGAGGCGCCATTTTGTTAAATCGGGGAAGAAGGCAAAGCGCGGGAGGCGCCATTTTAGATTTCCAAGATGCTGAAGACTGGCAATATCACTGCCTTCGATAATGCAATAGAAGACTGGACCACGTATGTGGAAAGAGTCGAGGTATATTGCGAGGCAAACGAAGTAGCCAATGAGAAAAAGGCATCGGTACTGCTAAATTAATGGGCGCAAGAACGTACGGCCTATTGCGGGACCTGATTACTCCAGCCAAACCGAAGGCGAAGAGTTTTAAAGAAATTGTTGATATCCTACAGGAACACCTAAATCCTACACCGCTGCTGATAGCAGAAAGATTTAAATTCCACAGGAGAAATCAGCATAAAGATGAGAGCAATGCTGATTACCTTACGGAACTACGCAAGCTATCAAAGCACTGCCAGTTCGGAGCCTTACGGGACAAATTTGTCTGTGGACTCCTGAGTGAAGGAACCCAGAAGAGGTTACTCTCAGAGAAAGAGCTGACGCTAGATAAGGCTTTCAGCGTGGCAGTATCGTACGAAGCAGCAGCAAGGGGAGCTGTGGAAATACAGCAAAAGCCACAGGAATACGGCACCCACGAAATGACACGGGGATTTGCAAAATGTTATCGCTGCGGTAGAACAAACCATGACCAGAAGGACTGCTGGTCCAAGGACAAAATATGCAGGCAATGTGGAAAGATGGGACACATTGCATGAGTTTGCAGGTCTGGAAAGAAGACCAACAACAACAAAAAGGCTACTAAGGAACCGTACAGGAAAGTACAAAAGATGACGGACAGTAGTTCCGAAGACCAGATGAGCGATAGTGAATCCGGGAACAAGAGACTAAGCTGTCTCAAACTTCACAACGTAATCGCAAAAGAGGATCACTGAACCATTTGGGTCACCCTCACGATAGCAGGGTCCCAAGTCAAAATGGAATTGGATACAGGATCAGCTCTAACTGTCATGAATCGACGAGACTACGAGCGGCTATTCTCACACATACCCTTGAAAGAGACATCCATTGTCTTGAAGACGTATACGGGGCAAAAAGTATACCCCAGAGGAAAAATAAGGGTGCCTGTCGAATACAACGGCAAGGAAAGACAGAAATTGTATCTGTACATACTGCAAGATGGTGGACCACCGTTATTGGGACATGAATGGATCAGAAAGATAAGTTTAGACTGGCACTCCATTCAGGCACTGACGGTGGCTGGTAAAAAGGATGACGACGTCACTCCTGGACGATTGTCAACAATCTTAGCTAACGCCAAAGAGGTATTTCAACAAGAACTGGGAACTCTTAAAGGCGTAACCGCCTCAATAAAAATAGAAGAGAATGCAATTCCCAAGTTTTTCAAAGCAAGACCGGTACCATATGCAATTCGCCCAGCCGTCGAGGCAGAGCTGGAGAATCTGGAGAATGCAGGCGTGTTATCTAAGGTAGACTGGAGTGAGTGGGCGACACCCATCATTCCTGTCATGAAGAAAACGTTAAACAATAAGTCTGAGGAGCCAAGGAAGGTTCGCATCTGTGGGGACTTCAAGGCAGGACTGATTCGGGACCATCAGACATGCCTGGGTTAAAATGGCTCGGGGTTGGGAACCAGGCCGGGGGGGGTCCCGACCCCCTGTTTTTGCAATTTTAACCCCCCACACGCTGCAAAGCCCGCCTCACGGCTGAGTTAAAATTGACCCCTATTTCTCTCTCCACAGATGTTGCCTGGCCTGCTGAGTTTTTCCAGCATTTTCTGTTGTTATTTAGGTTTTCTCATTCATAGCTCTTCAGAATGAATTATTAAACGTGGAAGACGTGAGTTCACTGTGTTTCTACCAGAACTAAAGAACACGGAAAAGTACACATCTTATATCCTTCGATTTCTTTGAAGGGAGTGCTGTCAGTTACTTGTGAAAAACATCACAATACATGAGGACGATTATGTGGAATGGCAATGAGCAGCGAAACAGAAATTGCCTCGAGTCTCGAACACCTGCTGAAGTCTTTTGCGATGAACAAATTCGATTTGCAACAAGAACAAAGCCGACTAATCTTAAACAGAAAACAGAAAATTGCTGGAAACGCTCAGTAGGGTCAGGTCGATCCTGTAGAGAGAAACAGACAAGTTAATCATTGGCCCGGAATTTGCGTTCGCCGTCATTCCGCCTTTGAAACTGACCGACCGCAGCTTCTGGATTTGGCGCAGCGCCTGCGGAAGTCCTGAAGTTGCGGTCTGTCGTTCGCAGCTCCAACGCAGGCTGCACTGTGCCCCTCCCCCACCCCCACCTCCCCACAGAGCCGGCAATCAGTGCAATCACCCCAATGAGAAAACCTAACTGTTTCATCCAAAGAAGCTGTTGCTTGCCAAGAGATGGTTAAAAGTCATTTTCTGAATAAAGGTCTATTAACCAACTGTGGAATGATTCTAATTAGGAACATGTACCAGCAATTCTAGGTGTTTCAGAAGATGTAATAGTTAGAAGCACTTTATGAGCATCAATCTACAGCCTTACCCAACCCGACCTCTGTAACCTTCACCAGCCCTATGTCACAGCCCTAGGTCCTAAGGTCTTCCGACTTGGGACTGTAAAGTCTGTGGGTTGCGCAGTTAATAAATACACAGACTTCAGAAGTAACAAACAAACAGGTCTTTACTATTCAAAGGTCCGGGCGAATCTGCCCCAGCAATCATGCCACAACACTTATATACTGGTGTGGTCACTATCGGTATTACAGTATACAGAAGCCAAACAAATAGTGCCACACCTAAAGTAGTTCCCTTAAAGGTGAACGGTTACATTCAATAGTTCCCTTAAAGATAGACGGGTACATACACTACAATCCTCCCTTTTTAGCTTATTACTTACAGAGTCCCCGTTAAACATACATATCTTCAAATTCCTATACAACAAATTACAGATATAATCTCGGTGGAGTCAATGTCATATAAAACAATTTACAAATATAATCTCGGTGGAAACAGTTCACAGGTTCAGTCTCTGCGGAAACAGTTCATAGATTCAGTCTCTGATCTTGACTCATTCCGAACAACATTTCTTTGGTGTAGCCGGTTCACCTGGCTAGCGTGACTCCTCCATAGCCTTTTTCTTGACGTAACAGCTTGAACTTTCGTCCTGTTGAACCAGCAGTGCTGACTTTTACAACCAACTGGCTGTCTTGACATTTTCCAGTTTTTCAACTAATTTAGCTCCTTTCGTAATGTCCCGCCTGGAATGGTAGAAGTGCTAATATTTTAGACAGTTATTATCTTCTGCTTCTTCTTTTTCTTTTCTGCCTTTTTGAAACTCTCGGAGCTCCTTTCTCGGCTGCCAGCTGTAGCGCCACCAACTCTCTATGTTCCTTAGACCTTAAGTGCTTCATCCGGATTTCAGCACTTTGAGAGTTTTCATCACAAGCTGGGCAGACCACATCCTCGTAATATTCAGTGTCACTCAACAGGTCATGGTAATATTCAGGTTCGTCCTGAGTTAGGCCAGCAAGAGAGACTTCTTCTTCCTCCTCACCCGTCTGGACGTTAGCTGACGGTGGTTCCTTCCCTAAACATTTTTCTTGAAAAGCCTTCTTCATGCATTCATATTCATCCCGCTCTTCCTGGGTTATCTGCCATTCCTTCACGACGGACCTCATTTGTGAGTTCAATACCTTCCTCTCCATCGGTAATTGCGTTATCAGGCTATTTAACCCTTCTACTGAAATAACGGTTTCCACATTCTTCTGTTCACCTTGACGTGATTCAATGTACTTTTGGCATCCTTGTAAAATTTGTGTTGCCACCTCAGCTATCTCCGTGACTTTTGAGAGCTCCGAACTCGTTCCCCCTGAAGATTGAAGCTCGTGTTCAGATTGTTCCCCTTGCCGAGTCTTGTCCTTCAGCATATGAAGGAGTTGGCCGACCGTTAACTCTTCCCTGGGAACACGGTGGATCAGAGTCTTCTCCATTTCATCCACCTCTTTCTCCAATACTTCCACCTTACGTTCCTCTTGAACTTTGGCTTTCAGCGCTCGGCAAAGTTGCGCCCTGATGCTCTCTAGTTCATGTTCAGGGACCATTCTTACAGTGTCCTGTTCTTCCACTGAAAGGATTCCCAGTTGAATCTGTTCTTCAAGTTGTTGAACCTCGGTCATTGCCGCCTCATATTTGTCTTGGGTGTCCTTCAATGTTTTTATAAGTTCTTGGACATCCTGTCTTTCATGCTCTGCCATGATTTTCACCTCTAATTGCTCATCTATGGATGGAGCTTCTATCGATGAGTCTGTCTTGGCCTTGAGTTCATCAAGAATTTCCTGCAGCCTTTGGACTTCTTGCTCATGTTCAACCTTTAGTTGTTCATATGCTTCTACTGAAGCTAGCTTTTCGGAGGCTGCCGAGTTAACCCCCTCCAGAATTGTAGCCTGGGCCTGTTCATACTGTTCTTTCAACTTCTCACACTCTGCTTGTAAGGAGTCGTAGAGAAGAACTGGAATAAAATCCTGGCTCCCTGAAGATTCTTCTTCCTTTGGTTCATTCTGTAAATATTCTAGTTCCTGAACAGCATCAGGGGAATGTGATTGGTATTTGACCATGATGGCTTTTTGGTCGCTCTCTGCTTGAGCTAGCTGTCTCTGTAGTCTTTCCAGGTTCCCCCATTCGGTGTCCCAGAACTTTTCCATATTTTTCATCTCCTGTACGAGACGGTCACTCAACTGTTCTAATTGTTGTCGTACTTTGACATAAGTTTGCGTCCGAGCTCGGTGTTCTTCCGTCATGGATGAATCCTTTGCTTGAACAGGCTCAGAATTCTCTGTCAACCTGGAGTTCTGCTCTGCAGCTTTATTCTTCTTGGCACCATAAGTCCTTCTGCATGTCTTCGTTTTCTTTCCCATCGTCGGCAAGTCCCTTTTAGCCTTGTCTTCCATTTCCGACTTGGCCTTATCATCATCCATTTCAGAATCTGAGCTAATAGCTTGCACTGAGTCCTCCCTCATTATGGCTTTTAGGTAATGCCATTCCATGTCTATTTTCTTAATCCACTCCTGTCCTAGAAGTGGTGGTCCTCCCTCAGATAATACGTACAAGTTCATTCTTGGGTGTTCTTTACCCCTATCTCTCACCTTGACTCTTATTTTCCCCACGGGGTATACATTATGCCCCGTGTATGTCTGTAATACGAACTTGGTATTTCTTAAAGGTATGTGAGAGAATAGCCGGTGGTAGTCCCTTCGGTTGATGACTGATAGAGCTGATCCAGTGTCCAGCTCCATTCTTACTTGGACTCCAGCTATTTTTAGTATGACCCAGATGGCCTGTAGATCCGTTTCTTTACCCACATTGTGGATTCTCAGACTACCCAGCTCCTGGTTGTTTGGGTCTGAGTCTGAATTCTGTTCGTCTGAACTCTTCTCAGCCACCTTGTGTACCTTGTTGTACTTTTCTGGTGGTGGCTTCCTTTGATTATTGGCCTTTTTCCCGGACCGGCATACCTTCGCGATGTGACCCAGTTTGCCACACTTCCTACACTCTTGGTTCTTAAACCAGCATTGATTCTGGTCATGCGTTGTCTTCCCACAATGGTAGCATTTTGTTGTGCTTGAAGTAATTTGGTCCACCCCGAGTGCCGCCGCCTTTAGTTGCATTTCCGCCGTTCCTTTCGCTGCGGCTTCGTGCGATGCAGCTATAAGGACAGCCCTGTCCAGTGTGAGGTCGTTCTCTTCCAGTAGTCGCTTCTGCGTCCCTTCTTTGGACAATCCGCATACGAACTTGTCCCGCAGCGCTTCTGTCAGATTCCCTCCAAACTGGCAGTATTTCGCTAGCCTACGCAGTTCGACCAAGTATTCCGCATTGCTTTCGTCTTTCTTCTGCGTTCTTGCGTAGAATTTGAATCGTTCAGCCAGCATCAGCGGTGTGGGGTTCAAGTGGTCCTTCAGCACAGCCACAATCTCTTCGAAGGTCTGATCCGCTGGTTTATTTGGTGCTATTAGATGCTTCAAGAGCCCGTATGTTTTTGCCCCCATCGAGTTTAGCAATGTTATCGCCTTGTCGTCTTCCTCTATTTTGTTGGCTTCGCAATAGATCTCTATGCGTTCCACGTACGTGGCCCAGTCTTCTATTTCAGAATTAAAGTCGTTAATATTCCCTCGCTTAGGCATCTTTCTTCCCTTGGGAGCAGCACCAGTATTTCTTTAAGTATTCTTATTTATTTGTTTGTTTCTAAGATGGCGGTTTTCCCGCGAAATCGGCGGTTTCCCGCTCTTTCCTTCTCTCCCCGCCCACTTCAATGGCGGTATGTCAATCAAGATGGCGGTTTTCCCACGAAAATGGCGGTTTCCCGCTCTTCCTTTCTCGCCCCGCCCACTTCAATGGCGGTTTCCCGCTTCTGGCGTCTTCTCCGCCTAATGGCGGCTTCCCGCGTTTCTTCCCGGTGGATGGGGTACGCTTCCCCCACAGTGGACAGGTTCAGCCGCTGGCTGGCTACCGCACAGCTCCCCTTACTCGGCTATGTCTTTTCCTCCCGCCCGCACGGCTCTACCGGCGCTGGGTACACCCCGTTAACGGAGGACAGTTCAGCCGCTGGACTGGCTCTCGCGCAGTCTCTCTCTCCGTACCCGGCTCTGTCGCTCTCTCACCCGCACGTTCGGTGCTACCGGCCCTGGGTACCCCGTTGGTGGAGAACAGCTCAGCCGCTGGACTGGCTCTCGCGCAGTCTCTCACCCCGTTTTCGGCTGTGTCTCTCACCCACTCCCGCACGTTCGGTTTTGCCGGCTCTGAGTACCCCGTTGGTGGAGAACAGCTCAGCCGCTGGACTGGCTCCTCGCAGTCTCTCTCTCCGCACCCGGCTCTCACCCGCACGGTTCCCGTTCGCCTCCCCAGCCCTCTCGCAGACCGGTGTTTCCCTCCCCGGCTGCGGCTGGGTTTCTCTTCCCGCGCCTACTCGCAGGCTCAGCGCTTCGTGGCTGCGGTCGCTGCCCGGAGTTTTCCCGCCGATCGCGGTCCGGCTGTCACCCGACGCCGTTGGACCCGACTTTTGGCCAGCACAGCTCCCCCTCGACCGAGGTCGAGTGCTCTGCCCTTATCCTCCGGATACTTCTACACCTTCCCCTACTCACAGTCTCTTCAGCCGCCTTGTTTCTTGCTGGTCGGCTCACTCCACACCGTGGCAGAAGGGTAGTCAGTGCCTGTTGCTGATACAGCTTTTGTTGTTAGTCTTCCTGCTCTCTGTTGTTGCAGCCTCGTGTTTTCTTTTGGTAGCACGACGAGGGCGGTTGTCTCTCTTCGACGCTCTTCGTTGCTTTTGGTAGTCTTGCCGTAGGGTACGATTGGACTCGTCGCCACTGTAAAGTCTGTGGGTTGTGCAGTTAATAAATACACAGACTTCAGAAGTAACAAACAAACAGGTCTTTACTATTCGAAGGTCCGGGCGAATCTGCCCCAGCAATCATGCCACAACACTTATATACTGGTGTGGTCACTATCAGTATTACAGTATACAGAAGCCAAACAAATAGTGCCACACCTAAAGTAGTTCCCTTAAAGGTGAACGGTTACATTCAATAGTTCCCTTAAAGATAGACGGGTACATACACTACAGGGACTCTTGTGTATTCCACCTTCCTGGCATTCCTTACTTGGAAGCAGAGCTTTCAGCCATCTTGGCCCACCTTATGAACTACCCCTGTGAACCTCTCTGCCTTGCTACTCTCCTCTCTGCCTTTAGAAAGCTTCTTAAAGCCTACCTGCTTGAGAGTACCTTCAGCCAACTCCCTTAAATCCGCTCCCGCATGATCTGTGTCTCCTGTGGGGAGGGGTCTTGGGAAGTCTTATTCTATTAAAGGTGCTTGACAAATGTAAGTTGTTGAAGTGGGTGAAAGAAGAGAGTATTATCACTATTAACAAATAAAAGCTGCTCTCTTAAAATTGCAATTTGAAAAGCAATGTGCAAAAAAATTGAGCAGGCCAGGTAGTATCCGTGAGAGAAACAGAGTTAACGGGCTCGATTTTGCAAAGGATGAGGAGGTGGGTTTGGAGGTGTGCGAGGTGGTTAAATCACAAAAAATGGCGTCCGGGCCCGATCCCGCCCCCATCCCGCCTCTGAGCAATTTTCCCAAAAGCGGGTTTTCTGACCCCCTTTCCATCCCGCCTCCAAGAGGCGGGATAAGGCCCTTAAGGCCCTTAACCGCCCCTTAATTGCCTCTATTATCCCATTTTGAGAGGCCTTTCTGATTTTTAGACATTTCCCCCATGGAACACGCCAGGTAATCCTGGCGGCCTCACAAGTGGATTGCTTACTAACAGCTGCAGCTTCACCATTACAAAGGAGTTTTCACTGATGATCATTTGCAGGTGGCAGAACTTTGTTATCTCAGGTCTGGGGAAACTGTTAGCAGGCCTACTCATTGTTGTGGAAGTTTGGAGCCTGACACCCATCTCCAGTTTGAACTCCTGGGAAACCCCTCTCCCCACATTGACTGAGCGCTTCCTCAACTGAGGCATATACCAGAAGCATGGCGACCATTAAATTCCTTTCCTCCTGGACATCAGATTCGGATAAAGACCAGCCGTGGCAGCAGCAGAACCATGAACAACAGCAGCACCAACAGCAGGAGCATCAACAGGAACGCCAAGCTGCTGCTCACCCACCTGAAGCTGCACAGACCAGAAGGCGCCAGCGCACGACCATATTGCTGCCCGGGACGCAAGGGACACATTCATCTTGGCCAGATTTGGTGAGCCTGCACAATCAAACACTTTTGTCTTGCACCTTCTTACCAGAGCATCCACAATGGACAAGAACCTGCGGATTCATATCACTCTGACCACCATACTGACAATTGCAAGACGCCCTAAGCCCTCAGTGTGGAAGTCCCATTTGCGAAATGACACAGGCCACAACTTCAACAGTTTGCTATCAAATCTGTTTATAATACAATGACAATGATGGCTGGTCCAAATACAAAACATCACAGCACCCAAGTGACTACCCTTGTGACTACTTGCGCTTTATCTTCCTCTTACGCGTGCTCCTACGTGGTGCTTTCCCTGTGGCTTCAGCAGATGTGGAGGCCCACTGCTCACTTTCTTGCTGCTCCTGTCTCGACACCTTTGGTGGCCATCCTCTGGGGTTGCAAACCTGTGAGGGCTCACCAACAGTCAGCTCCTCCTGCGGCTGTGCAAGGGCTGAGACACCCATCTCAGTTGGGTGAGGACTCTGGTGGGGCTCTGACCGAGGGCTCTGCAGTGGCATGGTCGTGTGAGCGCTTGGAGAGGAGCCCCCACTTCCTTCTTGTCTGCCACCAACATCCGTCTCATGGGTCAGTGTCACTTCAGAGCTAGCAAGTGGCTTGACAGCACCTTGCTGCACTTCAGGGGGGCCATGAGGATTCATTTCTGCACTGGAAGTCCTACTCCAGCAGACTTCTATAAAGGTCTGGTTTGTATGCTCAATAGCTGACCATCACTCCTCAAGAGATGTCATTCTAGTCTGAACAATTACCATGTTTTTCATACCCTGGGGACTAAGCTCTTCCATGGCCGGAGCCATCCTCTCCTCTACCGTAGCCATCCGCTCCTTTACGGTAGCCAGCTTTACCACGGAGTTAGCCATCCTTTCCACGGAGGTTGTCAACCTTTCCGCAGTGATGCGTTCATGCGCCAATGCCTCCACAAAGGCTCTGCTCATGTTAGCGAAGGACTCCACCATTTGCTCCACACTCGCAGCGGCCCTGGAGACAAAACCTGCCAGAGATCCCTGCACCTGTTCCAGAAGTTCCAGCACCGCTTTCCTTCTGGATGGACTCGGAGGCACAGGGTCGACATGCAGCTGAGTCGAGCTGGCAGAGTCCTGTGCCCTCCGACGAAGACGCTCCACTGCTGTCCCTGTCTCCACCATCTGCTTATAGGATTTGCAAAATTGAACTTTATATTATAGAGGGTCGAATGGCAGAAGAGGCCATGATTTTAAAGACTGTTTTAAAAGAAGCCTAGGAAAAAGGGGCATTCAAAATGGCCACCAGATCCCGTGACCAACTTATTGGGACACTTTAAAATGGTTCCTGCAGTCCTCAGACAGCTTTGTGGATTCAGCCCAGAGTAAGTTCTGGAAGCCGTTTCTGAGAGAACGAAACCAGACACCCACATATACATATAAATTGGATGCAGATACAGTCAAGATCAGCCTGTAGATAAAGGCCATCTAAATGTTTAACCAGACAAAAGGGAACAGTTTCATATTCATGAGAAGAGCATCAAGGACCCATTAAGGACATCACCAGGACATTAAAAACAATTAAGGTCATTCCAGACCAGAGATGGCCCGTTACCGGCCATCCAAGAACAGTTTAAAATATAATAACTACCCCGCCAAAATTAAAACAAAAGACTAACCTGATTTGGCGCGAGATAAGGGCTTCTGATGAGAAGTATACCTGGGAACCCAGAGGTAGAGAAAAAAAGACGGCCATCGTGGAAGCGGTCCTCGTGGTGCTACCATCGTATCGGTGGCATCATCGCTAGAAGAAGTAGAAGAAGACGGTTCGAGCCGGCGTCCCACCCCGGGGTAAAACATCGGGAGATCATCGACCAACCTCGGGCCGTTGATGAAACGGGAGGCCATCGACCCACTCCGGCTCGGGAGAAGAGACAATTAAAACCGACAGAAGAAATGATGGGGGCCAGCCCGAGGCTCCTCTGACCGGGGTCGAGCAAACGATCCCCGACCCCGCCGACATCCAGACCAGCCGGTGTCCAGCCGTCCCCGACCCCCACCTCAGGAGAGAGGTGTGGCGCAGTTCGCTGGGGCTCCACCAACCACGTGGAGACGGGACGCCTGAAAGGATCAAATGCAGACCTGTTTCAAAACCTTACACTTCCTAGTTGGATTGGTGAGCATGTTTCTGGCCCTTCAGAATCAGATCTAGATAGGTTTAAGGGGGTGGACATTTAAGGGTATAATTAACATGAGTTGTTGCCCCTTGATGTTCCGTGTGTTTTCCCCATTTCATGATGATCTTTGTAGAGTATAATATGCCTGTATTTGCCTTAGTTAGTACTGTGTCGTTATGATTTGTTTGTGTTTTCCCCTCCCATGTACCCTCTTATTTGCTTGCATTTTGATTGTTTTACATTATGCAATAAAATTCCATTTCGTTTCATCAAACTTGGTCTATAAGAGTTTTCTCTACATTGTAGTTCCTGCCCCAAAGTCCAGAGTATAGAATCTAAGGGGCGAGTGGGTCGAACCACTCACGGTTTTACTGTGCAAGAGAGAGAGGCCCCTAGAGAGAGAAACCTCTGCGATCTAAAACCCCTTACATGCTGATGCTCACTTGTGATCTGTGATAAACCAGGTGCCAACACTACTCTATCTCGCGAAGGTCCCACCGAGGTGTGAGTGTCTGCGCTGGTGCTGGGTGCGCTGAATTCTGCTGAGTGCGCTGAATTCTGCTGACGCTGCACCCTCAGAGGTTGCAGCTTCCTCTGATGAGTCTTGAGGCTCAGCCTGTTCCTCCTGGCTAGTGGGGATGGGGGCTGTCGATGGTCCTGTGAGGGAGTAAAGGAAAGAGTTAGAGATGTGAGGTCAAGGTTACATGTACATTGAATTGTGCAGATGATCATAAGTCAATCTGTTAGAGCATTAGAATCATTATCAGTGGCTCATGCAATGTCAATGAGAGAGATGCCAAACTATTCTGTCACCAGCTTGCTGTGATGCGCCCGTCTGTCCGTCCCCCACTTGCGAATCGTCCTCCACTCCGGTGATCTCCAGTGCTGCCTCCTCCCAGTGGGTGAGCTGGGCTACTGAGGGAGGCCCTCCTCCCGTCCTCGTTCTTTCCCTCTTATTGTGGGCTCTCTTTTCCTGCAATGAGGGACACAAATGGAGTTTGAGTGAAAATGAAGGAGTGAGTGTAGAGAATGCATAGCATAGATGCTTAGAAGGAGTCAAAGGGCCCTCCCTGTGTGTTGTATGTTGTTTTCATTGCATCACAGTGATAGGGAGTGTGAGGGCTGCATGGTGAATAGTTAAGTGAATGTGACCATAGAGAGAGAGGCAATGGGTAAGGGTGCAGGGATGTAAGTGTCAAGTGGGATGTGGAGGAAGAGTTTGGCAAAGCAGAGTGCTGGTGAGAAGAGGCAATGGGGATCAGATTGAGGGTGATGGGATAGTCATACTCACTTTTCCTGTGTGGAGAAGGTCATTAAAACTCTTCCTGCACTGCAGCCAGGTTCTGCGGCACATAGACATTGAGTTGACCTCCTGGGCCACTTGCAGCCACACAGCTTTTGTCTGCTGGGGAGGCTTTTTCCTCCCTGAGGAAGGAAAGAGCACCTCCTTATTTGCTCTTGCTCCCTCCACCAGAGCTTGGGGGGAGGCCTCATCGAATCTTGGAGCACACTTTGGTCTACTGGTGGACATAGTTGGTGAAGGAAGCATTCAGAACAATGGGCATAAAGTTTAAAAGCTGAAAAAGAAGCAAGGCTGCTTGCAGGCCTTAAATCCAGCAGCATTGATGATGTCATCGGAGGCGACTTTCTGTGTGAAAAGGCTCATTGAGCCAGGGGTTCCCACACGCTGGAAATCAAGTGCCCAATTAGGGCAATATCGCACTTTTGTCCCACTTCACATTGGAGTCGGGATCCCGACACGACGACCACCTGACACGCCCCCAGCCCACCCGCAATGGCAAAATCCAGCCCGTTAACTCTGTTTCTCTCTCCATGGATGCTGCCTGACTTGCTGAGTGTTTCCAGCATTTTCTGTTGTTATTTCAGATTTCCAGCATCCGCAGTATTTTGCTATTGTGCAAAAAAATTGTCTGCTGTTACTTTTCTCTGTTATTTGCATTCTTGAACATTGCAATACATGCCCAACCATCTTCAGCTGCTTCATCAATGGCCTTTCCTCCAACATAAGGTCAGAAATGGGAATATTCGTTAATGACTGCACAGTGTTCAGTGTCATTCACAACTCCTTAGATAATGAAGCAGTCCATGCCCACATGCAACAAGACCTGGATGACATTCAGGCTTTGGCTGATAAGTGGCAGTAACATTCATGCCACACAAGTGCCAGGCAATGACCATGTCCAACAAGTGAGAGTCTAACTACCACCCCTTGACATTCAATGGCATTACCATCGCCGAATCCCCCACCATCAACATCCTGGGGGTCACCATTGACCAGGAACTTAATTGGACCATCGTATAAATATTGTGGCAACAAGAGCAGGTCAGAGGCTAGGTATTCTGCGGCGAGTGTCTCACCTCCTGAATCCTCAAAGCCTTTCCACCATCTACAAGGCACAAGTAAGGGGTGTGATGGAATACTTTCCACTTGCCTGGACGAGTGCAGCTCCAACAACACGCAAGAAGCTCGACAATATCAAGGACAAAGCAGCCCGTTTGATTGGCACCCCATCCACCACCTGAAACATTCACTCCCTCCACCACTGGCGTACCGTGGCTGCAATGTGTACCATCTACAAGATGCACTGCAGCAACTCACCAAGGCTTCTTCGGCAGCACCTCCTATCTAGAAGGACAAGGGCAGCAGGTGCATGGGAACACCATCACCTCCAAGTTCCCCTCCAAGTCACACACCATCCTGACTTAGAAGTATATCGCCGAACCTTCATCGTCGCTGGGTCAAAATCCAGGAACTCGCTCCCTAACAGCATTGTGGGAGTGCCTTCACCACACGGACTGCAGCAGTTCAAGAAGATGGCTCACCATCACCTTCTCAAGGGCAATTAGTAATGGGCAATAAATACTGGTGTTGCTAGCGACGCCCACATCCCATAAAAAAAGAATTAAAAAAAATACAATGATAATGGAGTTGTTGACTAAGCATAGCAATAATTCTCCATCAATTAGCCTACAACAGACCCAGACATGACATGAGGAAACCCCCAATGGTGGAGAGCTTTGGGAACCATAGGTCCAAAGTCTCCTGTTCCTCCCAAGCATGTTACACTTACCACATGTCATGTCTCAAATTACTCATACTGTATCCCAAAATGTTATTGTACATGTGGTTGTTTTATTCAGTTTAATTATTGCTTGTCATTGTAAACTTGGAACAGGATCACAGAGTGAGAATACAGGGCACTTAGGCAACCGCTGATCTTTTTAAACACACAGGCATGCTCACAACCTTCTGTTTTACTAGACCACCGGAAGTATCGCTGTGCTGCCCAAGTTGGCTTGTTAGTGGCTGAAGGATCAAGCGGCAAGTATTATGGCAACACAAGCTGCATGTTCAAACTCACATGAGGTGGATGTTGCCTTGAGCACTTTTAACAATTCTCTCTCTTGGCTGTATCCTTTTCACGTCTAATCACAGGAGAAGACCGCACGTAACATGAAGCAGCACTTGCAGAGAGGAAACCTTGTCTCCCCAAGGAAAGGGCCATGGGGAAATTAAGCGTGCCGTTAATGTAAGGGGGTGGGGAAGGCAGCATTTGGAGGCCTCCCATCGGCTCACGTCTAGTATTGCTTACTACTTTTGGCTCCTGTTTTTGGGAGTGACCAGATGTGTCCCCTGGCTGGCAAGAGAGGGGAACACCCTGCAGATGTGTAAGGTCACTGCAAAATAAGCAAGGGATTCTGATGAATGAGCAGTCATGGGCCAAATGATAATGTTCCTTATCAGGGCATGGAGGGATAGTTGGTAGCACGGCTCCCTGTATAAAATGCCACATGTGCCCAATGATGAGAATGTCAAGGTGACTACCGGCCGCCTTGTAAAAATAAGCCTTGCTGGGACATTGAGCAACAGCAGTGTCTCAACAATAACTTGCATTTATATAGTGCCTTTCTTTAATGTAGTAAAACAGGAGCGTTATCAAACAAAATTTATCACTGGGCCACATAAGGACAGGTAACCAAAAACTTAGTCAGAGAGAGTATCTTAAAGGAGAAGAGAGAGGTAGAGAGGTGGAGATGTTTAGGGAGGGAATTCCAGAGCTTAGGGCCTGGGCAGCTGAAGGAACGGCCGCCAATGGTGGAGTGGTTAAAATCGGGGATGCGCAAGAGGCCAGAAATGGAGGGCTGCAGAGATCTCCACAGTTGGCAGAGGACCCAAACCCCTTTATGGTAGGTGTGTGGCACGTGCCTTTGCATCTACCATGGGATGGTGTCCACCACCATAAAAGGCACTCAAGTAACTTTGTCGGTGGCCTGGGAATGGCGGTCCGGTTCTGCTGGAAGAATGGATGCTGTAAAATGGGGAAATATTTTAGGTAGGCATGGGATTGGTTTTATAAATGGGAATGGTTCCCTGCTCCTTGATTTGTGTGCTAGGAGTGGGCTGGTTATCACAAACACTGTTCCAACAGCCAGTTAAGAAAAAGGCATCATGGATGCATTCAATGTCTCGACAATGGCATCTGATAGACCAGTGTTGCCCTATAGAAATCACTGGCCAGCCAAAGGAATGGCTACTGCAACACTGTTTTAGCCAAATGTACTAATTTGAGTAGAAAACGCCTTACACACAATAAGGAAGGTAAATGCACTTCACGCAGTTATTTACCTAACAAACATTTACCACCATTCGGTGCAAAACTTTTAATTTCACCGCAGCTGGACTTCTAGCATGAATTTATCAGACCAAGCTCATCTTAGTGTACATTCTAGGTTTTTGTACAGGAGTTGCGAGCGTTTTTTTGACTTTCTCAGTGTGATTGTTGGGGATGTTGACTTGCTCAATGAGGAGCGCCAGACTGCCCCTGCTCTTCGTCCAGGACGCGATTGGATGCTGCTTGCTGTTTGCCATGATGTGCCCGGTTGGAGCTGTTCGTTATTGACTGTGATTGCTTTCTTCTGCTGACCTGGAGCAGTTATTCTGATTGTCAAGCTGACTATGATGACAGCTCCCCTCTCCATCTAACGTTTCTGCTGTTTCCGAGGTCTTTTCACCTATATTACACACCATTTTAGCAGATTACCAATAAGTAATGACCAAGAAAGCAAAACACATATACCGATCAAAAAATACTCACACACTCTGAAATTTAAATGATCATTTTACCAAAAAATGCACAAAAAGGTTAAAGTACACATGCACATGTCATGCGAATATGAGTACTGAGATCACATCCCCACTGGCAGAGTCTCTTACTCATTTTTTATTTACTAATCAAAACTGTAGTTAGCCACATCTGGATTCCCAATTAGCCACATGTGATTAATGGCTAATATCTTCGATGACACTGTGATGGACGACATCATTGTGCATCAGAGGGATCTTCATAATGTCAAGATCACCTCTGCCATATGTGGAAATGACTGCTGGACTGATCATCGAACATGTCCTTAGTGGTGACATGCGAAGATGTCCATAGTGGTGATGTCAAGACACCTCGTGGCAGCAGCGAAGCGTCCAAGGCGATTGGATGTTGACAGATTGAAGAATTATGATGTTCAAGCAATACTGTGGGAAGCTCACAGAAGCCCTTTCAAATATCTAATACACCTCCGGGTAATACTAATATCAAAGTTTTTTTAAATTTGTATATGGGATGTGGACATCGCTGTCAAGGCCAGAATTTATTGCCTATCCCTAATTGTCCTTGAGAAGGTGGTGGTGAGCCGCCTTCTTGAAATGCTGCAGTCCATGTGGTGAAGGTCCTCCCACAGTGCTGTTAGGGAGGAAGTTCCAGGATTTTGACCCAGCGACGATGAAGGATCGGCGATATATTTCCAAGTCAGGATGGTGTGTGACTTGGAGGGGAACTTGGAGGTGGTGGTGTTCCCATGCACCTGCTGCCCTTGTCCTTCTAGGTGGAAGAGGTCGCGGGTTTGGGAGGTGCTGCCGAAGAAGCCTTGGCGAGTTGCTGCAGTACATCTTGTAGATGGTACACACTGCAGACACGGTACACCGGTGGTGGAGGGAGTGAATGTTTAAGGTGGTGAATGGGGTGCTAATCAAGCAGGGCTGCTTTGTCCTGGATGGTGTCGAGCTTCTTGAGTGTTGTTGGAGCTGCACTCATCCAGGCAAGTGGAGAGTATTCCCTCACACTCCTTATTTGTGTCTTGTAGATGGTGGATAGGCTTTGAGGAGTCAGGAGGTGAGACACTCGCCGCAGAATGACCTGCTCTTTTTTTAATTCGTTTTTATGAGACGTGGGCGTTGCTGGCATTTGTTGCCTATCTCTAATTCTTGGCAAGTAAAATCAAGGAAAACCCAAAGATGTTTTATAAATTTATTAAGAGTAAGAGGATAACTAAAGAAAGGGTAGGGCCTATTACAGATCATGAGGGTAATCTGTGTGTGGAGGCGGGAGACGTTGGTAGGGTTCTTAATGAATACTTTGCGTCTGTTTTCACAAAGGAGAGGGGCGAAGCAGACATTGCTATCAGGGAGGAGGAGTGTGAAATATTAGATGAAATAAATATAGTGAGAGAGGAAGTATTAAAGGGTTTAGCAGCTTTAAAAGTGGATAAATCCCCAGGCCCGGAAGAAATGTATCCCAGTCTGTTAAGCGAAGCAAAAGAGGAAATAGCAGAGGCCCTGGCCATCATTTTCCAATCCTCTCTGGCTTCAGGTGTGGTGCCGGAGGACTGGAGGATTGCTAATGTGGTACCCTTGCTTAAAAAGGGAGAAAAGGATAGACCGAGTAATTACAGGCCAGTCAGCCTAACCTCGGTGGTGGGAAAATTATTGGAAAGAATTCTGAAGAACAGGATAAATCTTCATTTAGAAAGACATGGATTAATCAAGGATAGTCAGCACGGATTTGTTAAGGGAAGGTCGTGTCTGACAAACTTGATTGAATTGTTTGAGGAGGTATCAAGGAGGGTGGATGAGGGTAGTGCATTTGATGTAGTGTAGATGGACTTCAGCAAGGCTTTTGATAAGGTTCCACATGGCAGACTGGTCATGAAGTTAAAAGCCCATGGGATCCAGGGCAAAGTGTCAAGTTGGATTTAAAACTGGCTTGGAGGCAGGAAGCAGAGGGTAATGGTTGATGGGTGTTTTTGTGACTGGAAGGCTGTTTCTGTGGGGTTCCGCAGGGCCCAGTACTAGGTCCCTTGCTTTTTGTGGTATATATCAATGATCTAGACTTGAATATAAAGGGTATGATTAAGAAGTTTGCAGATGAGACTAAAATCGGCTGTGTGGTTGATACTGAAGAAGGAATCTGTAGACTGCAGGAAGATATCAATAAATTGGTCAGGTGGGCAGAACAGTGGCAAATGGAATTCAATCCAGAGAAGTGTGAGGTAATGCATTTGGGGAGGGCTAGCAAGGGAATACACAATAAATGGTAGGACACTGAGTAGTGCAGAGGAACAAAGGGACCTTGGAGTGCATGTCCACAGATCCCTGAAGGTAGCAGGCCAGGTAGATAAGGTGGTTAAGAAAGCATACGGAATGCTTGCCTTTATTAGCCGTGGCATAAAATAAAAGAGCAGGGGGGTTATGCTGTTAGGTAGGGAGTTCCAGGATTTTGACCCAGCGATGATGAAGGATCGGCGATAAACTTCTAAGTCAGGATGCTGTGTGACTTGGAGGGGAACTTGGAGGTGGTGGTGTTCCCATGCGTCTGCTGCCCTTGTCCTTCTAGGTGGAAGATGTCGCGGGTTTCGGAGGTGACCCGAAGAAGCCTTGGCGAGTTGCTGCAGTGCATCTTGTAGATGATACACACTGCGGCCACGGTAAGCCGGTGGTGGAGGGAGTGGGTGTGGAAGGTAGTAGAGGGGGTGCCAATCAAGCGGGCTGATTCGTCCTGGATGGTGTCGAGCTTCTTGAGTGTTGTTGGAGCTGCACTCATCCAGTATTTATCTGGCTGGTCCAGTTAAGTTTCTGGTCAATGGCGAACCCCCAGGATGTTGGTGGTGGGGGATTCGGCGATGGTAATGCCGTTGAATGTCAAGGGGTGGTGGTTAGACTCTCGCTTGTTGGAGATAGTCATTGCCTGGCACTTCTGTGGCGTGAATGTTACCTGCCACTTATCAGTCCAAGCCTGAACGTTGTCCAGATCTTGTTTCATGCGGGCATGGACTGCTTCTTTATCTGAGGAGTTATGGATGGAACTGAACACTGTGCAATCATCAGCGAACATCCCCATTTCTGAACTTATGTGTATGGATGGTTATTGATGAAGCAGCCGAAGATGGTTGGGCCTAGGACATGACCCTGAGGAACTCCTGCAGCAATGTTCTGGGACTGCGATGATTGACCTCCAACAACCACAACCATCTTCCTTTGTGCTAGCTATGACTCCAGCCAGTGGAGAATTTTCCCCCCGATTCGCATTGACTTCAGTTTTACTAGGGCTCCTTCATGCCAGACTCAGTCAAATGCTCCCTTGATGTCAAGGGCAGTCACTCTCACCTCACCTCTGGAATTCAGCTCCTTTGTCCATGTTTGGATCAAGGCTGTAATGAGGTCAGAGCCAGTGGTCTTGGTGGAACTCAAACTGGGCATCAGTGAGCAGGTTATTGGTGAGTAAGTGCTGCTTGATAACACTGTTACATAAGAACATAAGAAATAGGAGCAGGAGTAGGCCAATCGGCCCCTCGAGCCTGCTCTGCCATTCAATAAGATCATGGCTGATCTGATCCTAACCGCCAATCGACTATCACAGAACCATCTCCTGAATCTAACAGAATTAGACACACGAAATAGGAACAGGATCAGGCTACACGGCCCCTGGGCCCGCTCCGCTACCCACAGGGCCATGACCGATCCGAACCTAGACTCATGTCCAAATTCCTGCCCGCTCCCCGTAACCCTTAATTCCCTTTACTTCTAGGAAACTGTCTATTTCTGTTTTAAATTTATGTAATGATGTAGCTTCTACAGCTTTTTGGGGCAGCATATTCCATGGACCTACCACCCTCTGAGTGAAGTAGTTCCTCCTCATCTCAGTTTTGAAAGAGCAGCCCCTTATTCTAAGACTATGCCCCCTAGTTCTAGTTTCACCCATCATCGGGAACATCCTCCCCGCATCCACCCGATCCAACCCCTTCACAATCTTATATGTTTCAATAAGATCGCCTCTCATTCTTCTGAACTCCAATGAGTAGAGTCCCAATCTACTCAACCTCTCCTCATATGTCCATCCCCTCATCCCTGGGATTAACCGAGTGAACCTTCTTTGTACTGACTCAAGAGCAAGTATGTCCTTTCTTAAGTATGGACACCAAAACTGTACGCAGTATTCCAGGTGCGGTCTCACCAATACCTTGTACAACTGAAGCAATACCTCCCTATTTTTATATTCTATCCCCCTAGCAATGAAAGCCAACATTCCATTGGCCTTCTTAATCACTTGCTGCACCTGCATACTAACCTTTTGAGTTTCGTGCACCAGGACCCCCAGATCCCTTTGTACTTCAGTACTTTCCAGTTTCTTGCCATTAAGATAATAACTTGCTCTACGATTTTTCCTGCCAAAGTGCATAACCTCACACTTTCCAGTATTGTATTCCATCTGCCAAATCTCTGCCCACTTACTTAGCCTGTCTATGTCCCCTTGCAGGTTTTTTATGTCCTCCTCACTCACTACTTTCCCCCCCATCTTAGTATCATCTGCAAACTTTGATATGTTACACTCGGTCCCCTCCTCCAAATCGTTAATATAGATTGTAAAGAGTTGGGGACCCAGCACTGACCCCTGCGGAACACCACTAGTCACTGATTGCCAGTCTGAGAATGAACCATTTATCCCAACTCTCTGCCTTCTGTTAGATAGCCAATCCTCTATCCATGCCAGAATATTACCCCCAATCCCGTGATTTTTTATCTTAAGCAATAATCTTTTGTGTGGCACCTTGTCAAATGCCTTTTGGAAGTCTAAATACACTACGTCCACTGGTTCCCCTTTATTCACCCTATATGTTACTTCCTCAAAGAACTCCAGCAAATTTGCCAAACATGACTTCCCCTTCATAAAACCATGCTGACTTTGTCCTATTAAATTATGATTATCCAAATGTCCTGTTACTGTCTCCTTAATAATGGACTCCAAAATTTTACCTACCACAGATGTTAGGCTAACCGGTCTATAGTTTCCAGCCTTCTGTCTACTGCCCTTTTTAAACAAGGGTGTTACATTAGCAGTTTTCCAGTCTGCTGGGACCTTTGCCGAGTCCAGGGAGTTTTGGAAAATTATTACCAATGCATCCACAATCCCTACCGCCACTTCCCTCAAGACCCTAGGATGTAAGCCATCAGGTTCAGGTGATTTATCCGCCTTGAGTCCCATTATTTTACCGAGTACCACTTCCTTAGTGATTTTGATCGTGTTTAGCTCCTCCCCCCCTTTAGCCCCCTGTTTGTCCAGTGTTGGGATATTCTTAGTGTCTTCTACTGTTGATGACACCTTCCATCCCTTTGCTGATGATTGAGACTAGACTGATGGGGCAGTAATTGGCTGGATTGGATTTGTCCTGCTTTTTGTGTACAGGACATACCTGGGCAGTTTTCCACATTGTCGAATAGATGCAGGTGTTGTAGCTGTAATGGAACAGCTTGGCTAGAGGCACAGCTAGTTCTGGAGCACACTTCTTCAGCACAACAGCCGGGATGTTGTCAGGGCCCAGAGCTTTTTGCTGTATCCAGTGCGCTCAGCCGTTTCTTGATATCACTTGGAGTGAATCGAATTAGCTGAAGACTGGCTTCTGTGATGATGGGGACCTCAGGAGTAGGCCGATATGGATCATTCACTCGGCACTTCTGGCTGAAGATGGTTGCAAACGCTTCAGCCTTGTCTTTTGCACTCACGTGCTAGGCTCCACCATCATTGAGGATGGGGATATTCATGGAGCCTCCTGCTCTCGTTAGTTGGTTAATGGTCCACCACTATTCACGACTAGATGTGGCAGGACTGCAGAGCTTTGATCTGATCCGTTGATTGTGGAATCGCTTAGCTCTGTCTATAGCATACTGCTTCTGCTTTTTAGCATGCATGTAGTCCTGTTTTGCAGCTTCCCCAGGTTGGCACCTCATTTTTAGTTACGCCTGGCACTGCACCTGGCATGCTCTTCTACACTCCTTATTGAACTAGGGTTGGTCCCCTGGCTTGATGCTAATGGTAGAGTGAGGGATGCGCCAGGCCATGGGATGGATGGATCTTTTAAATGTGGTATATCAGGTGACCAAGCAGACAAATTCATATCTTGATGACACCAAGATTGGTTTCATGAGAACGACGAACCATCCGACTTCTGCTTGATAGGAAGAGGAGCACACATCAAAATTTACTTGCTGACCTCAGTTCGGTGACAAGAAGACTACTTAGAGAAACCTTTGCCACAAAGTGCAGATCAAACTACGGCAAATACAAGACCGATGGTGGGACGTTAAGACTGCAGAGTACCTGGATATGCTGACAGGCATCACAAGAGATGGTTCTACACAGAATTAGATGTTGTCTATGGTCCTCATCGTGGTACCAGTGAAGAGCAGAGATGGTAGATCACTGATGACGGATTGAGAGCTAATATCCCAATGATAGGTATAACACTTTGAGGAGTTGCTCAACACTCTATCGTCTATTGCTGAGTAAGCATTAACCACAAGAGACCAATGTTGACATCATGGATGCTCCAATAACCATTGGGGAAATAGAGGCTGCCCTGAGGTCTATGAAGAACGACAAAGCACAGGGACCAGTTGGCAATCCTGGAGAGATTTACAGGATTGGATGTAGAGCTCTTACTGAGCAGCTGCACAAGCTGTTCTGCTTAATCTGGACCTAAAGCATGCAATCATCATCACAATATATAAAAATAAAGGAGAAATGTCTGACTGTGATAACTATCGGGGCATCTCATTCCTATTGATAACTGGCAAGATTTTGAGCGGTGCTAGGCAAGGCTACACAATTGGCTGGGTTGGCCCTTCCCCTTGAGCACCTGGAGATGCAGAAGAATATACTGTACATTCAATCGCCTTGGACGTTTCGCTGCTACTACCTGGCGTCCTTATAGCTTGCTTCTGAATTTTAGTGGACAGGAGGCTTCCAGAATCTCAATGCGGCTTCAGTGCTAGCCGTGCGACCACAAATATGACCTTTGTAGTGAGAGAAGGGCTTTGAGCTACAACTTGTGAATACAAGACGCAAGAGAAGGAAGGATCAACAACATCAGCGGGGTCAACAGGAGACCCCCCCCAACCAGGAACGTGGTCATGTGAAACTTGTGGTAAACAATGTCTGTCACATATTGACCTGCACAGACATCAGCGCACCCATCTACTGTGAACACATGCTCCTTTCTTTGTTGGCACCAGCATCCTTGAGAATGAGCGAGAAACTACTACTACTCTCTTGATTGTATCCCACACTGCTGAATTTCAGTTTAACACAATGAAATTTCTTGCCATGTGCAAATATGTTTCAAGGGTACATTGCAGCAAACTTTGTACAGTATGTTCTTCTGCACCTCCAGCCAAATGTGTAGTCTTGACCTACAACCTCAGAGCATCCAGTGTTACCCACTCCTATAGTGACGAGTTCCTGCACAGAGATATCCACTCCAAGGTTAGTGATTTGCAGGTGAAACCAGATTGCAACAGCTATAATTTTCTGACCCAGAAGGAGGGACTGGGTCAAACCGCAATCCCTTGAGGCAAACTGGGAAACCCATCAAATGTCTCCGTCACTTCCATCCCCCGCTGAGGGAGCAGTCAGAAGGAGCACAAGGTTAAGAATGAGAAGAGACACCCATACATATTCACTAAGGGGATCCATTGTGGCAAAATACATTGAACACATTGGGCTCAATTTTGCCAGGCCCGAGGAGGCGGGATTGGAGGCGTGTGAGGTGCTAAAATCGCAAAAAATGGCGGGCGGCTCTGACCCCGCCTCCAGTCCGCCTCCAAGCAATTTTCCCAGAATCGGGGTTTCAGACCCAGTTTCCATCCTGCCTCCAAGAGGCGGGATAGGCCCTTAAGGCCCTTAAGAACCAGTTAATTGCCTCTATAATCCCATTTTGAGAGGCCTTTCTGATTTTAACACTTTTCCCCCGTCGTGTACATATCCTCTGGAACACGCCAGTTAATCCTGGCGACCTCACAAGTGGATTGCTTACTAACAGCTGCAGCTCCACCATTACAAAGGAGTTTTCACCAATCATCATTTGCAGGTGGCAGAACTTTGTTGTCTCAGGTCTGGGGGAGCTTTTAGCAGGCGTACTCATTGTTGTGGAAGTTTGGAGCCTGACACCCATCTCCAGTGTGACCTCCTGGGTAACCCCTCTCCCCACCTTCACTGAACGCTTCCTCAACTGAGGCATATACCAGAAGCATGGGAACCATTTATTTCCTTTCCTCCTGGACATCAGATTCAGATGAAGAACAGCCATGGCAGCAGCAGAACCATGAACAACAGCAGCACCAACAGCAGCAGCAACAACAGTAGCGACAAGCTGCTGCTCACCCACCTGACACTGCACAGACCAGAAGGCACCAGCGTGCGACCACATTGCTGTCCGGGATGCAAGGGACGCATTCATGTTGGCCAGATTTGCTTAGCCTGCACAATCAAACACTTTTGCTTCGCACCTTCTTACCAGAGCATTGACAATGGACAAGAACCTGCAGATTCCTATCACTCTGACCACCATACTGACAATTGCAAGTCGCTCTAAGCCCTCAATGTGGAAGTCCCATTTGCAAAATGACACACGCCACAACTTCAACAGTTTGCCATCAGAATTTTTTATCACAACCAGCAACTGATGGCATTTCAAAAATAAACACAACCTAACACCCAAGTGACTACCCCTGTGACTACTTGTGTATTATCTTCCTCTTATGCATGCTCCTACGTAGTGCTTCCCCTGTGGCTTCAGCAGATGTGGAGACCCCTTGCTCACTTTCTTGCTGCTCCTGTCTCGGCACCTTTGGTGGCCGTCCTCTGGGGTTGCGAACCTGTGAGGGCTCAGCAACAATCTGCTGCTCCTGCAGCTGTGCAGGGGTTGAGACGCCAATCTCAGTTGGGTGAGAACTCTGGTGGGGCTCTGACCGAGGGCTTTGCAGTGACATGGTCATGTGAGCGCTTGGAGAGGAGCCCCCACTTCCTTGTTCTCTGCCACCAACATCCCTCTCATGGGTCAACCCCACTTCAGAGCTAGCAAGTGGCTTGACAGCACCTTGCTGCACTTCAGGGGGGCCATGAGGACCCGTTTCTGCACTGGAAGTCCTAATCCAGAGGACTTCCATGAAGGTCTGGTTTCTATGCTCAATAGCTGACCATCACTCCTCAAGAGATGCCAGTCTATTCTGAACAATGACCATGTTTTCAACACTCTGGCGACTTAGCTCCTCCATGGCCGTAGACATCTTCTCCTCTACCATAGCCATCCTTTACACAGAGGTTGCCATCCTTTCTGCGGTGATGCCTTCATGCGCCAATGCCTCCACAAAGGCTCTGCTCATGTTCGCGATGGGCTCCTCCATTCACTCCACACTTGCAGCGACCATGGAGACAAAACCTGACAGAGACTCCTGCACCTGTTCCTGGAGTTCCAGCACCGCTCTCCTTCTGGATGGACCCGGAGGCACAGGGTCAACATGCAGTGGAGCCGAGCTAGCAGAGTCCTGCGCCCTCCGACGAGGACTCTCCACTGCTGTCCCTGTCTCGACCATCTGCTGATGTTCACTTGTGAGCCGTGATACACCAGGTGACAACACTACTCTATCTCGCGAAGGTCCCACCGAGGTGTGAGTGTCTGCGCTGGTGCTGGGTGCGCTGAATTCTGCTGAGGCTGCGACCTCAGAGGTTGCAGCTTCCTCTGAGGAGTCTTGAAGCTCAGGCTGTTCCTCCAGGACAGTGGGGACGGGGGCTGTTGATGGTCCTGTGGGGGAATAAAGGAAAGAGTTAGAGATGTGAGGTAAAGGTTGCATGCACATTGAATTGTGCAGATGATCATAAGTCAATCTGTTAGAGCACCAGAATCATTATCAGTCACTCATGCAATGTAAATGAGAGAGATGCCAAACTATTCTGTCACCAGCTTGCTGTGATGCGCCCGTCTGTCCATCCCCAACTTGCGAACCGTTCTCGACAACGGCGATTTCTAGGGCTGCCTCCTCAGCACTTGTGAGCTGGGCTACTGAGGGTGGCCCTCCTCCTGTCCTCGTTCTTTCCCTCTTAGTGTGGGCTCTCTTTTCCTTCAATGAGGGCACAAGTGGAGTTTGAGTGAGAATGCAGGAGTGAGTGCAGAGATTCCATAGCATAGATGCTTAGAAGGAGACAAAGTTGTGTGTTGTAAGTTGTTGTCATTGCATCACAGTGATAGGGAGTGTGAGGGCTGCATGGTGAATAGTTAAGTGCATGTGACCATAGAGAGAGAGGCAATGGGTAAGGGTGCAGGGATGTCAGTGCCAAGTGGGATGTGGAGGAAGAGTTTGGCAAAGCAGAGTGCTGGTGAGGAGAGGCGATGGGGATCAGATTGAGGGTGATGGGAAAATCATACTCACTTTTCCTGTGCGGAGAAGGTCATGAAACCTCTTCCTGCACTGCAGCCAGGTTCTGCGGCACATAGAAATTGAGTTAAACATAAGAATTTAAGAACATAAGAAGTAGGAGCAGGAGTAGGCCATACGGCCCCTCGGGCCTGCTCCGCCATTCAATAGGATCATGGCTGATCCGAACCTACACTCACGTCCACTTCCCTGCTCACTTCCCATAACCCTTAATTCCCTTATCAGCTAGGAAGCTGTCTATCTCGGTTTTAAATTTATTTAATGTCGCAGCTTCCACAGCTCTCTGAGGTAGCAAATTCCATAGATTTACTACCCTCTGAGTGAAGAAGTTTCTCCTCATCTCAGTTTTGAAACGGCAGCCCCTTATTCTAAGATTATACCCCCTAGTTCTAGTCTCATCCATCAGTGGAAACATCCACACCGCATCCACCCGATCAAGCCCCCTCACAATCTTATATGTTTCGATAAGATCGCCTCTCATTCTTCTGAATTCCAATGAGTAGAGGCCCAACCTACTCAACCTTTCCTCATAAGTCAACCCCCTCATCTCTGGAATCAACTGAGTGAACCTTCTCTGAACTGCCTCGAGAGCAAGTATATCTTTTCTTAAATATGGAAACCAAAACTGTACGCAGTATTCCAGGTGTGGCCTCACCAGTACCCTGCATAACTGAAGCAAGACTTCCCTGCTTTTATACTCCATCCCCCTTGCAATAAAAGCCAAGATTCCATTGGCCTTCCTGATCACCTGCTGTACCTGCATACTAACCTTCTGTGTTTCATGCACCAGGACCCCCAGATCCCTTTGTACTGTAGCACTTTGCAGTTTCTTTCCATTTAGATAATAACTTGCTCTTTGATTTTTTCTGCCAAAGTGCATAACCTCACACTTTCCAACACTATATTCCATCTGCCAAATTTCTGCCCACTCACTTAGCCTGTCTATGTCCTTTTGCAGGTTATTTATGTCCTCCTCACTCACTGCTTTCCCTCCCATCTTTGTATCGTCGGCAAACTTGGATATGTTGCACTTGGTCCCCTCCGCCAAATCGTTAATATAGATTGTAAAGAGTTGGGGTCCCAGCACTGACCCCTGCGGAACACCACTAGTTACTGATTGCCAGCCCGAGAATGAACCATTTATCCCAACTCTCTGTTTTCTGTTAGATAGCCAATCTTCCACCCATGCCAGTATATTACCCCCAATCCCTTGATTTTTTTTATCTTGTACAATAATCTTTTGTGTGGAACCTTGTCAAATGCCTTTTGGAAGTCCAAATACACCACATCCACTGGTTCCCCTTTATCCACCCTGTTTGTTACGTCCTCAAAGAATTCGAGCAAATTTGTCAAACATGACTTCCCCTTCATAAAACCATGCTGACTCTGTCTGATTAAATTATGCTTATCCAAATGTCCTGTTACTGCTTCTTTAATAATGGACTCCAACATTTTACCAACCACAGATGTTAGGCTAACTGGTCTATAGTTTCCAGCCTTTTGTCTACCTCCCTTTTTAAATAAGGGCGTTACATTAGCAGTTTTCCAACCTGCTGGGACCTTTCCTGAATCCAGGGAGTTTTGGAAAATTACCACCAATGCATCCGCAATCCCTACCGCTACTTCTCTCAAGACCCTAGGATGTAAGCCATCAGGTCCAGGGGATTTATCCGCCTTAAGTCTCATTATCTTACCGAGTACCATCTCCTTAGTGATTTTAATCGTGTTTAGCTCCTCCCCCCCTATAGCCCCCTGTTTGTCCAGTGTTGGTATATTTTTAGTGTCCTCTACTGTAAAGACTGATACAAAATATTTGTTCAGCATTTTTGCCATCTCCATGTTCTCCACTACTAATTTCCCGGTCTCGTCCTCTAAGGGACCAACGTTCACTTTAGCCACCCTTTTTCTTTTTATATAACTGTAGAAACTCTTGCTATCTGCTTTTATATTTTTTGCTAGTTTACTTTCATAATCTATCTTCCCTTTCTTAATTAATCTTTTAGTTATTCTTTGCTGGTTTTTAATTGCTTCCCAATCTTCTATCCTCCCACTAGATTTGGCTACTTTATATGCCCTTGTTTTCAGTCGGATACTATCCTTTATTACTTTACTTAGCCACGGATGGCTGCCTTTTCTTTTACGCCCCTTTTTCCTCAGTGGAATATATTTTTCTTGAAAGATGTGAAATATCTCCTTGCATGTACACCACTGCTCATGTACCGTCTTACACCTTAATCTGTTTTCCCAGTCCACTTTAGTCAACTCTGCTCTCATACCTTCATAGTCTCCTTTATTTAAGCTTAGTACGCTGGTTTGAGATCCAACTCTCTCACGCTCCAACTGAATTTGGAATTCAACCATGTTATGGTCACTCATACTAAGGGGATCCTTTAATAGGACATTTTTTATTAATCCTCCTGGGCCACTTGCAGCCACACAGCTTTAGTCTGCTGGGGAGGCTTTTTCCTCCCTGAGGAAGGGAAGAGCACCTCCTTATTTGATCTTGCTCCTTCCACCAGAGCTTGGAGGGAAGCCTCATCGAACCGTGGAGCACACTTTGGCCTATTGCTGGACATAGTCACTGAATGAAGCGATCACAACAGTGGGCATAAAGTTTAAATTCTCCAGAAGAAGCAAGGCTGCTTCCAGGCCTTAAATCCAGCAGCATTGATGACGTCATCGGCGGCGACTTTCTGTATGAAAAGACTCATTGGGGGAAAAATTCAGTATCGCCCCATTTGGGGCGCGATTATCGACCGGGTGCAAAGATTAGCGCCTGGTACTAATTATCGCCTCCGACTGCAAACTTGGCTTTTATCGCCCCTGGAGGTGATTGGAGCGCTAAATCAGGCGCTTCACGCCTGTCTTAAGGTGCAAAGGCCGAGGAGCGAGACTCTACCTCAGAGCGCTGGCAGAGCTCATGTGATGTCAGTCAGCAATGTAACACAGACACACTGGCACCTGTTCTTAAAGGGGAGGGTTCATCTTACTCTCCATCCACACCCTGCTCATTGCAGCCTTGAATCTCGGCCTGGAGAGACCTGTACATCAAATCTGCTGGAAAGAACAATGGAGAGACCCAGGGAAAGAGCTCAGAGTGCAGCCCCCACAGTCTCTTCCAAATCGATACAAGGAAGGGCAAATCAAAATGAACCAGTAAAGTGCTGCTCAGTACCCAAAACTCCTTCACACAGTGTTGAATCTCTCCAGAAGTCTCTCTCTCTCTCTCAGGATGCATGGTGCAAAAATGTCACCGACAAAAAAAGGCAGGAAGTGGTCGCCTTTAAATAGTGCTCCCCCAGTCCCTTCCTGACTGCAAAACGCTCCCCTCAACCTGTCGATGCTAGCGGCAGGCGGTAAGGCAGGGGGCGCCACTCAATACCTGCTCCGGGGCATTGCGCACTCGACTGACGTCACGATCTGCCGGTGCAGTTAATTTCGTGAGCGACGCAAGCATCGCCGCGCACGGGCGCTAGTTGCTTTGCACCCCATTAGCGCCCTCTTAAGGCGCTAATAGGAGGCGCAAACCAACTGAATTTTTCCCCCATTGGGCCAGGGATTTCCACTCGCTGGAAATCAAGTGCCCAATTAGGGCAAAATCGCACTTTTTTCCTACTTCACATCGGAATCGGGGTCCTGACACGAAAACCACCTGATACACCCCAGCCCACCCCCATGGCAAAATCGAGCCCATTAGCTCTACAAACTAATACCAAAGCAAAATACTGCAAATCTGAAATAAAAACAGAAACTCACCCCAGCTCTACATACTCAAGCGTTCATACAGCTGCAATTGACTGAGTGTACAGTGGACTGGATTTTCTTCTGCGGTATAGGGGTAGAAATCAAGGAAAATTTGGTGTGATGCCTACCACCACATTCCTGCCCCATCATAGCTTTTCCTCGGCTCGCTCCATCTCCAACCTCCCTTTCCTCTCCAAAGTCCTTGAACGTGTTGTCGCCTCCCAAATGTGTGCCCATCTTTCCCGTAACTCCGTGTTTGAATCCCTCCAATCAGGTTTCCGCCACTGCCACAGTATCGAAAAGGCTCTTATCAAAGTCACAAATGTCATCCTATGTGACTGTGACAAAGGTAAGCTATCCCTCCTCATCCTTCTCGACCTGTCTGCAGCCTTTGACACAGTTGATCACAGCATCTTCGTCCAAAGCCTCTCCACCGTCGTCCAGCTAGGTGGGACTGCACTTACTTGGTTCCACTCAAACCTATCTAATCATAGCCAGAGAATCACCTGCAATGGCTTCTCTTCCCACTCCCGCTCCGTTACCTCTGGTGTCCCCCAAGGATCTATCCTTGGCTCCCTCCTATTTCTCATCTACATGTTGCCCCTCGGCGACATCAGCCAAAAATACAGCACCAGTTTCCACATGTACGCTGACGACACCCAGCTCTACCTCCCCACCACCTCTCTCGACTGTCTCGAAATTGTCAGACTGCTTCTCCGACATACAGTTCTGGATGAGCAGAAATTTCCTCCAACTAAGTATTGGGAAGATCGAAGCCATTGTCTTCGGTCCTCGCTACAAACTCCGTTCCCTAGCCACTGACTCCATCCCTCTCCCTGGCAACTGTCTGAGGCTGAATCAAACTGTTCACAACCTTGGTGTCATATTTGACCCTGAAATGGGCTTTCGACCATATATCTGCGGCATGACTAAGACTGCCTATTTCCCCCTCCGGAACAGCGCCCGACTCCGCCCCCCCTCAGCTCTTCAGCTGCTGAAACCCTCATCCATGCCTTTGTTACCTCTAGACTTGACTATTTCAACGCACTGCTGGCTGGCCTCCCACGTTCTACCTTCAGCTCATCCAAAACTCGGCTGCCCGTGTCCTAACTCGCACCAAGTCCCGTTCACCCATCACCCCTGTGCTCGCTGATCTACATTGGCTCCCAGTTAAGCAGCGCCTCAATTTTAAAATTCTCACCCTTGTTTTCAAAACCCTCCATGGCCTCGCCCCTCCCTATCTCTCTAATCTCCTCCAGCCCCATAACCCTCCAAGATATCTGCTCTCCTCTAATTCTGGGCTTTTTAGCATCCCCAATTTTAATCGCTCCACCATTAGTGGCCGTGCCTTCAGCTGCCAAATCTCTAAGCTCAGGAATTCCCTCCCTAAACCTCTCTTTCTTCCTTAAAACCTACCACTTCGACCAATTTATTGGTCATCTGCCCATATGTGGCTCAGTGTCAAATTTTGTTTCATATCACTCCTGTGAAGCACCTTGGGACGTTTTACTACTTTAAAGGTGCTATATAAATACAAGTTGTTGTTGTTGTTGTTGCTCCAGCAGTCATGATGACTGACCACTCCTTCACCACCACAACTACATGTAAGTGACAGTGGGGAGGAAGGGCCAGGAAAACTGCCCGATTTTCCTGCCTTCTGGCATTGCTACCGCTGACCCCAGAGAGCTGCAGGGATCCGGGACAGCAGCAGAAGGCCGGCTAGTTCTCTGATTGGCGGGAGAGGAACCAGCAGTGGTGATCTCTCCTTCCATAAGGACCCACATCATTCATATCCTGAAGGACGTGGTCCTGAAAACAGGCATAGATCCCATTCTGGGCCTACTGAAGACCCCAGCACTTAACCTGTTTACATTCTTCCTCCCACTCTGTTTGCTGTTTAATGACTCATAGAAACATAGAAGATAGGAGCAGGAGTAGGCCATTCGGCCCCTCAAGCCTGCTCCGCCATTTAATGAGATCATGGCTGATCATCCAAATTCAGTACCCTGTCCTTGCTTTCTCCCCATATCCCTTGATCCCTTTAGCCTTAAGAAATATATCCAACTCCTTCTTGAATATATTTAATGAATTGGCCTCAACTGTCTTCTGTGGTAGAGAATTCCACAGGTTCACCACTCTCTGGGTGAAGAAATTCCTCCTCATCTCAGTCCTAAATGGCTTACCCCTTATCCTTAGACTGTGACCCCTGATTCTGGACTCCCCTGCCATTGGGAACATCCTTCCAGCATCTAGTCTGTCCAGTCCTGTTAGAATTTTATAAGTTTCAATGAGATCCCCTCTCATTCTTCTAAACTCTAGCGAATATAAGCCCAATCGACCCAACCTCTCCTCATACGTCATTCCTGCCATCCCAGGTATCAGTCTGGTGAATCTTCGCTGCACTCCCTCCATGGCAAGAACATCCTGCCTCAGATAAGGTGACCAAAACTGCACACAATACTCAAGGTGTGGTCTCACCAAGGCCCTGTACAACTGCAGCAAAACATCCTTGCTCCTGTACTTGAATCCTCTCGCTATGAAGGCCAGCATACCATTTGCCTTCTTAACCGCCTGCTGCACCTGCATGCTTACCTTCAGTGACTGGTGCACAAGGACACCCAGGTCTCATTGCACTTCCCCTTTTCCCAATCTATTGCCATTCAGATAATAATCTGCCTTCCTGTTTTTGCCACCAAAGTGGATAACCTCACATTTATCCACATTATACTGCATCTGCCATGCATCTGCCCAATCACCCAACCTGTCCAAATCATACTGGAGTTTCTCGGCATCCTCCTCACAGCACACACAGCCACCCAGCTTTGTGTCATCTGCAAACTTGGAGATATTACATCTAGTTCCCTCATCTAGATCATTAATATATGCCCAGAAATTCGGGTTGCGGGCTTCCCGTGGGTGCAAGCCCCCAACCTGCACTTACCTACCGCGCCGGCCGTTGAGCTGTGGGCCCACGTGGAATTCCGATCCTGGGCCTCCTCCAACTGCCGGCACAGTTAGTTTGATGCGTTCCCTGGGATCACGTGGGCCATGGAGAGCCAATGGTAGCAGGGAATGCTTCATTCATAAGTTTGACAGGCGAATCGAATAACCTGGGCTGTAGAGAGGGCTTTAAACTAATTAGTGGGGGGGAGGTTTTAAGAGAGCAAAAAATAAAAATGACAGCGGAGAAGGCAAAGAGCAAGGTAGCAGTGGGGGAATTAAAAACCAGAGCGTGTCAGGAAGGGACAGAATGTATAATGGTAAAGTAGTAAAGCGGGTAAAAGCAGGAATAAATTGTCAGAAAACATATTTGAAAGTTCTTTATCTGAATGCACGCAGCATTCGTAACAAAATAAACGAGTTGACGGTACAAATAACTACACATGGGTATGATCTGGTGGCCATTACGGAAACATGGCTGCAAGATGATCATGACTGGGAACTAAACATACAAGGGAATTTGGCAATTAGGAAGGACAGACAGGAAGGAAAGGGAGGTGGGGTTGCTATGTTAATCAAGGATGGAATCACTGCAATAGTCAGAAATGATATTGGGTCAAAGGATCAGGATAGTGACACAGTTTGGGTGGAGATAAGGAATAATAAGGGGAAAAAGTCACTAGTGGGCATAGTCTATAGGCCTCCTAACAGTTGCAACTCTGTTGGTCGGTGTATAAATCAGGAAATAGTTGGGGCTTGTAATAAGGGAACAGCTATAATCATGGGGGATTTTAAATTTCATATTGACTGGACTAATCAAATTGGGCATGGCAGCCTTGAGGAAGAGTTCATAGAGTGTATTAGGGATGGGTTCCTTGAGCAGTATGTAACTGAACCAACCAGGGGGCAGGCAATCTTAGGTCTGGTCCTGTGTAATGAGACAGGATTAATAAAAAATGTCCCAGTAAAGGATCCCCTTGGAATGAGTGACCATAATATGGTTGAATTCCAAATTCAGTTTGAGGGTGAGAGAGTTGGATCTCAAACCAGCGTACTGAGCTTAAATAAAGGAGACTATGAAGGTATGAGAGTAGAATTGACTAAAGTGGACTGGGAAAACAGATTAAAGTGTAAGACAGTACAAGTGCAGTGGTCTACATTCAAGGAGATATTTCACATCTTTCAAGATAAATATATTCCACTGAGGAAAAAGGGGAGTAAAAGAAAAGACAGCCATCCGTGGCTTAGTAAAGTAATAAAGGATAGTATCCGACTGAAAACAAGGGCATATAAAGTAGCCAAATCTAGTGGGAGGATAGAAGATTGGGAAGCATTTAAAAGCCAGCAAACAATAACTAAAAGATTAATTAAGAAAGGGAAGATAGATTATGAAAGTAAGCTAGCAAAAAATATAAAAACAGATAGCAAGAGTTTCTACAGCTATATAAAAAGAAAAAGGGTGGCTAAAGTGAACGTTGGTCCCTTAGAGGATGGGACCGGGAAACTAGTGGTGGGGAACATGGAGATGGCAAAGACGCTGAACAAATATTTTGTATCCCAACACTGGACAAACAGGGGGCAATGGGGGGGAGGAGCTAAACATGATTAAAATCACTAAGGAGATGGTACTCGGTAAAATAATGGGACTTAAGGCGGATAAATCCCCCGGACCTGCTGGCCTACATCCTAGGGTCTTGAGAGAAGTGGCGGTAGGGATTGTGGATGCATTGGTGATTATTTTCCAAAACTCCCTGGACTCAGGAAAGGTCCCGGCAGATTGGAAAACTGCTAATGTAACATCCTTATTTAAGAAGGGAAGTAGACAAAAAGCCGGAAACTATAGACCAGTTAGCCTAACATCTGTGGTTGGCAAAATGTTGGAGTCCATTATTAAGGAAACAGTAACAGAGCATTTGGATAAACATAATTTAATAGGACAGAGTCAGCATGGTTTTATGAAGGGGAAGTCATGTTTGACAAATTTGCTCGAATTCTTTGAGGACGTAACATACAGGGTGGATAAAGGGGAACCAGTGGATGTAATGTATTTGGACTTCCAAAAGACATTTGACAAGGTTCCACACAAAAGGTTACTGATCAAGATAAAAAATCACGGGATTGGGGGTAATATACTGGCATGGGTGGAAGATTGGCTATCTAACAGAAAACAAAGAGTTGGGATAAATGGTTCGTTCTCGGGCTGGCAATCAGTAACCAGTGGTGTTCCGCAGGGGTCAGTGCTGGGACCCCAACTCTTTACAATCTATATTAACGATTTGGAGGAAGGGACCGAGTGCAATGTATCCAAGTTTGCCGACGATATAAAGATGGGAGGGAAAGCAGTGAGTGAGGAGGACATAAAAAACCTGCAAAAGGACATAGACAGGCTAAGTGAGTGGGCAGAGATTTGGCAGATGCAATATAATGTTGGAAAGTGTGAGGTTATGCACTTTGGCAGAAAAAATCAAAGAGCAAGTTATTATCTAAATGGAGAGAAACTGCAAAGTGCTACAGTACAAAGGGATCTGGGGGCCCTGGTGCATGAAACACAAAAAGTTAGTATGCAGGTGCAGCAGGTGATCAGGAAGGCCAATGGAATCTTGGCTTTTATTGCAAGGGGGATGGAGTATAAAAACAGGGAAGTCTTGCTGCAGTTATACAGGGTACTGGTGAGGCCACACCTGGAATACTGCGTGCAGTTTTGGTTTCCATATTTAAGAAAAGATATACTTGCTCTCGAGGCGGTTCAGAGAAGGTTCACTCAGTTGATTCCGGAGATGAGGGGGTTGACGTATGAGGAAAGGTTCAGTAGGTTGGGACTCTACTCATTGGAGTTCAGAAGAATGAGAGGCAATCTTAGCGAAACATATAAGATTGTGAGGGGGCTTGATCGGGTGGATGCGGTGAGGATGTTTCCACTGATGGGTGAGACTAGAACTAGGGGGCATAATCTTAGAATAAGGGGCTGCCCTTTCAAAACTGAGATGAGGAGAAACTTCTTCACTCAGAGGGTAGTAAATCTATGGAATTTGCTACCCCAGAGAGCTGTGGAAGCTGCAACATTAAATAAATTTAAAATGGAGATAGACAGTTTCCTAGCAGATAAGGGAATTAGGGGTTACGGGGAGAGGGCAGGGAAGTGGACGTGAGTCTAGATTCGGATCAGCCATGATCCTATTGAATGGCGGAGCAGGCCCGAGGGGCCGTATGGCCTACTCCTGCTCCTACTTCTTATGTTCATGTTCTTATGTAGGAAGACCTGTCAAACCTATAAATACTATAAGCCCCAAAACATCACTAAATCTTCAAATAATTTTTTTTTAAATCACATTTTTTAAATAAACTATAAATTACATAAAATAACTATTTTAAACAATAATTTAAATTTTTGAAAAAAATAATTTTATTTTCTAACGGGGCTAAAAATAAACTTACCTTTCTTTAAAGTATTTAAAAATAATAAACCTGTGGAAAAAATGTTTTAATTTTAATTAATTCACCACTTACCTTGTAAAAAGCAGGCCTTGCGACTGCTTTTTACATGTCTAACTTCTGGAGACTTACCTTCCTGAGAAAACCTGCAAAAAACGTAAGTTCAATGCGCACGCGCAGCCTCTCCTGCGTACGTGTTCCACCTCTTAACCCCTTCTTTCAGGGGACCGGAAGTGTCGGTTTCCCGCGCATGCGCATGTGGTGTAGCGGGGACTGTTGGTAAACCAGGGCCCTTAAGTATATCATTTAATTGTAGTGAAATTGTTGGGTTTGATTTGATTTAATTTAATTTGAATTAATTAAAGGGTAAGTCATGGCAGGAGAGCTCAGCCCCGTGGTATGCTCCTCCTGGCCTATGTGGGTACTCAGGGACACTCCCCGTGTCCCTGATGACCATGTGTGCAGTAAGTGTATCCAGCTGCTGCTACTGGCAGACTGCATTGCAGCGCTGGAGCTGCGATTGGATACATTCTGGACCATACGCGATGCTGAGGACGTTGTGGATATCACGTTTAATCAGTTGGTCACACCGCAGGTAAAGGCTGCACAGGCAGAAAGGGAATGGGTGACCACCAGGCAGAGTAGTAGGCGCAGGCAGGTAGTGCAGGAGTCCCCTGTGGTCATCCTCCACTCAAACAGATATACCACTTTGAATACTGTTGAGGGGGATGGCTTATCAGGGGAAAGCAGCAGCAGCCAACTTCCTGGCACCAGGGGTGGTTCTGCTGCACAGGATTGGAGGAAAAAGAGGAGTAGAGTTACAGTATTAGGGGATTCTATTGTAAGAGGAATAGATAGGTGTTTCTGCAGCCGCAAACGAGACTCCAGGATGGTGTGTTGCCTCCCTGGTGCAAGGGTCAAGGATGTCTCAGAGCGGCTGCAGAACATTTTGGAAGGGGAGGGTGAACAGCCAGTTGTCATGGTGCATATAGGTACCAACGATATAGGTAAAAAATGGGATGAGGTCTTAAAACCTAAATATAGGGAGTTAGGAGGTAAATTAAAAAATAGGACCTCAAAGGTAGTAATCTCAGGATTGCTACCAGTGCCACGTGCTAGTCAGAGTAGAAATAGAAGGATATTTCAGATGAATACATGGCTAGAGGAATGGTGCAAGGGGGAGGGATTCAAATTCTTGGGACATTGGAACTGGTTCTGGGGGAGGCGGGGCCAGTACAAACCCAACGGTTTGCACCTGGGTAGGGCTGGGACCGATGTCCTAGGGGGAGTGTTTGCTAGTGCTCTGGAGGAGGGTTTAAACTAAAATGGCAGGGGGTTGGGAACCTGTGCAGGGAGACAGAGGAAAGGGAAACAAGGATAAAAGCAAAAGATAGGAAGGAGAAAAACAAAAGTGGCAGTCAGAGAAAACAGCAGTTTAAATCAAACATGGCCACAGTAAATAATAATTCTAAAAGGTCTAAGAGCGTTAAAAAAACAAGCCTGAAGGCCTTGTGTCTTAATGCGAGGAGCTTTTGTAATAAGGTGGATGAATTAGCTGCACAAATAGAGGTAAACGAAAATGATATGATTGGGATTACGGAAACATGGCTCCAGGGTGGCCAAGGCTGGGAACTCAACATCCAGGGGTATTCAATATTCAGGAAAGATAGGCAAAAAGGAAAAGGAGGTGGGGTAGCATTGCTGGTTAAAGAGGGGATTAACACAATTGTAAGGAAGGATATTAGCTCTGATGATGTGGAATCTGTATGGGTAAAACTGAGAAATACCAAGGGGCAGAAAACATTAGTGGGAGTGGTATATAGACCTCCAAACAGTAATGCGGAGGTTGGGGATGGCATTAAATGGGAAATTAGAGAAGCGTGCAATAAGGGCACAGCAGTTATCATGGGTGACTTTAATCTACATATAGATTGGGCTAACCAAATTAGTAACAATACTGTGGAGGAGGAATTCCTGGAGTGTATACGGGATGGTTTCCTGGATCAATATGTCGAGGAACCAACCCAGGCCATTTGAGACTGGGTATTATGTATTTTCCCCCTCTTAATTAATCCCTTTGTCCTCCTTTGCTGAATCCTAGACTGCGCCCAATCCTCAGGTTTGCTGCTTTTTCTGGCCAATTTATATGGCCTCTCCTTGGATCTTATGCTATCCCTAATTTCCCTTGTTAGCCATGGTTGAGTCACCTTTTTTGTTTTATTTTTATGCCAAACAGGGATGAACAAATTCTGTAGTTCATCCATGCAATCTTTAACTGTTTGCTATTGCCTATCCACCGTCAACCCTTTAAGTAATGTTCCCCAATCGACACTAGCCAACTTGTGCCTCATACCATCGTAATTTCCTTTATTTAAATTCAGGACCCTAGTCTCCGAGTCAAATACTCATTTCAAGGACAGCACCTTCAGCAGTGCAGCACTGTTAAAATTAATGGGTTATCATCTCTGTTAAATTAGCAGACAGAGAAATGTCATAGGAACATAGGAACAGGAGTAGACCATTCAACTCATCGAGCCTGCTCCACCATTCAATGAAATCATGGCTGATCTGTACCTCAACTCCATTTACCCATCTTAGCTTTATATCCTTCGATACCCGTACATAACAAAAATGTATCAATCTCTGTCTTGAAAGCTCTAATTGACCCAGCATCCACAGCCTTTTGGGGGAGTGAATTCCAGATGTCCACTACCCTTTGTGTGAAAAAGGTGCTTCTGGATATCCTTCCCTAAATGGCCTAGCTCTAAGTTTAAGTTTATGTATCCTTGTTCTGGATTCCCCTACCAGAGGAAACTGTCTCTCTGTATCTACCCCAGCAAATCCTTTTATCATTTTAAATACAAATATGTTAAGCATTCGTCCGATATTATTCGACAGCACAATTTCCACACTTATTTCTTTAAAAAGTCCAACTAAAATGTTTCCTCTCAGCCATCATATTGATCACTGTAAGGATGCATTCTCCCTCTGATTGTGAAATATGGTTTTACATTGTCCTGTAAAAATTTATTAACAAGCAGTTTAATCTCAGGCTGGAGAACTCCTCTGGCTTTTCCTTACTAAGAGCACAGCTACAATAGAAACCAGCCTGGGAATGAGGTATTCCCTTTGTACTGTCCTTTTGACACTCTAATAAAACTGGCATCTGGTACAGTCTGCTTTTTCCTTCTTTCCAATTGTGAAAAGTTTTGAATTCTCTGCTCTGAATGCATCTGGCTTGAAGGATCAGCCCGTCGGGTGGAGGAGGGGGGGCGGGATGGGGGGTGGAATGTGAACCGGGATGAATTTGGCTCAAGTTTAGTGTAAATAGGCCATCAGCTCCCACATCAGCCTCCTTGCTGCCCAGCCTAACATTGTCTGCCTCAGATGACTAACAATTAATTTTCAAATAGCATTCGCCTATTACATGTCATCACGAGAAAAAACAGCGCTCCTCTGTGATGTCAGCACACAGAAAAGGTACAAAGGCTGTGCAGTTATGCACGTGCGTGGCACAGAATGCGACGAGCTGAATGGAAGTGGAGACACCCCATGCAGAGATCTTGTCATGTAAATGGAAAACACTCTTGCATTTTGCCAGAAGGAGCCAGTGCAAACAATGTAATAGAGTGCACTGAAGACGTCAAAAGCATTTGCTCAGCCCGAAAACACATTAGTTTGGGGACCTGATGAACTCAGTATTCCTGAAAGGTTTCATTTGCTGGAATATTTCTATTCAGATAAAATGCCATTATTCTTATATTCCTGTCATAAATATTTTATTTCTTGTATTGATATTTATTGGAAAGATAAGCATATTCTTTTAATTACTACAATGATGGGAATTTGATTTTTTTCCTTTTTTTTTTAAATAGATGCCTTTACAAAAAAAAATTAACAACTTCAAAAGAACCCCCCCTTAACTAAAACCTGAAGGTTCATTTGCTTAATACACTGGCATCTGTTTGTTTATAGATTTGCATTTGATTAACCTGTGGGCTTTGATACAGGTCACTGTTCCCATGGGCTGTCGATTCTGTGAAGGACAAATCTATTCGAAATGCAGGCCTGTGCACTTCACCAGGCTGATCCTTCCCATCAGAGTGAGAATCCGGTTGCCATGGCGCTTGCCCCCACTGCAAGCGTTGAGACCATTTTCCGTGTGTGACAGGACATGTTTCACGTGAAACTTTCCCTTTTATTACTGTTCCTCATTGGGCTGCAGCCTGGAACTTGGGAGTCTTCCAAGGTCCCTTGCATTTAGGCACCCACAGACGAGGCACAGCAATATTTACTCAGAATAATAAAACACAACAATAATAAATCAAAGTTAAGATCTTACTGGACAATTTAACAGTTGAGGCAAAGGAAATGAGAGATTTATTCAGATGGGCTAGCGTGGGTGAGACCGGTTTACTTTACAATTTCACCAATCAATCTGCAAGGACTCTCCTCACAGGACACTGCCACAAAGTTTCAATTGACCTCCTCCCCCTAGACTAAAATCACAGGAGTGCTGCCTATAATTGTTGGAAGGTGTGCTGCTGCTGTGAAGCCTAGCTCACTGACCGGGTGTGCTAGATCACAGCCACACTACCTTCAATTTTCAGAGCAGCATATTGGAGGTGGCGCGCCGGTGTGGATACCACTCACTCCCTCCCCATGAGGAGATTGCAAGACCTACTGAGGAGGTAGCAAGACCGATTGAGGAGGCAGAAAGACTTACTGAGGAGATAGCAAGACCTACTGAGGAGGTAGCAAGACCCACTGAGGAGGTAGCAAGACATACTGAGGAGATAGCAAGACCTACTGAGGAGATAGCAAGACCTACTGAGGAGGAAGCAAGACCGACTGAAGAGGCAGCAAGACCTACAGAGGAGATCGAAAGACCTACTGAGGAGGCAGCAAGACCTACTGAGGAGATTGAAAGACTTACTGAAGAGGCAGCAAGACCTACAGAGAAGGCAGCAAGACCTACTGAGGGGAGAGCAAGACCTACTGAGGAGATGGCAAGACCTACTGAGGAGGCAGCAAGACCTACTGAGGAGATAGCAAGACCAACTGAGGGGATAGCAAGACCAACTGAGGAGATAGCAAGACCTACTGAAGAGACAGCAAGACCTACTGAGGAGATAGCAAGACCAACTGAGGAGATAGCAAGACCAACTGAGGAGATAGCAAGACCTACTGAACAGACAGCAAGACCTACTGAGGAGATAGCAAGACCAACTGAGGAGGTAGCAAGACCTACTGAGGAGGTAGCAAGACCAACTGAGGAGATAGCAAGACCTATTGAGGAGGTAGCAAGACCTACTGAGGAGGTAGCAAGACCTACTGAGGAGGTAGCAAGACCTACTGAGGAGATAGCAAGACCTACTGAAGAGACAGCAAGACCTACTGAGGAGATAGCAAGACCATTTGAGGAGATAGCAAGACCTACTGAGGAGGCAGCAAGACCTACTGAGGAGGTAGCAAGACCTACTGAGGAGGTAGCAAGACCTACTGGCTAGGTAGCAAGACCCACTGAGGAGGCAGCAAGACCTACTGAGGAGATAGCAAGACCTACTGAGGAGGTAGCAAGGCCATTTGAGGAGATAGCAAGACCTACTGAGGAGGCAGCAAGACCTACTTACGGGGTAGCAAGACCTACTGAGGAGATAGCAAGACCTACTGAGGAGGTAGCAAGACCTATTGAGGAGATAGCAAGACCTACTGAGGAGGCAGCAAGACCTACTTACGGGGTAGCAAGACCTACTGAGGAGATAGCAAGACCTACTGAGGAGAAAGCAAGACCTACTGAGGAGGTAGCAAGACCTACTGACGGGGTATCAAGACTTACTGAGGAGATAGCAAGACCTACTGAGGAGATAGCAAGACCTACGGAGGAGGTAGCAAGACCTACTGAGGAGGTAGCAAGACCTATTGAGGAGATAGCAAGACCTACTGAGGAGATAGCAAGGCCTACTGAGGAGGTAGCAAGACCTACTGAGGAGGTAGCAAGACCTACTTACGGGGTAGCAAGACCTACTGAGCAGATAGCAAGACCTACTGAGGAGATAGCAAGACCTACTGAGGAGGTAGGCAGACCTATTGAGGAGATAGCAAGACCTACTGAAGAGGCAGAGCAAGAGCTACTGAGGAGGCAGCAAGACCTACTGAGGAGGTAGCAAGACCTACTGAGGAGGTAGCAAGACCCACTGAGGAGGCAGCAAGACCTACTGAGGAGGTAGCAAGACCTACTGAGGAGGTAGCAAGACCTACTGAGGAGATAGCAAGACCTACTGAGGAGATAGCAAGACCTACTGAGGAGATAACAAGACCTACTGAGGAGGTAGCAAGACCTACTGAGGAGGTAGCAAGACCTACTGAGGAGATAGCAAGACCTACTGAGGAGATAGCAAGACCTACTGAGGAGGTAGCAAGACCTACTGAGGAGGTAGGCAGACCTATTGAGGAGATAGCAAGACCTACTGAGGAGGCAGAGCAAGAGCTACTGAGGAGGCAGCAAGACCTACTGAGGAGGTAGCAAGACCTACTGAGGAGGTAGCAAGACCCACTGAGGAGGCAGCAAGACCTACTGAGGAGGTAGCAAGACCTACTGAGGAGGTAGCAAGACCTACTGAGGAGATAGCAAGACCTACTGAGGAGATAGCAAGACCTACTGAGGAGATAGCAAGACCTACTGACGGGGTAGCAAGACCTACTGATGGGGTAGCAAGACCTACTGAGGAGGTAGCAAGACCTACTGAGGAGGCAGCAAGACCTACTGAGGAGGTAGCAAGACCAACTGAGGAGATAGCAAGACCAACTGAGGAGATAGCAAGACCTTCTGAGGAGGTAGCAAAACCTACTGAGGAGATAGCAAGACCTACTGAGGAGGTAGCAAGACCTACTGAGGAGATAGCAAGACCTACTGAGGAGATAGCAAGACCTACTGAGGAGATAGCAAGACCTACTGAGGAGGTTGCAAGACCTACTGAGGAGGTAGCAAGATGCTTTCCTGAGAGAAAAAAAGCACAAGAGTCCTAAGTGAATGAAAGTTAATATATTGTAATATAAAATGGAGTGTAATATATTACAGTTTGTTTGTCGATTTTAGGAGACATCATATTATGTTGGCACACTAGGAGAAATGTCCCTTTCTCTACCATCTAATTTGGCAACTGTAGAATTTCTTTGTTGTGTGCAGTTTCCAGATGCAGGTTTAATACCTTGGAGGACAGGCTCAGTGTGCAGTCAGGTGTGTGATGGATTTGATAGCTTTCTTTGCCAGCTGCTTACTAGGAATCCCCAGCTGCTATAAACCAACAAGCCCAAGCTTTAAGGAACCCGTGTCTGCATTTGAAAAAAAAAGTTTTAGCATTTTGCACAGCCTTTGTACCTTTTCTGTGTGCTGTCCTTTAACTTGAATCGCTTTTTTTATTGTTACAACATGGCTTCCCACCCCTTCTAGCTCGCAGGTCAAATAAGTCCCTCCTGCTGATCTGTGCGATATTACAGCTCTGTGTGAAGACAGTTCAGCACTAAAGGTAGAGGCGATTAAACTGGGACGGAATCTACAAGCAAAAAGCATGTTCAATACTTGTAGAAGGTGAAACAAGGTTCTCCATGATGCATATCTTTGGATGCTTAGAGCTTTAGGAATGTTTGACCTATCATTAATACGGGAAAAGGTTTCATGTACTGTATCCCCACATTTCAGAAAACCCCTCAATGATCACCAACCCCTCCCCCACAACCTCGTCCCCATCATCACCGGTGGTTGGTTTAGTATCTTTAGCTAAGAGTTAGTCACATCTATTGTTATTTTTGCATTTGAGGAGGTATAAATTAGAATGTCCAAAATCAAGTGAAATTTGTTGTACTGACTGTTTAACCTTCACTTTTAATAAATCTGATCTAATGAGGGAATGGTAGCATAGTGGTTATGTACTGATTCATCAGCTGAGGGAGGGCAGTAGGTGATAATCAGCAGGAGGTTTCCTTGCCCATGTTTCACTTGATGCCATGAGACTTCATGGGGTCCGGAGTCAATGTTGAGGACTCCCAGGGCCACGCCACTCCCTCCCGAATGACTGTGCTACCATCTCTGGTGGGTCTCTCCTGCCGGTGGAACAGGACGTACCCAGGGACTAGTAATTCAGAGGCCTGGACTAATAATCCATGAGACGTGATTTCAAATCCCACCACGGCAGCTGTGGAATTTAAAATTCAGTTAATTAATTATTTTTTTAAATCTGGAATTATAAAAAGTTAGTATCAGTAATGGTGCCCATGAAACTTTAAAAACCCATCTGGTTCATTAATTTCCTTTAGGGAAGGAAATCTGCCATCCTTACCCAGTCTGGCCTATATGTGACTCCAGACCCACAAGAATGTGGTTGACTCTTAACTGCCCTCTGAAATGGCCTAGTAAGCCACTTAGTTGTAAGAAACAATAATAATAAGAATAAATACAGATGGACCATCCAGCATCGATCTCGGCACCGGCTTCAAACACGACAACGGCACACCCAGCCCAGTCGATCCTGCAAAGTCCTCCTCACCAACATCTGGGGACTTGTGCCAAAATTGGGAGAGTTGTCCCACAGACTAGTCAAGCAACAACCTGACACAGTCATACTCACAGAATCATACCTTTCAGCCAATGTCCCAGACCCCTCCATCACCATCCCTGGGTATGTCCCGTCCCGCCGGCAGGACAGACCCACCAGAGGTGGCGACACAGTGGTATACAGTCGGGAAGGAGTGGCCCTGGGAGTCCTCAACATTGACTCCGGACCCCATGAAGTCTCATGGCTTCAGGTCAAGCATGGGCAAGCAAACCTCCTGCTGATTTCCACCTACCACCCTCCCTCAGCTGATGAATCAGTATTCCTCCATGTTAAACATCACTTGGAGGAAACACTTAGGGTAGCAAGGGCACAGAATGTACGGTGGCACTACCACCATGCTAAATGGGATAGATTCAGTACAGATCTAGCAGCTCAAAACTGGGCATCCATAAGGTGCTGTGGGCCATCAGCAGCAGCAGAATTGTATACCACCACAATCTGCAACCTCATGGCCCAGCATATGCCTCACTCTCCCATTAACATCAAGCCAGGCGACCAACCCTGGTTCAATGAGGAGTGTAGAAGAGCATGCCAGAAGCAGCATCAGGCGTAACAAAAAATGAGGTGCCAACCTGGGGAAGTTGCAACACAGGATTACATGCATGCTAAACAATAGAAGCAGCATGCTATAGACACAGCTAAGCGATCCCACAACCAATGGATCAGGTCAAAGCTCTGCAGTCCTACCACATCCAGTCATCAATGGTGGACCATTAAACAACTGCAGAGAGGAGGAGTCTCCATGAACATCCCCATCCTCAATGATGGTGGAGCCCAGCATGCGAGTGCAAAAGACAAGGCTGAAGCATGTGCAACCATCTTCAGCCAGAAGTGCCAAGTGGATGATCCATATTGGCATCCTCCTGAGGTGCGTACCATCACAGAAGCCAGTCTTCAGCCAATTCGAGTCACGCCATGTGATATCAAGAAACGGCTGAGTGCATTGGATACAGAAAAGGCTATGAGCCCCGACAATATCCCAGCTGTCGTGCGGAAGATTTGTGCTCCAGAATTAGCCGCACTTCTAGCCAATCTGTTCCAGTACAGCTACAACAATGGCATCTACCCAACAATGTGGAAAACTGAAGTACTAGTACGATAGCAAAATACTGCAGATGTTGGAAATCCGAAATAACAACAGAAAATGCTGGAAAAACTCAGCAAGTCAGGCAACATCCGTGGAGAGAAATTTGAGTTGACGTTTCGGGTTTGACCCTTCTTCAAAACTGGAGAGAAAAGGAACTAGATCGAAGGCAGGGCTGCGATCGGACAAAAGAATAAAAGAACCAAAAGAAGTAAAAGAGATTAGAAGCTAGACGAGATGGTAATAGGCTGTGATTAGGTGTAAAGTGTACTGGCAGGGCAAAAGATAGCTGCCAGGTGTGAGAGGGAAACAAAAGGAAAGGGGGGGGGAAAGGAAAGGAGTGGAAAAATATAAGTGAAAATTAAATAGGGGCCGAGGTATGTCCTGTCCTGTCCTGTCTACAAAAAGCAGGACAAATCTAATCTGGCCAATTAACACCCCATCAGTCCACTCTCAATCATGAGCAAAGTGATGGAAGGTGTTGTTGACAGTGAGATGAAGCAGCACTTACCAATAACCTGCTCACCAATGCTCAGTTTGGGTTCCACCAGGACCACTTGGCTCCAGACCTCATTATAGCCTTGGTCCAAACATGGACAAAAGAGCTGAATTCTGTTGAGTCTGTGTTTTCAAATGTAGTTATGCTGAATAACTGGACACAGACTACAGAAATAATTAAACAGGTCTTTAGTGGTTGAGGGTCAGGGCTGAACTGGGATACACTTTGCTCCACAGGGTTTATATACTGGTGTGGTCACCACCGGTACTACAATGTACAGGAGCCATCAAAAAGTAGTCCATCACCTTAAGGTATCCTCTTAAGGTGGTACAGGTTACATACACTACAATTCTTCCCCTTTTATCTTAACAGTGTACACCCCAATTTAAACATTACATGGATAACATATATACAACTTTCACACAAAACTGTTCAAAGATTCAGTCTCTGAGGAGGCCTCCTGATCCGGGCCGGATAACACCTTTCAGGGGTCTCTGGTTCTCGTTGCTGGGGTGACTCATCCATTTGTGAGTCCACAGTCCAAAGATGTGCGGGTTAGGTTGATTGGCTATGATAAATTGACCCTTAGTGTTAGGGGGATTAAATACGTGGGGTTACAGGGATAGGGTGGGATATGTGTTGGTGTAGGGGTTACAGGGATCGGGTGGGATATGTGTCGGCGCAGGCTCGATGGGCCGAAATGGCTTCTATCTGCACTGTGGGGTTTCTGTGATTCTGTGATTTGATCTCCTGTGGATTGAACATCATCATGTACGTTCGGGTCTGAGGTAGATGCTACAGGCTCAATAACTTCTTCAACTGGTGTCTCTGCCGTAGACATGGGGTCGACCCTTGTTCTCGATTCCACAAGTTGGTCAGCATGATGTCGTATTACGTTCTCTCCAACGTCTATCGTGTACATCAAGGGTCCTTGTCGGGCACGAATTGTTCCGGATTGCCATTTATCATTCCTATAGTCCCTGGCCAACACTGGTTGTCCTATTTCAAAACTCCGAGTGGCCTTGTTATTTACGTGCTGGAATTGCTTGTTTTCGACTTCCCTACGCACATTGGGTTTTAACAAATCCAACCGGGACCGCAACCTCCTGTTATAGAACATTATGGCAGGGCTTTGATTTGTCACTGCATGCGTGGCGTTTCGATATGCCATCAGGAAATTGTCCACCTTGTGTTGTAGTGGAATATGGTCTTCGCTCATGGCCTTTATCACCTTTTTGAACGTTTGTACAAATCTCTCGGCCAACCCATTTGTAGCCGGATGATATGGGGCAGATGTATAGTGTTTCACCCCATTCTTTTTCATGAATTTCTGGAATTCTTCTGACACGAACTGTGTTCCATTGTCTGAACATATTTGTTCCGGCAACCCATTCCTTGCAAATATGGTTCTTAGAACTGCGATCGTCTTCTCCGAGGTAGTGGTCGACATCTTAATCACTTCTGGCCATTTAGAATGTGCGTCTACCGCTATCAAAAACATGGAATCCATGAATGGACCTGCAAAGTCGATATGCACACGTTGCCATGGGGTTGAAGGCCATTCCCACGGATGCAGCGGTGTAATTGGAGGTGCATTTTGAACTTTTTGGCACCCTGAGCAGCTTTTAGTCAGATCCTCTATTTGTTTGTCGATACCTGGCCACCACACATAAGCCCTAGCAAGGCTTTTCATCTTGACTCCCCCCAGATGACCTTCATGCAATTCCTTCAGAACTCTCTCCCTTAATTTAGGAGGAATAATCACCCTTGTTCCATACATCAATGTTCCTTGACATACGGACAGCTGTTCTCGTCTGGCTGAGAAGGCTGGTAACAGTGGGTCGCCATGTGCTGGCCATCCCTTCACTGTCAAGTCGTAGACCTGACACAGTGTCGGGTCATTTCGGGTCTCTCTCTCAATACCCGCATTGGTGACTGATAAGCATTCGATGATGGTCGAGTGTAGGATTCGCAAAATCCAGAAAATACAGTCTAGATTGGTAAAACCCCTGAAATGGCCACATTGTGAGAACACAAGATGGAGTTGGCAGTTCTCATGGCTCAGTTCAAAAGGACACACCAGCAGTATCTTAAAGAAACCTGAGTCGCCACCGATTAGAAGATTCCAGAACTGACTGCAATTGATATGATAATATGGCTACAGCAGTAACGAACTCGTAAACAAAAATATTTGCACCTGGAGGTGTGCTAATTGCTAGCAAAATGCAAACCCATCTCTGAAATCGCTGAGCACAGAGTTAAAACCATTATCTGTACCAAACTCAGAGGGACACAGGACAGATCCCATCAGTTTCATTTACAAGACATTAAAATAAAGTACTTGCTTTTGTCAAAGCAGCCTGCCCATTACCTTGACAAAAGAAAACCCCTGATTTGGCACCGAGATAAGGACAAGGAAACAGTATAACTGTGGAGGGAGAATCGACAGCAAGACTTCTTATTCATTCAGTGAGGTTCAGACAGATCCATCACAGATTCACACAGACACGAGGTCAAGGACAAAGCGAGGAGGACCCACAAGATTGTGCAGGAGAGCAGATTCAGAAGTTCAGTCCAGATCCAAGACCATCAGGAGTTCGAAGGCCGAGTGGAAAGGAGACGATTCGAGGAGTTCGGAGGACTTTCAAGATTGTGCAGGAGAGCAGATTCAGAAGTTCAGTCCAGATCCAAGACCATCAGGAGTTCGAAGGCCGAGTGGAGAGGAGATGGTTCAAGGAGTTCGGAGGACTTTCAAGATTGTGCAGGAGGGCGGGTTCAGGAGCCGGTCCCATGAGGAAGATCGGAGATCCCGGACGTCACAGGAGTACCAAGATTAAGGACGGTTTTAAAACTCTGGTGAGCATAAAGGCCCAACTCTACCTAACTGACATAGTTGAGGTATATTTTAGCAATGGGAGGGTTTGTAACATTAAGGGTTTTGTAATTCAGGAGTGTGATTTATCCCTCGATATGTCCGTGCGCTTTTCCCACCCCCGTTTTAGTATACTGCTGATTAAGAATTGTTGTATGATTTAAGATAGTCAAAGTTATTCCTTGTGTGTAAAATTTTAGTTCCCATTGGGAGACGTGCTAATGGTTTTTGTCTAAATTGATTCTTGCATTCTCTGTGTTTATTCTCCTTGAAAATAAAGATATTTCTGATTTAAAACTCACCTTGTCTCACCTGATCCATTTGTCTTCCGAGTCACAAGTTGGGCCACACATCAAGGTTGTCTGGCAATAAGCCCAGTGTCTAGAACCGGTGAGGGGGGAGTGCTTCGGAACCGCTCACGAGCAGTGCGAAATCAAAACTGATCTAGCACACCATAAGCTCGTTAAAACGACCCCTTACAGAATGGCGACCCAGATGGGACACTGGCTACAGAAACCTTGTGTGGTGGACAAAGACTCGGGTGAGACAGATGTGATGGAAGATAAGTTAGCTTCCTACGTGTGTGGGAAGTCAATGTAGCGAAAAAATGGGTGTATGACATGTTAGGAGCTGAGCGTCCCCTAAAGGCAGCCGCTCAGTGGACGACTAGTAAAAAGCACCGCAAGGGCATTGAGAAAGCGGTATGGCTCATGTGTTATAAAAAGCAGGTTCTGGTACTGGACCACGCGGTGGCCAGTAAAGAATCTAAGATTAGGCATTTGTCCCAAGAGCTGCAGGAAAAGGTTGCAGCAGGAGGGAAAGTGCTAGTGGCCCTGGAGGCAATAAGCCAAGAGAGGGCAGCGATGGTCCGGGATCATCGGGGGAAAGTAGAGCACATGGAAAGCCAGGCCGCTGAAGTACAGCGTGAGCACCAAGCCAGGGTAGAAAGGCTAAAGGGCAAGATAGCTGAGTTAGAGGGGAGTGCTAGTTTTAGGGTAGAACATGTTGAGTACCAAGCAAGAGAATCTAGGGAAAGAGAAAGGAAGTTAAAGGCGGAAATTAGCAGTCTCACGGGGGAACTTAAGGCACAGGAGGAGAAAGTAGCCGAGGTAAAAGCAGCCTATAAGGTGGCTTGCGCTCAGGGGTTTGAGGAAGCAGACCACGGCCCCTGTAGGCAGGAAATTGAAAGCCAAAGCAAAGGGGATGATATGTCTCATTAGCCCAAAAATCGGCCAGGCCGAATTTAACGGCAACCCAGTCAGGGCAGTCCCACAGGCAGCCCCTAGAACTAAACGGGTTAGGGAACCTGAGGTTGCACAGCCACCACCCCTAGCCCCTAGTTTTCCAGAGGTCTGGGAACAGGAGCAGGTGGGGGATGAAGAACCCCAGGTAGACCAGGCTAGCCCAAGAGAGAGTGAGGGACCGGGACCGGTGTACCCCATTATACAGCGGCCATTATACAGCGGAGGTACGGACCACCCGGGAACGACGGGGAAACTGGGGACATCCAGAACCAATTCCAGATTCCACACGGTACGCAACAATTGCGTTCCATGGTGAGCTACATCCCCAAGCTCACCATGAGGGGGGACCCTTCCCTGCACTTTAGGGAGATAGAGCAGGCGGCCTGTGTGAATGACTGTGACGAGGCAGAAAAGGCCAAAATGATGCTGTTCTCCCTGGGTAGCGATCTCCTCCAGACGCTACCCGATGAGTGTAAGAGGGGTCAGGAGAATTATGGCAAGCTCAAGGAAGAGATCCTGGAGGCCATGGGGATGAACGAGGGGAGTCCGTTCTCCCGGGTAGAGAAAACAGTCCAGCTCCCCGGGGAATTCCCGCAGGCGTTCGCGGACAGGCTGTGGCCAGTCTACCAGGATGCGTGCCCGGGAATGCCGGCGCGAGCGCACCTGGACGGGGAACCGTTAGTTCACTGGCTAAGGTGCCTTATGAATAACTCCCTGCCCCGCGTTCGAATGCAGTCAATGGCTTGGTTCGACCCCCGAAACCCTCTGACCACGGAGGCGACGGTAATCCGCCAACTCACTGTCACCTTTAGAAACGGGAGGGATAGTGAGACACCCCAGCAAAAAGGGGAGGTTTGTGAGGTCAGGCCTGGTGACCAGCCCCGTAAAGAGTGGCGCCAGGAAGGGAGCCGTCCCAACCAAAGCAGGCAAATGTGCTACGGTTGCGGGAAGGAGGGGCATTGGCGCAGGGACTGTAAGAATCCCTGGAAGGACACAGGGGAAAAGGTTCCCACAGCCCCAGTCCAAAAGGCAGATACAGAAATTGCTCCCGCTGGGATCGAGTCATTTTTAGAGGCCATGCGGTCTCTTCTGACTGGCCAGGGAAGTACAGCTGCTGTAGTTCCCTCCCCCACCTCTGCCCCCCCCACAATGACTAGAGCCAGCGCAGCCTGTCGACCTGTGTCCCGCAGAAAGACATGCACAGGAAAAGACCTCCAGTAAAATGGAGGAATACCTGCGGTGCCAGGTTGCGGAGGCTAAGTTAGTTGAGCAGGCTTTAAGGGAGGAGAACGCTAGGTTAACAGCGAGGGCTGGCAGTTTAGAGGGTCAGCTAAAGGTTTTTAAAATGGTTCATGAAGATTTTCAGCCACCAGCAGCGGGTGGTGAGGGGATACCTGCCCCCAGTACAGGAGTGGGTAGGGAAGAGGAGATAAAACTAGATTACTGGCTAGCTGCGAGGTATATTAAACAGTACAAGCTGTTTAAGCCGGAGGCAGGGAAACAGACAGCAGGGGCTGAAAAGGCCAGTAAAGAGTTAAACGCTGTAGGGGAGCTGCAGCCACAGGTCACACAGGCTGGACGTGCAGCCTGCGTGAGGGGAGGAGTGGTCTCATCTAAACGGGAGACTCCCCCATTGTTCTGGGACCCAGAAGGGGAGGAGCCGGAGGTCCCAGGTCCTGTCCCTGGTCATAATGAAGCCGAGTCGGAGGACGAAGGTCCCGCCCCCAACTGCAGCGAAGGGGAGGAGCCGGAGGTTTTAGGTCTTGCCCCTCAGTGTAGCATTAGAGAGGTGGCGTCTGGGGGCGGGGACTCTCAACCTGGAGTCCCAGGTAGCAAAGAGGTGCCTGCCGCTGACCCAGAGCCTAGGGAGGCGGAGCCTGCGGGAGGAAGTCCACAGCCGGCAGTCGTGGGGAAGCCACGAACTGCAGCCAGGGCCAAAACTCGAGCCAAGGGTCCGACCCATGAGGAAACCTCATATGTGGTGACCGTCAGACGGTCAGATAGAAAACCGCAACCGAAGAAGGTCTGGTCGCCGGTTTTCGCAAAAAGAAACCCCCGTAAGAAAGCTGCGGGAAATTTAAACAGTCCACAGCCAGCAGCCACAGGCTGCCAGGGACTAGCAGCTGAGACTGATGTGGGAACGCCGCAGGGGGAGGCCTGTGACAGTCCCCGCAGACTATAAGCTGGCCGTCCAGAGACGGGCGGCAGATGTACATAGATATATATAGTTTTGGAGAATAAGGTTTAGTTATTGTTATTTTAGAATGAATGTATAAGGTATTCCATTGGATTGTTTTGTACATTGGATGGTTTTGTATTATTGAAATAAGATTATGTTACGACTCTAGGCGAGTCTGTACATTGTTTGAATGTTTTCTCCGATAGGAGATGTTTACTCAACTTCATTGTCGGAATGAGGAAAGTGCGTGGGCGAGGTACACTCCATAGTAAGGTAAACTACGGGGAAGGTCAGTTGGGGAGGGAACGGATTTGTGCTCACCCAAAGACACATGATACAAAGACAATTTGAGATGTTCATTGTATCACAGGGGGGACTGTAGGATTCGCAAAATCCAGAAAATACAGTCTAGATTGGTAAAACCCCTGAAATGGCCACATTGTGAGAACACAAGATGGAGTTGGCAGTTCTCATGGCTCAGTTCAAAAGGACACACCAGCAGTATCTTACAGCAGCCTGAGTCATCACCGATTAGAAGATTCCAGAACTTACTGCTATTGATATGATAATATGGTTACAGCAGTAACGAACTCGTAAACAAAAATATTTGCACCTGGAGGTGCGCTAATTGCTAGCAAAATGCAAACCCATCTCTGAAATCGCTGAGCACAGAGTTAAAACCATTATCTGTACCAAACTCAGAGGGACACAGGACAGATCCCATCAGTTTCATTTACAAGACATTAAAATAAAGTACTTGCTTTTGTCAAAGCAGCCTGCCCATTACCTTGACAAAAGAAAACCCCTGATTTGGCACCGAGATAAGGACAAGGAAACAGTATAACTGTGGAGGGAGAATCGACAGCAAGACTTCTTATTCATTCAGTGAGGTTCAGACAGATCCATCACAGATTCACACAGACACGAGGTCAAGGACAAAGCGAGGAGGACCCACAAGATTGTGCAGGAGAGCAGATTCAGAAGTTCAGTCCAGATCCAAGACCATCAGGAGTTCGAAGGCCGAGTGGAAAGGAGACGGTTCGAGGAGTTCGGAGGACTTTCAAGATTGTGCAGGAGAGCAGATTCAGAAGTTCAATCCAGATCCAAGACCATCAGGAGTTCGAAGGCCGAGTGGAGAGGAGATGGTTCAAGGAGTTCGGAGGACTTTCAAGATTGTGCAGGAGAGCGGGTTTAGGAGCCGGTCCCATGAGGAAGATCGGAGATCCCGGACGTCACAGGAGTAACAAGATTAAGGACGGTTTTAAAACTCTGGTGAGCATAAAGGCCCAACTCTACCTAACTGACATAGTTGAGGTATATTTTAGCAATGGGAGGGTTTGTAGCATTAAGGGTTTTGTAATTCAGGAGTGTGATTTATCCCTCGATGTGTCCGTGTGCTTTTCCCACCCCCGTTTTAGTATACCGCTGATTAAGAATTGTTGTATGATTTAAGATAGTCAAAGTTATTCCTTGTGTGTTAAATTTTAGTTCCCATTGGGAGACGTGCTAATGGTTTTTGTCTAAATTGATTCTTGCATTCTCTGTGTTTATTCTCCTTGAAAATAAAAATATTTCTGATTTAAAACTCACCTTGTCTCACCTGATCCATTTGTATTCCGAGTCACAAGTTGGGCCACACATCAAGGTTGTCTGGCAATAAGCCCAGTGTCTAGAACTGGTGAGGGGGGAGCGCTTCGGAACCGCTCACGAGCAGTGCGAAATCAAAACCGATCTAGCACACCATAAGCTCATTAAAACGACCCCTTACATGAGTGAAATATCTCGACAGGGTCAACTGCTGGTGCCTCTTCCGCTGTAGGTAGTGGCAGGCGCGACAGCCCATCAGCATTACCATGTTGCTTTGTACCTTTGAATTCGATATCATATTGATGTGCCCCTAGGAAAAGGGACCATCTCTGAAGCCTCTGCACCGTCATTACCGGAACACCCTTCTTAGGGTTAAAAATGGAAACCAACGGCTGGTGATCTGTCAGCAGCGTAAACTTTTGGCCTTGCAGGTAATGGTTAAATTTCTTAACTCCCCACACGAGGCTGAGAGCCTCCCTATCTATCTGAGCATAGTTGCGCTCTGCGGAGGTCAATGATCTGGATGCGAACGTGACTGGCCTTTCCAAGCCATTTGGAAACTTATGTCAGAACACTGCCCCGATACCATATGGAGAAGCATCACAAGCTAAGCGAATAGGCAGCGTTGGGTTAAAGTGAGCCAACACTTCCTTAGAGGTGATCAGTGCCTTGCTTTTTTGAAAAGCCCGCTTACAATCATCGCTCCACTTCCATGGTATTCCCATTTGCAAAAGAGTGTTCAGCGGGTGTAACATCATGGATAAATTTGGAAGAAACTTGTGATAATAGTTAACCAACCCAAGGAACGACCTCAACTGGGATACATTTTCCGGAGCAGGAGCTTTCACAACAGCTTCGATCTTGTCAGGTGACTTATGGAGCCCCTCCTGGTCAATGACGTGGCCGCAGTACAAGATTCGCTTTTGAAAGAACTCACATTTCTGGCGATTAATTCTGAGCCCATATTCTTTCAATCTGGTGAGCACCTGCTCCAAATTCGCGAGGTGATCCTTATCATCATCTCCTGTAATCAGGATGTCGTCCAGGTAGCATTGTGTGCCTGGAATTCCCTGCAATACCTGCTCCATGGCCCTTTGCCAAATCGCTGGAGCCGATGCCACTCCAAAAACCAGTCTATTATACCGATATAAGCCCTTATGTGTGTTGATCGTGAGATACTGGCGTGACGCTTCATCAACTTCCATCTGTAGGTACGCCTGCGCCAGGTCTATCTTGGTGAAGTGTTTCCCGCCAGACAGCGAAGTGAAGATATCTTCAATCCGCGGAAGCGGATATTGCACCGTGTGAAGAACCGGATTAACAGTGATCTTGAAATCGCCACAGATGCGAACCTTCCCAGGTTCCCCCGGCTTGTTGCTCAACGAACACTTCATGACAGGAACAATGGGTGTGGCCCATTCGCTCCAGTCCACATTTGACAGTACTCCTGAACATTCTAGCCCTTCCAGCTCTGCTTCCACAGCAGGTCGTATCGCATAAGGTACCGGTTTGGCTTTGAAAAATTTTGGGTTTGCATGTTCTTCAACCTTGATGTTTGCCGTAATTCCTTTCAGTGTTCCCAGTCCCTGTTGGAACACCTCCTTAGCATCGTCCAATATTTTGGACAGTCGTTTAGGTTTGACGTCGTCCTCTTTACAGGAATCTACAGTCAGTGCTTGTATGGAATGCCAGTCCACATTTATTCACCGGATCCATTCCCGTCCCAGTAGTGGCGGACCTCCATCAGGTAACACATACAAGTCCATTTCCTGACTTTCTTTACCATTGTAGACCACATTTACTTTTATCTTTCCGATGGGGTATACTATTTGCCCCATGTATGTTTTCAATACAATCTCCATATCCCTCAGGGGAATGTGCGAGAATAACCTTTTGTAATCTTGCTTATTCATGACCGTCAATGCCGATCCAGTGTCCAATTCCATCTTCACTTGGACTCCTGCTATCCGAAGCATGACCCAGATAGTTTGGTGGTCTGCTGTGTTACCCACATTATGTATTTTTAGACAACCCAGTTCCTTACTGCTGGAGTCTGAATCCATCTTCTGTTCATTCGAACTGTTCTCTGTCACCTTGTGTACTTTTTTGTACTTCTCCTGCGGCGACTTTTTGCTGCTGGTCTTCTTTCCTGACCGACATACTCTCGCTATGTGACCAAGTTTGCCACATTGCCTGCATTCTTTATCTTTGAACCAGCACTGGTTCTGGTCATGCGTTGTCCTTCCGCAACGATAGCACTTTACTGCGCCCAATGCCATTTCATTGGTGCTGAATTCCAATGGTCTTTGCTGTATCTCTGCAGCGCCTCGTGCTGCTGCCTCATGCGATGCTGCAATGCTGAAAGCTTTGTCCAGCGTAAGATCCTTTTCCTCTAGCAGTCGCTTCTGGGTACCTTCCCTTAGGAGCCCACACACAAACTTATCTCTCAGTGCGTCTGCTAGTCCTGTACCGAACTGACAGTACTTTGATAACTTGCGCAGTTTGGTTAAGAATTCAGTGTTGCTTTCTTCTTTAAGTTGAATTCTTTTGTAGAATTTAAATCGTTCCGCTATCAGCAGCGGCGTGGGGTTTAAATGCTCTTGCAGGATAGTAACAATATCCGCGAAACTCTTTCCTACCAGTTTATCTGGTGTTACAAGGTTCCTTAATAACCCGTACGTCTTCGCACCCATCGAGTTTAATAGGGTTAGTGCTTTCTTATCCTCCGGTACCTCATTCGTTGTACAGTAAACTTCGATGCGTTCCACATAAGTGGCCCAATCTTCCACATTGCTATCAAAAGCCGTGATGTTACCCGTTTTTGGCATCCTTGTTGAGTTTCCTTTCCTTCGGATATGATTATTATTTTTTTTTTTTTCAAAATGGCGGCTTCCCGCACTTGGTGGCTTTTCCCGCGCTTGTCTTCTCCCCCCGCCGACTCAAAATGGCGATTACTGCGCTGTTGCCGTTCTCGCCTCCCAGCGGTCCTTTATTTTCCCCGACGCTGCTGCTCTTGTTCCCCGCCGCTCCCGCGGTCCTTGTGGACATAAACGCCTTTCTGGCTGCTGCGCGTCTCTACCCCGATTGCAGTCCGGCCCCTGACACCGGCTGCGGTCATGTTCTCCGCCCTTTTCGTCGTTTCCCTCCCCTTCTCTTACTGACAACTCGGCCGACTTCCCCCCCCCGTGCCGCTCGATCGGGCTTACCCGCCGCTGTCGTCGAAGGGATGTTCACTGATGTTAGACTTCGTGGCCAGAAACCAACCCGGGTTCCCGATGGCCTCCCGTGCTATGCAGTGCCCAGCAGGATGTTGAGGGTGGAAGTCCTTGTTCGACGCCCGTCTCAGAGGCGAAGCTTCCTTTGATGTAACTGTCGCTAGGTAAGATCAGACTCGTCGCCACTGTTTAGTCTGTGTTTTCAAATGTAGTTATGCTGAATAACTGGACACAGACTACAGAAATAATTAAACAGGTCTTTAGTGGTTGAGGGTCAGGGCTGAACTGGGATACACTTTGCTCCACAGGGTTTATATACCGGTGTGGTCACCACTGGTACTACAATGTACAGGAGCCATCAAAAAGTAGTCCATCACCTTAAGGTATCCTCTTAAGGTGGTACAGGTTACATACACTACAAATTCCAGAAGTGAGGTGAGAGTGACTGCCCTTGACATCAAGGCAGCATTTGAACGAGTGTGGCATCAAGGAGCCCTCGTAAAATTGAAGTCAATGGGAATCAGGTGAAAGACTCTCCACTGGCTGGAGTCATAGCTAGCACATAGGAAGATGGTTGTGGTTGTTGGAGGTCAATCATCGCAGCCCCAGAACATTGCTGCAGGAGTTCCTCAGGGTCGTGTCCTAGGCCCAACCATCTTCGGTTGCTTCATCAATGGCCTTCCCTCTATCATAAGGGCAGAAGTGGGGATGTTCTCTGATGATTGCACAGTGTTCAGTTCCATTCACAACTCCTCAGATAATGAAGCAGTCCGTGCCCGCATACAGCAAGATCTAGACAACATTCAGGCTTGGGCTGATAAGTGGCAAATAACATTCGCGCCACACAAGTGCCAGGCATAGAGGATGGGAATGAAGTGGATTGCTAAAATTGTCATTTTAGTCATTTTCCCTTGATGTGCCATTTATTTCCCATCCTTGTTAAGTGTAAGTGTACTGCATCAATATTATCCTTTGTATAGAATCGTTCTCTGGTAATAAAATCCTGGTTTTTCTTTGCACCAAACCACTGGTCTGCTCGTGTTCTATATCACTACCTGCAAATAAGTCCAGTGGTCAGAACTCAAAAAGGGGCGAGCGATTCGAACCACTCAAAGGGGGTAGTCAGAGGCATAACTGACGAACCCAAGACACCCACACAGCAAAACCCCTTACACAAGTCAGAGGCTGGGTATTCTGTGGCGAATGTCTCACCTCCTGACTCCCCAAAGCCTTTCAACCATCTACAAGGCACGAGTCAGGAGTGTGGTGGAATACTTTCCACTTGCCTGGATGGGTGCAGCTCCAATAACACTCAAGAAGCTCAACCCCATTCAGGACAAAGGAGCCCGCTTGACTGGCACCCCATCCACTACCTTCAATATTCACTCCCTCACCATCGGCGTACCGTGGTTGCAGTGTGTACCATCTACAAGATGCACTGCAGCAACTCGCCAAGGCTTCTTTGGCAGCACCTCCCAAACCCACGACCTCTACCACCTAGAAAGACAAGGGCAGCAGGCACATGGGAACACCATCACCTCCAAGTTCCCCGCCAAGTCACACACCATCCTGACTTGGAAATATATCACCGCTCCTTCATTGTCGCTGGATCAAAATCCTGGAACTCCCTCCTTAACAGCACTGTGGGAGTACTTTCGCCGCACAGACTGCAGCAGTTCAAGAAGGCGGCTCAGCACCACCTTCTCAAGGGCAGCTAGGGATGGGCAATAAATGCTGGCCATGTCAACGATGCCCAGGAACAAATTTTAAAAAATCTGATATTGATATTTAAACTCCGTCACAGCGGAGAACCCCTGCAGAAATTGGGGAAACCGTTCAGAAATTCTACCCACGTTACTGTATCTCACTCCAGCACAGATTATTCTATAGAATAATGTATAAAAGAGAGTGTGCAAAACAATAAAGAATTGAGATAACATCATAAACAGGATATCATTTCAAACTTCATGGCATTTTCTTTTCACTGGCACTGGCCTTCAGACCAGGCAATGACAAACAGAAGCCTCGACTCAATACAATAGCAAAATACTGCGGATGCTGGAAATCTGAAATAACAACAGAAGAAAATGCTGGAAACACTCAGCAGGCCAGGCAGCATCCATGGAGAGAGAAACAGTGTTAAAGTTTCAGGTCGGAGACTCTTCTTCAGAACTGGTAAAAGTTGGAAATGTAACAGATTTTAAGCAGGTGCAGAGGCAGGGAAGCGAGGTGGGGGGGGAGGGGAGGAAGGAACTTAAGGGAGAGTCGGTGCAGAATGCAAGGCAGGAGTGGTTAACTGTTACAAATGGGGATGGCAGAATCATAAACAGCTGCCGCCTGAAAAAATGGGGGGATTATAGTCTGAAATTGTTGAACTCTATGTTGAGTCCAGAAGGCTGTAAAGTGCCTAATCGAAAGATGAGGTGCTGTTCCTCGAGCTTACGTTGAGCTTCACTGGAACAGTGTAAGAGGCCGAGGGCAGAGTGGTCAGAGTGGGAGTGGAGCAGAGAATTAAAGTGACAGGCGACCGGAAACTCGGGGTCACCCTTACGGACAGAACGGAGGTGTTCCACAAAGTGGTCACCCAATCTGCGTTTGGTCTCCCCAATGTAGAGGAGACTGCATTGTGAGCAGCGAATACAGTATACTAGATTGCAAGAAGTACAAGTAAATCGCTGTTTCACCTGGAAGGGGTGTTTGGGGCCCTGGACAGTGGGAAGGGAGGAGGTAAAAGGGCACGTGTTGCATCTCCTGCACTTGCACGGGAAGGTGAGGGGGGGAGGGGAGGGGCTGTTGGAGATGATTGAGGAGTGGACCAGGGTGTTGTGGAGGGAGCAGTCCCTTCGGAATGCTGAAAGGGGCGGTGAGGGAAAGATTACGCAGGAGGTGACGGAAATGGCAGAGGACGATCCGTTGAATGTGAAGGCTGGTGGGGTGAAAGGTGAGGACAAGGGGAACCCTATCGTGGTTCCGGCAGGGAGGGGATGAAATAATTACAAGTCCTAGCCCTGTTCGGGCTACCCCAGATCAGGCGTACTCCCCAGACGTTAACCTTCAACTTAAGTTAGAGATAGCTGAATTCTATAAGAACATAAGAACATAAGAAATAGGAGCAGGAGTAGGCCATGCGGCCCCTCGGGCCTGCTCCGCCATTCAATTGGATCATGGCTGATCCGAATCTAGACTCACGTCCACTTCCCTGCCCTCTCCCCGTAACCCCTTATTCCCTTATCAGCTAGGAAACTGTCTACCTCCGTTTTAAATTTATTTAATGTCACAGCTTCCACAACTCTCTGAGGTAGCAAATTCCATAGATTTACTACCCTCTGAGTGAAGAAGTTTCTCCTCATCTCAGTTTTGAAAGGGCAGCCCCTTATTCTAAGATTATGCCCCCTAGTCCTAGTCTCACCCATCAGTGGAAACATCCTCACCGCATCCACCCGATCAAGCCCCCTCACAATCTTATATGTTTCGATAAGATTGCCTCTCATTCTTCTGAATTCCAATGAGTAGAGGCCCAACCTACTCAACCTTTCCTCATAAGTCAACCCCCTCATCTCCGGGATCAACTGAGTGAACCTTCTCTGAACTGCCTCGAGAGCAAGTATATCTTTTCTTAAATATGGAAACCAAAACTGCACGCAGTATTCCAGGTGTGGCCTCACCAGTACCCTGTATAACTGCAGCAAGACTTCCCTGCTTTTATACTCCATCCCCCTTGCAATAAAAGCCAAGATTCCATTGGCCTTCCTGATCACCTGCTGTACCTGCATACTAACCTTCTGTGTTTCATGCACCAGGACCCCCCAGATCCCGTTGTACTGTAACACTTTGCAGTTTCTCTCCATTTAGATAATAGCTTGCTCTTTGATTTTTTCTGCCAAAGTGCATAACCTCACACTTTCCAACATTATATTCCATCTGTCAAATTTTTGCCCACTCACTTAGCCTGTCTATGTCCTTTTGCAGGTTTTTATGTCCTCCTCACTCACTGCTTTCCCTCCCATCTTTGTATCGTCGGCAAACTTGGATACATTGCACTCGGTCCCTTCCTCCAAATCGTTAATATAGATTGTAAAGAGTTAGGGTCGCAGCACTGACCCCTGCGCTTAAATGGGTCAAAAGGTTCAGGCTATCCCTCCCTAAAGGAAAGGAACGCATGAACATGTTACCGTCCTCCGGATAGCACTTTTAATAAGTTTATCTAGACTGTAACCTTTCGGATATTATGAGGGTCCGGAATACCCCCAGAATTCTGCAACTCCTTACAAAAGAGTGTACAGAAATTGGGTTTGAGAGTTTATACTGAAATACTCTTTGAGACAATTCTAAAAATATAGGCCTAGAAATTTGGTATAGCCGCGTTTGGGGCGCTAGTCCTGGCGATGCGCAAAGCTTAGCGCCAGGCGCAATTTAGCGCCATCTAGCGCAATATTGGGTTGCAGCTCCCCTAAAGGTGATTGCGGCGCTAAATCAGGTGCTGCACGCTACTCTTAAGGCGCTAACCTGGCGGCGCAACCCAATTTCGCAGCGGCAGGGTGCAGCGAGGGTGTTGTCAATAATCACTTTCCCTGAGACACACTGGCGCCGGCCAGCTCTTAAAGGGGCAGGTCAATTGGCATCACCAGACACACTCACTGCCTTGTAGGCCTTCAAAGCGGTGGGAGCCTACCTGTGGCGCACCAGCCTAGCAAGACATGGAAAGGGTGAGGCAGAGGGCGGAACACCTCACTGATGGGGCATTGGATGCTTTGGTTGGCGCAGTGGAATCAAGGCCAAGGAAGATGGTCGGAATGTGATTTATGTTTTGGACAGTCTCCCGGGTGTGAGAGGCAGTTATGTGTCAGTGTATTCGTTTTGCTTTCTGTTGCCATAGCTTTCTCATGTTTGAAGGAACCACATTTTGTGTAATGAAACACTTTCTTCATTTACAATGGCCATGCCTTCTATTTACATGCATCTTGCCCTTCACAGGCTTGGGGGTATCAGACCGGTTCCATTCCTGTTCTTGGAATGGCAGCAAGCATTCCGTGAGAGGGGCCTAGAAGCTACTTCTGATCAGCCTCTGACGCGCAGCCTGAGAAGAGCCGCTCGTATAGAAGTTCAGGCCAGCAGGCATCTTCTCAGCCACCGACAGAGATGTCCTGCACCTTATCTGAGGCTGCAGATCTGGCTGAAGCAGCTGGCACAGCTCAGTCACCACCTCCTTTCTAAATCGCAGCCTTCTGACACACTGCTCCTCCGGCATGTTCATGTAGGAAAACTGCTGTCGGAAAACCTTGCCAGCGTAAGGTCTGCTGTGGCGACGTCTGTTGGCCCTCCTCCATCTGGCCATGCCTGGCCCCCTCTCCCAGCGTCTCAGTGCCCTTTCCAGATGATTCAGCAGCAGGACGTTCCCCTCCAATGCAGCCCCCATAATAAGTGCCCACAGGAAGGTTCCCCATTGTCAAGGCTCACCAACAGCAAGGTGATGGTCAGAAGGCTGAAGATCGTCTGCTTGCGCTGGCTCAGTGGTCAAATGGCTCTCAGTGTGCAGCTCAGCAACTCTTTGTAGCTCTCGAGGAAGTTGTGCTTCAAAAATGGCTGCCGCTTTGAAACCACACCAGTCCCCTTTAAATAACGCTCCTCCAGCCCGAGAGTGAGTTGGTAAGGTCCAGGTAAGCTGTCAGTATTAGCGCCAGGTGCTACGGAGGGGGGCGCCACTGAATTTCCGGTCCGGGGCGCCCAAAAGGCGTTGCACACTCAAATGACGTCATAATCAGCCTGCGCCCATGAGCGGGCGCTAAGATTTAGCGCCGACGTGAAATGCATGCTCAATATGGGGCAAGGCGCTAGGCGCCTCGCGCCAGCCCGGAAATTGGCTAGCGCCCCACTTCTCGGCCTCTTTAGACGTTAATCGGTGGCGCTAACAACCGAATTTCTCCCCCACATAGTTTTATTTAAGAGCGACATTCATTTAACAGCTGTTGATTCAGTCGCAACTTTAACAATTCAAAATATAAATAGCTTACATTTCTTACTTCTCAGAGATCCTTATTCTCAAATCTTTACTTAATTACATTTCTATATTTCTCACTTATTTCTAAATCCAGAACATCCACCAAAATTAAATATCTTGATTACCTGAGATTCAAAGTTAAAAACTTACAGATGGTGCCTGTAAAGTTGAGAAACGCTTGGCCCGTTCAGCGACTTCTGCCTTTCTGTTTGAAAAGGTCTATCTTTTATGCCCTTTTTGCAGTGGTTTATTCTTTGAAGTTCTCTGCTGATGTAAGCTAATTGTCTTTATGGATACCTCTGTTGAATGCTTTCTTTCTTACTGTCAATTCAACGACTGCATGCATAATTATGTCTCTACCTTTAGGTGTTTCAAAAACTATCATAAAAACAATATGACAGCAATGGTTTCTGTTTGATGCCATTCTTACCGAAGGTTTTCCATTCAATTCTTAATATTGGCTTTACTGGTTTTAGCAGACGTTGAGTCTCCTGACTGCTCCAAGTTCAATACCAACACAATATAATTGCTTGGTGTATTTATTGAAGTCATATCTTCAAAGTGTTCTTGTTGGTATCATATTTACTATGTATAAATTAAAGACACTGACTGAGTGTTTACTTGTTTTCTAGCTATCTCAATTAGTTGCATATTTAATCATGTTTCCTGTCTTCCAAGTTTAACATAAAAACTATTTGACCAGCAGGTGTTTCTTTTACTTGATGTCATCTTTTCAAAGGCACATGGATTTTTAATATTCTGTTTCTGTTTCCCTGAGTGTTAGCTTATAACACCTTAAACTGGGCATTTCATTGTGTTCCCTCCAAACTCCAGACCTTTCGGAAGCGCCAAACTGCCATTTCAATAGGGTCATTGTTTTAGTATATTTAACTAATTCCCATTTCAAAGCTTGTATGATTACAACTTTGTTAAACAACTGATCTTTATCTCAGAAGCCTGTATTTCTGTTTGCAGCCTGTGTCTCCGAGGCTTTAGATTTTTAAACCCAGTATATCATGTATTAATAAATATCAGAATTCTGTTCATATTATGGTGTATCTTTCTGAAATATGGCTTATTCCTTCACAGGGAAGGGGTGAGAGCAGAAATGCAGGAATTGGAACGGACATGGTCGAAGGCCGTGTCAACCACGGTAGAGGGGAATCCACGTTTGAGGAAAAAGGAAGACATATCAGAAGCACTGGTATAGAAGGTGGCATTGTCAGGACAGATGCGGCGGAGATGGAGAAACTGGGAGAATGGAATAGAGTCCTTACAGGAAGCGGGGTGGGAGGAAGTGTAGTCCAGGTCGCTGTGGGAGTCAGTGGGCTTGTAGTGGCTGTTTGTCAATAGCCTATTGCCAGAAATGGAGACAGAGATGTTGAGGAAGGGAAGGGAAGAACATAAGAACATAAGAACATAAGAAGTAAGAGCAGGAGTAGGCCATACAGCCCCTCGGGCCTACTCCACCATTCAATAGGATCATGGCTGATCCGAACTTAGACTCACGTCCACTTCCCTGCCCGCTCCCCGTAACCCCTAATTCCCTTATCGGCTAGGAAACTGTCTATCTCCGTTTTAAATTTATTTAATGTCGCAGCTTCCACAGCTCTCTGAGGTAGCAAATGCCATAGATTCACTACCCTCTGAGTGAAGAAGTTTCTCCTCATCTCAGTTTTGAAATGGCAGCCCCTTATTCTAAGATTATGCCCCCTAATTCTAGTCTCACCCATCAGTGGAAACACCTCCCAGCATCCACCCGACCAAGCCCCCTCACAAACTTATATGTTTTGATAAGATCGCCTCTCATTCTTCTGAATTCCAATGAGTAGAGGCCCAACCTACTCAATCTTTCCTCATAAGTCAACCCCCTCATCTCCAGAATCAACCGAGTGAACCTTCTCTGAACTGCCTCGAGAGCAAGTACAGGAAACTTTCGATTAACCGGCCCCTAAATAACCAGAAATGTCGGTTAACCGGCAAAATTCAGGAGCAGGTTCAGGTAACTTTTATTACTTTTATTACTCTATTTGTTGCTGTGCAAGGGTGTAGCTGCAGCTGTTACTAAGCTACAGAGATGCTTGCAAATTGTGCCGATTGTTCTGAACAGGGTTTGTTGCTTTATACGGAGCTCTCAGCTCCATATCTTTTACTATAGCGTTCGGTTAGCCGAAATTTTTGATGAACCGGCACCACGTCGGTCCCGTTTGTGCCGGATACCAGAAAGTTTCCTGTATATCTTTTCTTAAATATGGAAACCAAAACTGTACGCAATATTCCAGGTGTGGCCTCACCAGTACCCTGTATAACTGAAGCAAGACTTCCCTGCTTTTATACTCCATCCCCCTTGCAATAAAAGCCAAGATTCCATTGGCCTTCCTGATCACTTGCTGTACCTGCATACTAACCTTCTGTGTTTCATGTACCAGGACCCCCAGATCCCTTTGTACTGTAGCACTTTGCAGTTTCTCTCCATTTAGATAATAACTTGCTCTTTGATTTTTTCTGCCAAAGTGCATAACCTCACACTTTCCAATATTTATATTCCATCTGCCAAATTTCTGCCCACTCACTTAGCCTGTCTATGTCCTTTTGCAGGTTTTTTATGTCCTCCTCACTCACTGCTTTCCCTCCCATCTTTGTATCATCGGCAAACTTGGATATGTTGCACTTGGTCCCCTCCTCCAAATCGTTAATATAGATTGTAAAGAGTTGGGGTCCCAGCACTGACCCCTGCGGAACACCACTAGTTACTGATTGCCAACCCGAGAATGAACCATTTATCCCAACTCTGTTTTCTGTTAGATAGCCAATCTTCCACCCATGCCAGTATATTACCCCCAATCTGGTGATTTTTTATCTTGTGCAGTAATCTTTTGTGTGGCACCTTGTCAAATGCCTTTTGGAAGTCCAAATACACCACATCCACTGGTTCCCCTTTATCCACCCTGTTTGTTACGTCCTCAAAGAATTCGAGCAAATTCGTCAAACAGGACTTCCCCTTCGTAAAACCATGCTGACTCTGTCCGATTAAATTATGCTTATCCAAATGTCCTGTTACTGCTTCCTTAATAATGGACTCCAACATTTTACCAACCACAGATGTTAGGCTAACTGGTCTGTAGTTTCCAGTCTTTTGTCTACTTCCCTTTTTAAATAAGGACGTTACATTAGCAGTTTTCCAATCTGCTGGGACCTTTCCTGAATCCAGGGAGTTTTGGAAAATTACCACCAATGCATCCGCAATCCCTACCGGTACTTCTCTCAAGACCCTAGGATGTAAGCCATCAGGTCCAGGGGACTTATCCACCTTAAGTCCCATTATCTTACCGAGTACCATCTCCTTAGTGATTTTAATCGTGTTTAGCTCCTCCCCCCCTATAGCCCCCTGTTTGACCAGTGTTGGGATATTTTTAGTGTCCTCTACTGTAAAGACTGATACAAAATATATGTTCAGCGTTTTTGCCATCTCCATGTTCCCCACTACTAATTTTCCGGTCTCGTCCTCTAAGGGACTAACATTCACTTTAGCCACTCTTTCTTTTTATATAACTGTAGAAACTCTTGCTGTCTGTTTTTATATTTTTTGCTAGTTTACTTTCATAATCTATCTTCCCTTTCTTAATGAATCTTTTAGTTATTCTTTGCTGGCTTTTAAATGCTTCCCAATCCTCTATCCTCCCACTAGATTTGGCTACTTTATATGCCCTTGTTTTCAGTCGGATACTATCCTTTATTACTTTACTTAGCCACGGATGGCTGTCTTTTCTTTTACGCCCCTTGAGTTGGAGATGGACCATGTGAAGGGTGGAAATTGGAAGCAAAGTGAATTAAATTTTCTAGTTCGGGGCGAGAGCAGGAAATGGCACCAATACAGTCATCAATGTACTGAGGTGAGGGAGGAGACCTGAGTAGGGCTGGAACAAAGAATGTTCCACATATCCCACGAAAATGCAGGCATAGCTAGGGCCCATGCGGGTTTGGTTCGAACTGTTGCGCTGTTGTATCCCATGATTTTGAAGTATGCTAATGCTAGGTTTTTATTTTACTGCACCTTACAGTGAGAAAGCGCACTAATGTATGGTCCATTGTAATGGTTGGATTATTTTACGGTGCCTTAAAGTGCACACCAATCAGGAGCCTGCACCACCCACCATATGGTTTTCTAAAGACAGCAGCAGTTATTGCATCACATGACAACATGGGGGAAGAACAGTATTGGAACATAGGAGCGTGGCCAGGCTGTTGGACCCATTGAGCGTGCTCTTGCATTTAATTAGCCATGCCAGCTGAACAATAATAAGAAAGATCCTCAGATGTATCACATACTTTGTGCAGTCTCGGGCATCCATTATAGAAAGAAAGAAAGACTTGCATCTATATAGCGTCTTTCACAACCTCAGGACATCCCAAAGCGCTTTAAAAGAAAGAAAGGCTTACATTTATATAACGCCTTTCACGATCACCGGACGCCTCAAAGCGCTTTACAGCCAATTAAATACATTTGAAGTGTAGTCATTGTTGTAATGTGGGAAATGCGGCAGCCAATTTGCGCTCAGCAAGCTCCCACAAACAGCAATGTGATAATGACCAGATCATCTGTTTTAGTGATTTGATTGAGGGATAAATATTGGCCAGGACATAGTGTCATGCGTTCTTTTATATCCACCTGAGAGAGCAGGCGGGGCCTGTTTAATGTCTCATCCGAAAGATGGCACCTCTGACAGTGCAGCACTCCCTCAGTACTGTACTGGAGTGTCAGCTCAGATTTTTGTGCTCTGGTGTGGGATGCGCCAATTAAGTTCTTTTGAAGTGTTTTAATGCGGCAGCCAATTTCCACACAGCAAGCTCTTACTAACAGCAATGTTAACCTGATAATCTGTTTTAGTGATGTCAGTTGCTAGTTAATTATTGGTTAGGAGACTGGAGAGAACTCCCCTGCTCTTCGAAATAATGCCATAGGATCTTCCACCTGAGAGGGAAGATGGGGCCTCGATTTAACATCTCATCTCAAAAACGGCACCTCTGACAGTGCAGCACACCCTCAGTACTGCACTGAATTGTCAGCCCGGATTATGTGCTCAAGTCCCTGGAGTGGGTGCTTGAACCCACAACCTTCTGACTCAGAGGCGAGAGCGCTACCAACTGAGCCATGGCTGATACTTTACAGGATAGTCAAGCCACTAAATAGTTGTAAAATAGATTTCCTGGCTTAGAAATTCGACGCACCCATTTTTGAGTGCACGGGGAGGGGTTGCATGGAATAATCCCTGTGCCTTAATGGTGAGGCTCGAGGTGCCCCTGATATTGGGCCTCATTTACATCAGCTGGGCAAGCTGGTGTGGGCGACAGGCAGCTTGCCAGCCAGGCGCGATTCATGATTGGGCCCCTGCTGATGTCGCATGGGCCATCAGGTAAGTGAGGAAGATGCAGGTGACCGGGAAAGGGGTGGTGACCAGGTCAGGAACTAGTGGCGACAGTCAAAGTGTTAGCGATGGTGATCAGCTGGCTGGTGGCCGGGGGTAGCTGCTGCCCGCTGCCTCAGGGCAAACCAATATTGCAGTGGGGGCTTCAAACAGCTGGTGGGCCTCATATTTGCATGTGCAAAGAGCCGAATGCCAGTTTCAGGCGTGGCTACTGCAAACTAATTTTTTTGTCCTTTACCAATTTGGCAGGAGACACACTTCTGGCTGGTAATGAGCCTGCACTTCCTGCCCGCCATATTGGAGGTTTAGGAGGCTGCACAGCCAAATCTCTAGGCCGCTATATTGATATCAGGGATGAAAAGATACAGTTATGATGAGAGATTTGAAAAAGTAGATCTTTATTCACTGGAGCAGTGAGAGTTAAATGTGATTTTTTTTATTCGTCATGAGATGTGGGCGTTGTTGGCAAGGCCAGCATTTATTGCCCATCCCTAATTGCCCTTAACGCTTTAGAGTCATAGGGCTAGATTTTGAGTTGCTTGCGCCAGCAGTTAGCGCCTTAAGAGAAGTGATTTTCGGGCGCTATGCGTGTAGCGCCTGGGCGCAGCGCAGTTTGCGCCCCGCCCCAAATTAAGTTGCCCGTTAGCGCCGGCGCAAAGTTTAGCGGCCGCCCGGATGCGCGCGCAGAAAATGACGTCACATCCTCGTGCAACGCCCTTTGGCCGCCCCGAATCCAAACTTCAGTCGGACCGCCCCATTGTGCGGCTGGCGTCCAGAGCGTTTGTAAAATGGAACGCAACACACCCTGGGGAGCGCAAAGTAAAGGGCACTCGTACAAAAGGCACTCTGCATGTGTTGTGTGGAAGTAAGCAGTGTGCTGTTGTGAACGGTCTGTTTATGTTCTCCTCCTCCTCCTCCTCCTCCTCCTCCTCCTCCCGTTTCCCCCCAGACTTTGCATTTGAAAAAAATACATGCACCCTTCCCCTTTAAGAGCTCACTGGCACCAGAGTGTCTGCCGTGCGCTGCGCCCGAGCTCGGGTGTTGCGCTCTCCACCGCCGGCTTAGCGCCTAAAGATACTAGTGGAACGCCTCTTTTAGCGCTCCACCAACCTCTTAGGGCGAAGCCACTGAATTTCCGGCAACGGGGCGTTACTTTGGGGCGGGCGATAACTTCGGGCGGGCGCTAAGCTTAGCGCCCCAAAACTGTCTATACTGAAAATCTAGCCCATAGAGTCATAGAGTAATACAGCACGGATAGAGGCCCTTCGGCCCATCGTGTCCGCGCCGGCCATCAAGCCCTGTCTAATCTAATCCCATATTCCAGCATTTGGCCCGTAGCCTTGTATGCTACGGCATTTCAAGTGCTCATCCAAATGCTTCTTAAATGTTGTGAGGGTTTCTGCCTCCACAACCCTTTCAGGCAGTGAGGTCCAGACTCCAACCACCCTCTGGGTGAAAAAGTTCATTCTCAAATCCCCTCTAAACCTCCCGCCCTTTACCTTGAATCTATGCCCCCTAGTTATTGACCCCTCTACTAAGGGAAAAAGCTCCTCAGCATCCATCCTATCTATGCCCCTCATAATTTTGTACACCTCAATCATGTCCCCCCTCAGCCTCCTCTGCTCCAAGGAAAACAAACCAAATCTGCCCAGTCTCTCTTCATAGCTGAAGCGCTCCAGCCCTGGTAACATCCTGGTGAACCTCCTCTGCACCCTCTCTAACGCGATCACATCCTTCCTGTAGTGTGGCGACCAGAACTGCACACAGTATTCCAGCTGTGGCCTAACCAGTGTTTTATACAGCTCCATCATAACCTCCTTGCTCTTATATTCAATGCCTCGGCTAATGAAGGCAAGTATCCCATATGCCTTTTTAACCACCTTATCCACCTGTTCCGCCGCCTTCAGGGATCTGTGTACTTGCACACCCAGATCCCTCTGACCCTCCGTCCTGCCTAGGGTCTTTCCATTCATTGTGTTTGAAAGGGTAGTTAGCGAAAAATTATTTCCACTGATCGGTGAATTAGTAAAGGGGAGGGCATGAACTTACAAATAGTACTAAAAAGGTGAGGCTAGAAGATTCTTTTTCAAGCAGAGGTTCATTAGGTTATGGAGTGCATTAGCACAATTGGCTTTTAGACCTGATTCAATCTCAGTATTTACGAGGGAGTTAGATAAACAGTTGGAAGAAAAAAAATGAAAAGGTACCAGGAAAGAGTGAGAGAATATCATTACTGCCGTAGTAGATGGCTCCAGTTGGAGCCAGCTGTAACCCAGGTACAGTGGGCCAAAGTGGCCTCCTTCTGGTCTTAAATGTCTATGATTCTTTGGTTTTATGTCATGTAACAGGAAGAATCTGAGAAGGAGCAGAGATTTCGAAACATTTCTGCTCTTGACCAATTGCAAAGCCATTATATATTGTAACATCTTACATTGTTGCGACTGTAAGTTCTGCTGTACATTGAAAACATTTGGGCCCAGAAATTCGAGTCTCCACGGGTGAGTATGCGCTGGGTACTCACCCGTAGGCCTGATGGAAGTGCCGGTTTCCTGCATGCACTGCGCATGCGCGGGAAACCGGCACTTCCGTTCCTCTGAACGAAGAGGTTCAGAGGTCGAACGCGTGCGCAGGGGAGGCTGCGCGTGTGCATCAAACTTAGTTTTTTTTTACAGGTTTTCCCGTGAGGGTAAGCCTGCAGAATTTAGAAATGTAAAAAGCAGGCCTGCTTTTTACAAGGTAAGTGGTGAATTAATTAAAATTAAAACAGTTTTTCCACAGGTTTATTATTTTTAATTATTTTAAAGCAAGGTAAGTTTATTCTTAGCCCTGTTAGAAAAAATTATTTTTTTCAAAAATTTAAATTATTGTTTAAAATAGTTATTTCATGTAATTTATAGTTTATTTAAAAAAGTGATGTTTTTTAAAAATGTATTTGAAGATTTAGTGCTGTTTTGGGGCCGTAGGGCTAGATTTTCAGTTGCTTGCGCCAGCAGTTAGCGCCTTAAGAGAAGTGATTTCCGGGCGCTATGCGTGTAGCGCCCGGGCGCAGCGCAGTTTGCGCCCCGCCCCAAATTAAGTTGCCCGTTAGCGCCGGCGCAAAGTTTAGCGCCCGCCCGGATGCGCGCGCAGAAAATGACGTCACATCCTCGTGCAACGCCCTTTGGCCGCCCCGATTGCAAACTTCAGTCGGACCGCCCCATTGTGCGGCGGGCGGCCGGAGCGTTTGGAAAAAGGAACGCAACACAACCAGCGCGGGCCCCGGGGGGCGCTAATTAAAGGGAACGTCCTCTCCAGTATAAAGGCCATCCTTTTTTCAGAAAACAGTCTTGTGCAACGCATTTCTGGAGACACAACAAGGAGGATAGCTAACTGGTTTCAAGCAGCAAGAGCCAGGTATTTTTGGACTCAGGCAACAGCGCTGCAAGTGGCCATTTGGAAATTAGAGTGTTTGCCAGGATTTGATGGGGGTTGCATGGGGTGCCAACGCGGAGCTGCAGCTCCATGTCCGTAGGGCTCGCAGACGCATTGTGAGAGGGGCAGCCCTGGCTAGAGGCAGAGGGGGCTACAGGCGTCGGCCACGTAGGCCTTACCCAGTCAGGCTATACCGCCAGCAGCGCTCCTACCTAAACATGAGTGCCGCGCGATGTGTTAAAAGGCTCCGATTCCGAAAGGGGGTGATTGCAGAGATCTGCCACCTGCTTCGCCGAGATCTGCGGCCAAAGCTCAGGTGCAGGACGTCTCTGTCGGTGGAAGTGAAGGTGACAGTGGCATTGAACTTCTATGCCACCGGCTCCTTCCAATACGCTGCTGGGGACATAGCAAACATCTCCCAGTACGGCGCGCATCGCTGCATCCGCCAGGTGACCGAAGCACTGTTCAGAAGGAGAAGCCAATTCATCTCCTTCCCCATGGCCCTGGAGAGCCAGCATCAGCGCGCATTGGGATTTTCCAGACTCGGGGAATTCCCCTTGGTGCAGGGCGCCATTGACTGTACGCATGTGGCTTTGCGGGCCCCTCTGGAGCATGGCGAGCAGTATCGCAACAGGAAGGGCTACCATTCTCTGAATGTGCAGCTGGTCTGTGACCACAAGCAGCGCATCATGGCAGTCAATGCCAGCTTCCCAGGCAGCAGCCACGATGCCTTTATCCTGCGGCAGAGTACTGTGCATGACATGTTCCAGGCACAGCCTCCCCCAAGAGGATGGCTACTCGGGGACAAAGGCTATCCTTTGTGCACCTGGCTCATGACCCCGCTCCGCGCGCCCAGGACCGCTGCTGAAGAGGCCTACAACGAGAGCCATCAAACCACCCGCAACATCATCGAGCTAACTATTGGGGTCCTCAAGCAGCGGTTCCGCTGCCTTGATCGCTCCGGAGGAGCTCTCCAGTATTCGCCGGACCGAGTCTCCCAATTTGTGGTGGTTTGCTGCATGCTACACAACCTGGCTATCCGCAGGACTCAGGCACTGCCACCTGACGTTGGACCAGCACCTCAGGAGGAGGAGCAGGAGGAGCATGAGGAGGAGGAGGAGGAGGAGGAGGAGGAGCAGGAGTACGTTCCCAGGAGGGAGCGACCAGGGCCAAGGGCCGCACGACGCCACCTTATTACACGGTACTTCTAAGCCCCCTGTCAGGGAATGGCCAGGGGCCATGAGGGAAGATGAATGCAGCCGCTCCGCAAGCCCTCAGCCGGCGAAGCCAACAAACACTAAGAAGAACAACCATGGAGACTGCATGAATAAAGATAATTTTTTATTAAACAAAAATGAAAAGCCCTTCCCACATGAATCCCCAAAAACAATAAACGGGCCCCACAAAAAGCCCAACAAACGACTCACTCCCACAAACTGGGGAGGAGCCACTCCACCTTTATTGAAACCGGGCCTCAACGTCGGCCTAACGCAAAAAAAAAGCCCTCCAAAAGCACAACCATGGGCAAAATAAAGATGGCCACCGCCATATTAAAGGAAAGCTGGCCACACCCTCTACTGAGTGGCCCGCGAGGGCGAGACCTTGGCCAGCATTTTGCCTCCCCTGCCCTGCCTGCTGCTCCTTCGCAAGCTCTGCCCAGTGGCTGCTGCGAGGCTGGGGGAAGGCGCCTGAGGCTCAGATGCCCTTCCGCCAGATGCCGCTGGGGGGCGGCCTACACGGCGTTTGGGCCTCGAGGGGCCGTCTCCTGAGTGGCGCACCTGAGCCTGGCCACCATCAGCTGCAGCCGCTTGCCCTTGACGCCCCAGAGGGGGAATGGCGGCGACGGATGGCGCAATGTGGGCCAGCTGGCGTCTGGGATGCGCTGGCTGGTGCTGTGGCGCGGTGGCACTCGGCCGGGCCCGCACTGCAGGATCCGCAGCAATCAGCCGACGGCCGGCTTGCTGGGATGGTCCAGCGCGGCGCCTGCCCTGGCGATGCCTGCCTGAGACAGCGCGTGTGGCAGCAGTGAGTGGCCCTGTGGTCCTGGTGTGCGCGCGCATCACATCCGCCAGGGTCTTGACGGCATCAGTTAGCATGCGGCCAGTCGCGGCAGTTGCTGCCCCGAACTCGCGCACACTGGTCGCCAGCGACTCGATGGCCTCAGGCATGCGCCCCACCACGCTCATGAGCTCCGTGTGGCGCCGGTCCGAGTCGTCGGCCATCTGATCGAGCTTCCGCACCTCCTCCGAAGTGAAGGTGTCCGGACTGGAGTCGCGACTCTCCCGCTGGGGAGGAGGGGGCCGAACTAGGGGACCCTTGCCGTGTTGGTGACGGCGAGTGTGCCGAGCAGCAGCACTCCCCTCTGATCCTTCCCCCCTTTGGGGGGAAGGCCGTGGGCCACGCGCACGGCTGCTGGGTGGCTGGACGCCACTGGTCCCAGAAGCTGCATTGCCCTGCGACAGTTCCTCCAGGCACTCGTCCAGTGAGGAGGTGTCAAGCATTTCCTCCTCTCCTGCGGGACGTGACTGTTCCCCCGAAGGTCTGGCTTGCTCCTCCTCCTCCTCCTGGTTGGAGGTGCTGTCACTGGCAGCCTCAGGGTCCTGGTCGTCACCAGCTGAAAGCAGGAATGCACAAGAGTAGCTTCAGAGTGAGGAGACGGCGTCAGCCAGGGAGTTAGGACTGGTGGGATTCAGCGCATTGGTGGGACAGTGGCAAAGGAGGTAGCTCGGATGGGCCAGTGCGACGCGAGAGGGCCAAAAGGCGAGGTCCTTACCATTGCCGGGCAGTGGAGGGTCGGATACACCGCACGCTGTGGGGACAATCACACGGGCTCCCATGAGCACACACACGCGCTCCTCCAGCCGAGTGAGCTTCTGCAGCTTGGCGCGGCCACCCCTGGCACGGGCCTGGCGATTAAACGCTACTTTAGCCTGCAAGAGAAAGGACGGGCTGTAAGTGCGCAGTGAAGCCCTGATGTAGTGTGCACTGCCTCCCATGGTGGAATAGCTTGGACAGAGTGAAGCCCTGATGTAGTGTGCACTGCCTCCCATGGTGGAATAGCTTGGACAGAGTGAAGCCCTGATGTAGTGTGCACTGCCTCCCATGGTGGAATAGCTTGGCCAAAGTGTAGAGTGCCGAATGGCCATTTGATGCTCATGACTGTCCCAATGCTGCTGGCTGAGGGCTGGCCAAAAGGACTTTCAGGTCCCTTTGCCCATCATGTCAGGTGTACATGCAAGAATGAGGAGGAGACTGGAAAGGCTACTCGCCCTCACAATCCTGGTCAGATCGTTGTATTTCTTACGGCATTGTTTGTGGGTCCTGGGGGCCTCGCCGGTGAACGTCACCCTCTGGGCGATCTGCTTCCAGGCTTTGGTGTAGTCGTGGTGGGTTGGATTCCTCCCACTCTCTGGAAACAAGATCTTGCGCCTCACCTCCAGAGCTGTGACCATTATGTCCAGATCACCCTCTGAGAAGCGCAGGGCACGCTGACGGGCCTTCTCTGGCGTTGCCATGACTCCCTGGGGCTGAGCAGCAGTGTTGAGGCCTCTTTGCAAGGCTGCAGTGTGCAGGGCGTGGCAGCAGACCAATTCGTCCCTTCCCCCTTTAAGAGCTGGTCGGCACCACGGGGTCTGCTGTCAGTGCAAAAATGACCGCACCCGTGCTGCGCCCCGCCTGGGCGCTATCCCTCTGGACCGCCGGCTTAGCGCCTAAAGAGAGTAGTGAAACGCCTCTTTTAGCGCTCCACCAACCTCTTAGGGCGAAGCCACTGAATTCCCAGCAACGGGGCGCTACTTTGGGGCGGGCGCTAACTTCGGGCGGGCGCTAAAGCTAGCGCCCCAAAACTGCCTATACTGAAAATCTAGCCCGTAGTATTTCTAAGTCTTGACAGCACTTCCTGTCAGACTTATGAATGGAGCATTCCCTGCTCCGATTGGCTGCCCACGTGATCCCAGGGGACGCATCGAACTAACTGCGCCCTGGGATACGCAAGCACTGCGCGCCGGCAGCTGGACCAGGCCCCGGATCGGAATTCCACGGGGCTCTACAGCTCAACGGCCGGCGCGCAAGGTAAGTGCAGATCGGGGGCTTGCACTCGCGAGTGCAAGCCCCCGACCTGAATTTCTGGGCCTTGGTCTTATTGGAGATAATGTGCAATAGGCTCCATTGTATTTCATGGTCTAGAGCAGGGGAGTTCTCCCCGGTGTCCTGGCCAACATTTATCCCTTAACCAACATCACTAACACAGAATAACTGGTCATTATCACTTTGCTTTTTGTGGGACCTTGCTGTGGACAAATTGATTGGTGCATTTCCTACATTACAGCAGTGACTACGCTTCAAAAAGTACTTCATTGGCTGTAAAGCAATTTGGGACATCCTGAGGTCGTGAAAGACGCTATATCAATGCAAGCCTTTATTTTCTTTTAGTCCTACTGCGAACTTGCACGATGCCCTACAAATCATTTAAATCCACTCAGCAGATCTGTACCATTTGCTTTTAGCTTTTCTGTTCTTTTATTAGCTTCTATCAATATTCAGCAAGCCCCCTGCACACACACAGAGTTTTTTAAAATTTGTTCCTGGGATGTGGGTGTCGTTGGCAAGGTCAACATTTATTGGCCATCCCTAATTGCCCTTGAGAAGGTGGTGGTGAACCGCCTTCTTGAACCACTGCAGTCCGTGTGGTGAAGGTACTCCCACAGTGCTGTTAGGGAGGGAGTTCCAGGATTTTAACTCAGCGACGATGAAGGAACAGCGATATATTTCCAAGTCAGGATGGTGTGTGACTTGGAAGGGAACTTGGAGGTGGTGGTGTTCCCATGCGCCTGCTGCGAGTGGGGCTCGGCTCGACGGAACACCACAAGAAGCTGAGCGCTGCTCTTCATCCCTCATCAACGGACCTCGACTCAAACTGGAACTTGGATACCACGTCGGCGGTACAGAACCAGGAGCGAGACTTACAGGAAGAAGCTGCAAGCAAGACAATGGGCAATCGGGGTGAGCATATTGCCTGCGCCTTCACATCCACAAGACCACTTAGCTGTGTGAGGGGGTGATTGTAAGTCCCAACCAAACCTTAGAGGGGTTTAGTGCTGGGGTCCTGTGTTAGTTTATTTCACGGGAGGGTTCTTTTATTAGACCGTGGTAATTTAGCACTATAGGGTTGTGTTGTTTTGTACTGTTACAAGTGTTATTGTTAAATCCTATTAAACACAATACAGTTGAGCTTAAATGGGTGTCCGAGTCTGATTTGTTCCATATAATCCCTATCGTCCAGAACTTGTAGTAAGAGGTGTGTTTTTGGTGCGCTCGAGAAAACCACTTACAGGGATTCGGCGATGGTAATGCCATTGAATGTCAAAGGTCGGTGGTTAGACTCTTTCTTGTTGGAGATAGTCATTGCCTGGCACTTGTGTGGCATGAATGTTACCTGCCACTTATCAGCCCAAGCCTGAATGTTGTCCAGGTCTTGCTGCATGTGGTCATGGACTGCTTATTATCTGAGGAGTTCTGAATGGCACTGAACACTGTGCAGTCATCAGCGAACATCCCCATATCTGACCTTATGATGGAGGGAAGGTCATTGATGAAGCAGCTGAAGATGGTAGGGCCTAGGACACTGCCTGTAACGTCTGTGGGTTGTATAGCGAAGTAATACACAGACTACCAGAGTAACTTAAACAGGACTTTACTATTCGAAGGTCAGGGCGAATCTGCCCAATAGATTCTGCCACAGCACTTATATACCGGTGTGGTCACCGTTGGTATTACAGTATACAGCAGCCAGGATAAAGTAGTGCCACACCTAAAATAGTTCTCTTAAAGGTGGACGGTTACATAAAATAGTTCTCTTAAAGGTAGAACGGTTACATACACTACAATCCTCCTTTTTTAGCTTACAACATACTTATTCTCCATTAAACATACATGTATTCAACTTCATGTAAAACAATTCACAGATATAGTCTCTGTGGAAAACAGTTCACAATTTCAGTCTCTGTGGAAAACAGTTCACAGATTTAGTCTCTGTGGAGGTGATATACCTATCAATTCCTCCAATAAAAGGCGAAGAGTTACGAAGGTGACTAAAGGTTTTTATTGACTAAATAACAGCCCACTCTCGTGGGTGATCCGATCCAAGCAGGAGGAATACCAGCCAGTCGCTCACCTTTATACCTGGCCTGGTGGGTGGAGCCAAGGCGGAGTCGGCAGTGGTCATCCCAGGTATAGCAGTGTGGCAAGAGGCGACCTCGTACCGTGATACAATAGTGGTCAGTGATACAGTTATAACGAACAGTGGTGAACAGTGCTAACTACTAACAGTGATACGATAGTGAACGTGGTTTACCACATTCACCCCTTGTTTAGAATTAAGTCCGGCGGGGTGAAGTGTACTACCAATTCTGGTAGGTCAGTCTGTCCGGAGGCTTCGTAAGCCTCTCCGATCGCCGCAGCGGTGGTGTTGCCTTATCCGGTGCTGGTGCCTTATCCGGTGTTGATGCTGGTGTTTGCGTGGTCGGCGAGGGCTCGTGGGGTTCCGGCATGCCGTCTACCTGGACTGAGGTTGGGGGGGGTGGTGGCGGTGTTTCCGGATCGGCTGAGGGTGCGAGGTCTCGTAGGGAGACAGTGTCCTCCCGCCCGTCTGGGTACGCCACGTAGGCGTACTGGGGGTTGGCGTGCAGGAGGTTCACCCTCTCGACCAGGGGGTCCGTTTTATGGGTCCTCACGTGTTTCCGCAGCCAGACCGGCCCCGGGGCGGTCAGCCAGGTTGGTAGAGTGGTTCCCGTAGTCGACTTCCTGGGGAAAACGAACATTCGTTCATGGGGGGTGGTGTTAGTGGCCGTGCAAAGTAATGACCGGATGGAGTGCAGCGCTGTCGGGAGGACTTCTTGCCAGCGGGAGGTTGGGAGGCCCTTAGACTTTAAGGCTAAGAGGACGGCCTTCCATACCGTCGCGTTCTCTCTTTCCACCTGACCGTTACCTCTGGGGTTGTAGCTGGTGGTCCTGCTTGCTGCAATACCTCTCTCTAGGAGGAATCGCCGGAGTTCCTCGCTCATGAAGGAGGAGCCCCGGTCGCTGTGTATATAGTTCGGGAACCCGAACAAGGCGAAGAGGGCATTCAGGCACTTAATGACCGTGCTACTGGTCATGTCGGGGCAGGGGAAGGCAAAGGGGAAACGGGAGTACTCATCAACGATGTTGAGGAAGTACACATTACGGTCAGAGGACGGGAGGGGCCCCTTAAAGTCGATGCTCAGGCGCTCGAAGGGGCGGGTGGCCTTGATCAGGCTTGCTCGGTCCGGCCTATAGAAGTGCGGTTTGCACTCCGCACAGGTCTGGCAGTTCCTGGTCATGGTCCTGACCTCCTCGATGGAGTAGGTCAGGTTGCGGGCCTTAATGAAATGGTAGAGTCTGGTGACTCCGGGGTGGCAGAGCTGGTCGTGGAGGGTCTGAAGCCTATCGATATGCGCGCTGGCGCATGTCATTCGTGAAAGGGCATCAGGGGATTCGTTCAGCTTGCCTGGCCGGTACAAGATCTCATAATCGTAGGTGGAGAGCTCGATTCTCCATCTCAAAATCTTGTCATTCTTGATTTTGCCCTTCAGCTTGTTATTAAACATGAAAGCCACCGAACGCTGGTCGGTGAGGAGGGTAAATCGTTTGCCTGCCAGGTAGTGCCTCCAGCGCCGTACTGCCTCCACGATCGCCTGGGCCTCTTTCTCGACCGACGAATGTCGGATCTCGGGGCCCTGTAGGGTCCTTGAGAAGAAGGCCACTGGCCTCCCCTCCTGGTTTAGGGTGGCGGCTAAGGCGAAGTCGGATGCGTCGCTCTCCACCTGAAAGGGGATGGACTCGTCCACTGCGTGCATCGTGGCCTTGGCTATGTCTCCCTTAATGAGGGAGAAGGCCGCGCACGCCTCCTCCGTGAGGGGGAAGGAAGTGGCTTTCAGGAGGGGTCTGGCTTTGTCCGCGTAATTGGGTACCCATTGGGCATAGTAGGCGAAAAGCCCCAGGGTTCTCCTAAGTGCTTTAGGGCAGTGGGGGAGGGGTAGCTCCATGAGGGGGCGCATTCTTTCTGGGTCGGGGCCGATGATTCCGTTCTCCACTACGCAGCCGAGGATGGCAAGGCGCGTGGTGTTAAACACGCATTTCTCCTTATTGTAGGTGAGGTTCAGCCGTTGGGCCGTACGGAGGAATTTCTCCAGATTCGCGTCATGTTCCTGCTGGTCGCGGCCGCAGATAGTGACGTTATCTAGGTAGGGGAATGTAGCCTGCAGTTCGTTCTGGTCAACCATCTGGTCCATCTCCCTTTGGAAGACCGAGACCCCATTAGTGACACCGAAGGGGACCCTAAGGAAGTGGTATAGGCGCCCATTCGCCTCGAAGGCGGTATACTGGCGGTCCTCAGGGTGGATAGGGAGTTGGTGGTAGGCCGACTTCAGGTCGATGGTCGAGAATACTTTATACTGTGCAATCTGATTGACCATGTCAGATATGCGGGGGAGGGGGTATGCGTCCAGCTGGGTATATCTGTTTATGGTCTGGCTGTAGTCGATGACCAGGCGGTTTTTATCGCCGGTCTTTACGACTACGACCTGGGCACGCCAGGGGCTGCTGCTCCCCTCGATAATGCCCTCTTTCAGGAGGCGCCGCACCTCAGAGCTAATGAAGGCTCTGTCCCCGGCGCTATACCGCCTGCTTTTGGTAGCGACGGGTTTGCAGTCAGGGGTAAGGTTAGCAAACAGAGAGGGTGGCGGGACCTTGAGGGTGGAGAGGCTGCAGGTGTTACGCGGTGGGCGGTTTAACGTTTGCTGGTTGTTGACTGTGAGTGGGGGGAGGGGTCCACCGTATGCTAGGGTTACGCTTTGGAGGTGGGATTGGAAGTCCAGCCCTAGTAGGACGGCAGCGCAGAGATGGGGGAGGACGAGGAGTTTAAAGTTTTTATACTCCGTGCCCTTAACCGACAGGGTCACGACACAGTAGCCGCTGATGTCCGTGGCGTGGGACCTCGATGCCATCGAGATTCGGCTGCGCGTTGGTAGGACAGAGAGGGAGTAGTGGCTCACCGTGTCTGGGTGGATGAAGCTCTCCGTGCTTCCGCTGTCGAACAGGCAGGTCGTGGCGTGGCCGTTCACTTTGATGTCCATCATTGACTTGGACAGATGGTGCGGGCGGGCTTGGTCCAGGGTGACGGAAGCTAGTGTGTAGCTGAGCGAGTCGTTGTCATCTGCGGGCGAGGCGGTCGGGCGTGGTGAGTAAAATGGCGTCTCCCACGAGGTAGGGCCCCATGAGGCACTATTGGGGTCGGTTGCCTTAATCAAAGATGGCCGCCCCCATGACTCATGTGTGGGGATGCTGGCCTCAGTTGCCCTAAACAAAGATGGCCGCCCCCATGACTCATGTGTGGGGATGCTGGCCTCAGTTGCCCTAAACGAAGATGGCCGCCCCCATAGTTCGCATGCGGCACTGCTGGCCTCTGAGGATCCGCTCCTGCAGGCCTTGGAGAAGTGGCCTTTCTTCAGGCAGGTTTTACATATGGAGTTCTTGGCTGGGCAGCGCGACCTCGGGTGCTTCTCCTGGCCACAAAAAAAACAGCCGGCGGCCCGATCGCGGATGCCCGATGTCGGGGCCGGTGCCGGGGGTGGCGGGGCCGGTCGGGTCCGGGACGCCGACGCAGAGGTAGGTCCCGGGGGCGGCGCTGGGAAGGGTGCTGTGGTAGGGGTCGGGCCCGAGTCCCAGGGTCGCGAGCAGTACCTGGTGAATGCTTCCTGATCTTGGTGGGCCACTTCCAGGGAGATAGCGAGGGCTTCAGCTTTTTCCATGCTGAGGTCTTTAGCTTCCAGCAGTCTTTGCCGTGAGTACTCGGACCGTAGGCCTTTCAGGAATGCGTCGCGGATATTATCTTCAGTATTTTCGGCTGCCGACACCGATTTAAAGTCACAGTTCCTGGCGAGTGCATATAGCGCCTGTGAGAATTCGGCTACTGATTCTCCTGGCTGTTGCGGCCGTGATCTTAGGAGGTGCCTAGCGTACATGTAGTTTACCGGGGTCCGGTACTTCTGTTTCAGCAGGTTGATGGCGGTCTCGTAGGTAGTCATGTCCTCGATGAGAGTGTATACTCTCGGGCTCAGTTGTGCCTGCAGGACACTTAGTTTGGATGCCTGAGGGACGCTGGATTCTCTCAGGTATGATTCGAAGCAGACCAGCCAGTGTTTAAAGTCTGCGGCTGAGTTTGCTGCTCGTGGGTTCAGGTCCAGGTACGGCGGTCTGAGGGCTCGCAGCCAAGCTGGCTGGTGTGGCTGTGCTCCTGGGAGCTGCGCTGGTGGCTCCTCCGCCGGTTGTGACTCGTTGTCGGACATCATTAAATTTAGTCAATAAAATTGATATACCTATCAATTCCTCCAATAAAAGGCGAAGAGTTACGAAGGTGACTAAAGGTTTTTATTGACTAAATAACAGCCCACTCTCGTGGGTGATCCGATCCAAGCAGGAGGAATACCAGCCAGTCGCTCACCTTTATACCTGGCCTGGTGGGTGGAGCCAAGGCGGAGTCGGCAGTGGTCATCCCAGGTATAGCAGTGTGGCAAGAGGCGACCTCGTACCGTGATACAATAGTGGTCAGTGATACAGTTATAACGAACAGTGGTGAACAGTGCTAACTACTAACAGTGATACGATAGTGAACGTGGTTTACCACAGGAGGCGTCTCCTGTGCTTCTTAACTCAGTCCGGACAACGCCTCCGTGGGGTAGCAGTTCCCGGTGGTGTAGTCGGTTCACGTTGCTGGAGTGACTCATCCAATAGTCCTTCCCTAAACTTAACAGCTTGAACTTCCGTCACTCCTGAACCAGCATTGCTGACTTTTAAAAACCACTGGATTCCTTGGGAAGTTTTTCTACTTCCAACTGATTTGGCTCCATTCGGAGGGAACACGTGCGTGGTCTGGTAGAGGTGATAATGGTTCAGATGGTCATTATTTTCTGCTTCGTCTTTTCCTTTTCTGCTTCTTGGAGACTCTCTGGGCTCCACTGTCAGCTGCCAGCTGCCTGCACAGTTCCTCCCGTAGTAGCGCCACCATCTCCTGATGTTCCTTAGACTTTTTGTGATTCATCAAGGTTTCTGCACTTTGGGAGTTTTCATCACAAGCTGGGCAGAACAGGTCCTCGTAATATTCGGTGTCGCTCAACAGGTCATGGTCATATTCGGTGTCGTCCTGAGCTAAGCCAGCGGGAGGGTCTTCTATTTCCTCCCTACCCAGCTGGATGTTAGCCAACTTTTGTTCCAAATCCTGACATCTTTCCTGAAGAGACTTCTTCATGTGTTCAGCTTCATCCCGCTTTTCCTGGGCTTCCTGCAAGTCTTTTACTAATGACATCATTTATGATTTCAATACTTCAACTTCATTCGGAGATTGATTGATCGGACTATTCAATCCCTCTACTGAAGTAGCTGTTTCAGTATTCTGTTGTTCTGCATTGCCGTGCGTCAGCGTACTTTTGGCATCCAAGGGCTGTTCTGCTGCAGACTTCTCAGTCTGGGTTGCCACCTCAGCTCTTCCAATGACTTTTGAGAGCTCCCTTCCCTTTGAAGATTGAGGCTCGTATTTAAGTTTTTCCCATTTTAGAGTTTTATCCCTCAGCATATGAATGAGTTGGCTGACTGTTAACTCTTCTGCCATCATCCCTTTTCCATTAACTACAGGGCTGTTTATAACCTTGCCCTGGAGGAGTTGGCTGACTGTTAACTCTCCTGTCCTCATCCCTTTTCCATTAGCTGCAGGGCTGTTTAGAACCGTGTCCTGGGGCTCCTTTGCTGCTTCTACTTCGCCATCATCCGCAGCCCCCATCATTCGAATTTCCACAAATGAATCGTCCAGTGATGCTGCACCCAACTTCAGTAGGAGCTCGGAAGTCATGTCGACCAACTCAGCTTTTTCTGCCTGCAACCTGCTAACCAGCGCCTTCAGTTGCGGCACATCTTGTTCCACCGGATTGGAGCACGCCCCTTCAGAAGCCGAATCAGCTTTGATTTGTTTGGCCTCCTCGTGCAGACGGTTTGTGTGCTCCTGCTCCCTTTTCTTCCCCAGCTGCTTCTGTTGTCTTTCCAGATTCTCCCATTCGGTATCATAGAACTTTTTCATTGCTTTCATCTCTTGCTCGAGACGGCAATTCAATTGTTCTAATTGCTGTCGTAATCTGAAATAAGTTTGCGTTCGAGCTCGATGTTCCTCAGTAATATATATGTCTGTAACTTGAACAGACTCAGAATTCTCTGTCAAGCTATGTTGTTGTTGTTCAGAGGAATTCTGTTCTGAAACTTTGTTCTCCTCTGGAGCATAAGCCTTTATGCCCACATTCGTTCTACCAACCTTAGTCAGCAAGTTCATTTTAGACTTGTCTTTCATGCTTGGGCTGGTCTTATCGTCATCCGTTTCAGAGTCTGAGCTGATTGTCTGCCCCGAGTCCTCACTCGTTATTGCTTTGAGGTAGTGCCATTCCATGTCTATTTTCTTGATCCACTCCCGTCCTAGAAGTGGTGGTCCTCCCTCAGGTAGTACGTATAAGTCCATTCTGGGGTGTTCTTTGCCCCTGTCTCTCACCTTGACTCTTATCTTTCCCATGGGGTATACTTTATGCCCCATGTATGTCTGCAATATGAACTTGGTATCTCTCAAGGGTATCTGTGAGAATAGCCGGTTGTAATCCCTTCGATTTATGACTGATAGGGCTGATCCAGTGTCCAACTCCATTTTTACTTGGACTCCGGCTATTTTTAGCATGACCCAGATAGTTTGTAGGTCAGCTTCCTTACTCACATTGTGAATTCTCAGACTACCCAGTTCCTGGCCGTTTGGGTCTGAATCCAAATTCTGTTCGTCTGAACTCTTCTCAGCCACCTTGTGTACTTTGTTGTACTTTTCCGGTGATGGCTTTTTTTGGTTGTTGGTCTTCTTTCCTGACCGGCATACTTTAGCTATGTGCCCCAGTTTGCCACATTTTCGACATTCCTGGTTTTTAAACCAGCATTGGTTCTGGTCATGTGTTGTCTTCCCACAACGATAACATTTCGTTGTACCCGAAGTAATTTGATCCACACTGAGTACCGCTGCCTTTAGCTGCATTTCCGCAGTTCCTTTCGCTGCGGCTTCGTGTGATGCTGCAATAAGGACAGCCCTATCAAGTGTAAGGTCGTTCTCTTCGAGCAGTCGCTTTTGCGTTCCTTCCTTCGACAACCCGCACACGAACTTATCTCGCAATGCCTCTGTCAGATTTCCTCCAAACTGGCAGTATTTCGCTAATCTACGCAGTTCGACCAAGTATTCCGCGTTGCTTTCCTCTTTCCGTTGCGTTCTCGCATAAAATTTGAATCGTTCCGCCAACATCAGCGGTGTGGGGTTCAAGTGATCCTTCAGAACAGCAACAATATTAGCGAAGGTCTGATCCGCCAGTTTAGCTGGTGATAGAAGATGCTTCAATAACCCATATGTCTTCGCGCCCATCGAGTTTAGCAAGGTTATAGCTTTATCATCATCTTCTATTTTATTGGCCTCACAATATATCTCGATACGTTCTACGTACGTGGCCCAATCTTCCACCTCGGCATCGAAGTTGTTGATGTTACCATGCTTAGGCATCTTCACTATCTCTCACTATCTTTCTGCGAAACAACAGGATTTCTCTTTAACTTTTTAACTTTTTCTTTTTTCCAAAAATGGCGGGTTCCCGCGCTTGTCTTCTTCCCCGCCTACTGGCAAAATGGCGGTTTCCCGCGCTTGTCTTCTTCCCCCCTACTGGCAAAATGGCGGTTTCCCGCTCCTGACTTCTTCCTCTGGTGGGAGGGGTAAGCTTTGCCCTCGGGCGACGACCGCTGGTTTATGGGGTTTGTAGCCTGTGCGCCGGCTTCAGTTTATTCTGAAGCGCGCGCTAGAAAAGCCGATCGCGTTCCTTGTTCCCCCCCCCCTTCTTTTCGGCAGGGGCAACCGGCGCTGGGGACAACCAGTTGGCGTCGGACAGATCCAGCTCCTGGTCCTTCACGGCAGCTGCTGCAAGCCGCTGGCCAGAACCTCGCTCGGTCTCTCTCTCGGGCTCTGTCTCTCCCGCTCGCGCGGCTCTCGCTCGCTCTCTCTCGGGCTCTGTCTCTCCCGCTCGCTCGGCTCTCGCTCAGCGGCTTTAAACGCCTCTCCCAGACCTCCCGCAGTCCGGTCCTTTCCTCCCCGGCTGTGACTGATTCTTCGCGGGTTATTTAGTTATTTATTTATTTATTGCCTCCGCGCCTTATGATCCGGTCGCAGCGCTTCGTGGCCTCAATCACTGTCTGGCCTTTTTCACCCCAATCGCGCCTCCCAGCTTCTCGCAGTCCGGTGCTTTCCTCCCCGGCTGTGGCTGAGTTCTCCGTGGCTTATTTATGTTTATATCTTCCCGCGCCTTACGATCCCGGTCGCAGCGCCTTGTAGTCGCGGTATTTGTCCGGCCTTTTTCGCCGTCGCGGTCTAGTCGTCTCACGACGCTCCCCAGCCCGCTTGTACCGCGGCTTCTGCTCCACGCTGCCCCAGTCTCAGCGCCTCTGGGCCCGACTTCTCTCCGGCTCCTTTCCCCCTCGACCGTGGTCGAGTGCACCGCCCTTATCCTCCGTTTATTTGTTTCTATTTTCCCTTTACTCACAGTCACCGTGGCCGACTTGCTTCTCGTGTTGATCGGCTCACTCACCACCGTGGCAGAAGGGACAATCCGTGCCTGTTGCTGATGGAAGACTTCGTGTTTGAAATCTTCCTCCTTTCTTGGTCTGCAGACTCGAGTTTTCTCTCAGCAAAACGACGAGGGCGGGTGCCTCTTCTCCACGCTCGTTTACTTCTTCAGAAGTATTGTTGCCGCAGGGTAAGATCGAACTCGTCGCCATTGTAATGTCTGTGGGTTGTATAGCGAAGTAATACACAGACTACCAGAGTAACTTAAACAGGACTTTACTATTCGAAGGTCAGGGCGAATCTGCCCAATAAATTCTGCCACAGCACTTATATACCGGTGTGGTCACCGTCGGTATTACAGTATACAGCAGCCAGGATAAAGTAGTGCCACACCTAAAATAGTTCTCTTAAAGGTGGACGGTTACATAAAATAGTTCTCTTAAAGGTAGAACGGTTACATACACTACACTGCCCTGAGGAACTCCAGCAGCAATGTTCTGGGGCTGTGATGATTGGCCTGCAACAACCACAACCATCTTTCTTTGTGCTCGGTATGACTCCAGCCAGTGCAAAGCTTTCCCCCTGATTCCCAATGACTTCAATTTTACTAGGGCTCCTTGATGCCACACTCGGTCAAATGCTGCCTTGATGTCGAGGGCAGTCACTCTCACCTCACCTCTGGAATTCAGCTCCTTTGTCCATGTTTGGTCCAAGGCTGTAAATGAGGTCTAGAGCCGAGTGGTCCTGGCAGAACCCAAACTGAACACTGGTGAGCAGATTATTGGTGAGTAAGTGCCACTTGATAGCACTGTCGACCACACCCTCCATCACTTTGCTGATGATTGAGAGTAGACTGATGGGGTGGTAATTGGCCAGATTAGATTTGTCCTGCTTTTTGTGGACAGGACATACCTGGGCAGTTTTCCACATTGTTAGGTAGATGCCAGTGTTGTAGCTGTAGTGGTACAGCTGGGCTAGAGGCGCGGCTAGTTCTGGAGCACTGTCTTCAGCACGACAACTTGGATGTTGCCTGAGTCCACAGCCTTTGCTGTATCCGGTGCGCTCAGCCGTTTTATGATATCACGTGAAGTGAATTGTGTTGCGTCCGTGTATAATAAGACACAGACTGCAGGAGAACAGTAACAACAGGTGTTTACTCAACGTGGCTCACAGTGGAACTGATCTGTACAGATTACTACTCAGGGCTATATACAGGTGTGGTCACTGCCGGTACTGCAGTATACATGAGCTGTAAAAGATAGTTCCCCACTTAAAGGTATATACATTAGAAATTGAATTGGCTGAAGACTGGCTTCTGTGATGGTGGGACCCTCAAGAGGAGGCCGAGATGGATTGTCAACTCAACACTTCCAGCTTAATATGATTGCAAACATTTCAGCCTTGCCTTTTGAACTCGCGTGCTGGGCTCCTTCATCATTGAGGATGGGACTGTTCATAGAGCCTCCTCCTCTCGGCAGTTGTTTGATTGTCCACCACCATTCACGACTGGATGTGGCAGGACTGCAGAGCTTTGATCTGATCCATTGATTGTGAGATCGCTTAGCCCTGTATATAGCATGCAGCTTCTGCTGTTTTGCATGCATGTAGTCCTGTGTTGCAGCTTCCCCAGTTGGCACCTCATTTTTAGGTATGCCTGGTCCTGCTCCTGGCACGCTCTTCTACAATCCTTATTGAACCAGGGTTGGTCCCCTGGCTTGATGGTAATGGTAGAGTGAGTAATCTGTCGGGCCATGAGGTTACAGGTCGTGGTGGAATACAATTCTGCTGCTGCTGATGGCCCACAGCTACTCATGGATGCCCAGGTTTGAGCTGCTAGATCTGTTCTGAATCTATCCCATTTTGCACAGTGGTAGTGCCACACAACATGATGGAGGGTGTCCTCAATATGAAGGCGGGACTTCGTCTCCACAAGGACTGTGTGGTGGTCACTGCTACCAATATTGTCATAGACAGATGCATCTGCGACAGGTAGATTGGTGAGGATGAGGTCAATTAAGTTTTTCCCTCGTGTTGGTTCTCTCACCACCTACTGCAGGCCCAATCTGGCACCTATATCATTCAGGACTCGGCCAGCTTGGTCAGTAGTGGTGTTACCGAGCCACTCTTGGTGATGGACATTGAAGTCCCCCACCCAGAGTACATTCTGTGCCCTTGCTGTTCTCAGTGCTTTTTCTAAGTGGTGTTCAACACGGAGGAGTACTGATTCATCAGCTGAGGGAGGGCAGTAGGCCATGCTTGACCTGAAACCATGAGACTTCATGGGGTCCGGAGTCAAAGTTGAGAACTTCCATGGCCACTCCCTCCTCACTGTCAGAGTGAATACACACGCTGAAGATGGGCTGCTGAATTTTTAGTGTTTTTAGTGTTTAAAGTGGGGAAAAAAAAGGTTCATTTCAAGTTTAAAAAGGTTTTAAAGTTAAATTTAGTTCTAGTTAAGTTAGTTTAGTTTGTTTCGTTAAGTTTAAGTTTAGTTTAGTCTAGATTAAGTAAGGAAGGAAAAGACCACCAAAGAGACCACCAAAGGAAAAAAAACCAGAGGAAATTAGAAAAAAAAAAGCCAAAGAAAAAAAAGAAATAAGGGAAAAAAATATATACAAACCAAAGAACAGCGGCCGCACGGGGCCACAGCAGCAGCAGAAGCGAGGTGACTCGGCCGCATCGGGAACCGAGGCGCGAAGGCCGCACGGAGACGCAGCGGCAGCCGGAGCGAGGAGACTCGGGGAGGCCGCTTCGGGAAACGAGGCGAATCGGGGAGGCCGCACGGAGACGCAGCGGCAGCCGGAACGAGGTGACTCGAGGAGCCCGAGCGGCGAACGAGACACGGCCCGATCGGCGGCCACAGTCCAGCACCCGAGCGACGACCGCAGTCCAGCACCCGAGCGACGGCCGCAGTCCAGCACCCGAGCGACGACCGCAGTCCAGCACCCGAACGGCGAACGAGGCACAGCCCGAGCGGCGGCTGGGCTAGAAAGCCCGGGAAAGGCCTGAGGAGCCAGGCCCAGAGACCTCTGAGGAGAAGGGGAGCAACCAGAAGGCTTCCAGAAGCAAACCAAGACTGTGAGTACAGGGCCCAGGGAGGGAGACTGAAGCCAGGGAAAGGCCCGAGGAGCCAGGCCGAGACAGAGGCACAGAGACCTCTGAGGGGGAGGGGAACAGCCCGAAGGCACCGGGAAACAGCGGCTCACAGACCCAGACCTGAGAAGGGTGAACCCAGAAGCCGAGGCCCAGGGACCACGGGGTCGGAGAGGGGGACCGGGAAAGTTCGCGAACAGGGAGAGGGAAACACCAAACCCGGGGCCCCAGAAAAGCTTATTCTAAGATCAACAATACTTTACCAAAAATGAGCGAATCAGAAGATCCACAACAGCCCCGCTTCCAGATTCCCCCCAACACTGCAAAAAAAGCTATAAAAGCGATCAAGCATGAGCAGATGAGAGAAAAACCAGAAACACTTTTTGCTGACTGTTACAACAATGGGACAAAAAGTAACCTCATTTTCTACTCAGATCAGCCAGTGGCTTGGATCACAGCAATAAAATCACACTATACCAATGTTAAGCTAGAAAATACCGCAAATGGGTCCATAATGAAAATTAACACACCAGGAGACAGTTCAACTACGACGGTCAACGCGTACAATACCGGAACAATATTAGTGCAAGGCAACCTCGACAAATTTGCAACGGCCTTCAGGACACTGAAAAAATTAACTAAGGGGGGAAGGAACAGCCCCAGAGTGGCCTGCACTCCCCCCAACATTGACAACTTACCAGGAGAAAATCTGCCTGGTCAGGAGGTGAACGAGCCACACAGTTCAAACCAGACACTAACCCCGGGGAACCACAGCCACACGATACAACTGACAAACCCCAGCATAACTACCAGGGAGGAAGCCACACATAGTCCCCCTACCATTCCCAGCTCACCAAGAGAAGAGCAGCATAGCCAGGAAGTGAGTGAGCCCTCCAGGGCCGACCAGCCTAGCCAGGAAGTGAGTGAGCCTTCCAGGGCCGACCAGACACATACCCCGGGATCACACAGCCAGATACAACCAAAAGATAAATTTAATCAATTAGAGATAGAGATGGTTAAACTTAGAGAGGACTTCCTCAAAATGAATGACGATCAAAATCAGGAGAGGGAGAGACACAAGAGAGAGCTGAAGCTATTGAGAACCAGGTGAATCTACTTAGGAATCAGGTGAAAGAGCTGCAGGAAGAAGAAGAGAGCCATAGAGGAGAGATAACACCATTAGACCAGCAACCAGAGGCTAGAGATAAGACAAGACAGAGCCGGACGGAACGGCTGCACTCCCACACGGAACAAAAGCAACAGACACACAATACAAGGGGTGCCACACAGACCGACCAGCATACTGATTCGCAATCTTCCCCCACCACCGTGGAACCACAAGCGGGCCGCTCACAAGAGGTACGCACACACCAGACACCCCAGCCCAGCACACACACTATGAGTCCAAGCGAAAGCCACCAGACAGTAAACACAAACAAGGCTGACGTCGTAATACTCATAGACTCAAATGGGAAATTTCTATGGGAGAAAAAGCTATTCCCTCGAAGTAAAGTAGAAAAGATCTGGTGCCCAACAACAAACAGAGCCATGGGATGGCTGACCAAAGCCAGATTAGGCTCCCCCCAACACATAATAATACACACGGGCACAAATGACCTAAAGACCCAACAGAAAGAAGTAGCAACATCGCTCAGAGCAATGATTAGGAAAGCAAGCAGTACATTTCCAAACACTAGAATCACTGTTTCCACAATATTGCTGAGAACAGACTTCAACAACAACACAATTCATGAGATAAATGCCAGCATAGCAAGAGACTGCGAATCAAACCACAACGTACACCTGGCCCAACACCCCACCCTCGATGAGGAATGTCTTTACGACCACGTCCACATCCAAAGGCAAAGAATATCGATCTTTGCTAAAGCCCTGAAGGACGTCGCTTTTAACCGGGTCCATACCCAGACTCCAAGAGGACCCCCCCCCGACCACCAGAGATCAGCGGGGTACATATCAGGAACACTACAAGGACCACCAACACACCAACCGAGACCAGAGAGGATCCCCATGCAAAACAACAATATCAGACCTGCACCACTCCTGTCCCACAGGGGAATAGGACTGCTCCCAGCCAGACAGAGGGAGAGATGCACAGGACATACGCAATACCTCAGACAGAAACAATCCATTAAGAGACAATAAGCAGATGTGCAGCAGCATCTACTTCCGCCTTATGGATCAAGGACTAATTAATAGAAAGAACTGTAACCAAATTGTATTAACTTTTGTAGACAACTGATGTGATCTTTTTTTTCCCACACTTAGACACGACAAACACGTACCACTCTTTAACCTATCATAGTAAAAGATCAAACTTAACATGAAATCCTTATATATTTCGACCTGGAATATCCAAGGTCTACGCTCTTCACTGCGAGAAGTGAAAAGTAGGACCCCAGAGTTCATAGATGAAACTAAAGACCTAGATATTATCATTTTACAGGAAACTTGGTATAAAGGAAAAGGACACACTGGCTGTCCCGAAGGGTACACTGAGCTGGTGGTCCCCTCCAATAAATTACCAAGTGTAACCCAAGGCAGAGACTCCGGAGGCATACTGATCTGGTTTAAAACAGAACTTAAGAATTACATCAAATTTATAAAAAAGGGCGAAAACCATATGTGGCTCAAACTTGAGAGGGAGATTATCTCAAACACCCAAGATGTTTACATTTGCGCACTTTATATCCCTCCAATCGATTCCCCGTACTTTAAAGAGGACACCTTCTCCAACATGGAGGGGGAAATTATCCAATACCAGGCCCAGGGGAACGTGTTGATCTGTGGGGACCTCAATTCAAGAACGGGCGAAGAACCAGACTTCACCAATAATCAGGGAAACAATTACGTTTTCGGGAATAACCACTTTGACACCCCTTCCCTTCCATACAGGCATAACTGCGACAAGCAGTCAAATACCAACGGAAAACAGCTACTACAGCTCTGTCGAAACCTGGGTCTGTACATTGTCAATGGTAGGTTCATAGGAGACCTCCTAGGAAGATCGACCTATTGCTCACCTCTTGGCTGCAGCACAGTAGACTATATGATTACAGACTTAGACCCATCCTCTTTCAGAGCATTCACAGTCAAACCACAAACAACACTGTCAGATCACAGTCAAATTACTATGTTCCTCAAAAAGACAGAAACAAACAACATAGAAACACAACCCAGTAAACTGTACAACACCAAAAAATCGTACAGATGGGCCAAAAACAACACGGAAAAATACCAGAAAACAATTAGCAATGCATCAACTCAAGCTCTCTTAGACACCTTTCTGGATAACATATACACTCACAATAAAGAAGGCGTAAACCGGGCAGTTAGTAAACTAAACAATATTTTTTTGATAATTTGGCAACAAATGCAAACTTGAAAGCTCGCAAGAACAAACCCAAAACAAAAAACTATGAAAAATGGTTTGACCGAGATTGCCATAACATGAGGAAAAAACTTAGAAAAATATCAAACCAAAAACACAGACATCCAGAAAACGAGGAACTACGCCTTACTTATTGTCAGACACTAACACAATACAGAAACACACTCAGAACCAAAAAAGAGCAATATATTAAGAATACACTCAGCTCCATGGAGGAATCCATTGATTCCAATTGTTTCTGGGAAAACTTGAAAACACTACACAAAAAACAACACGACGATTTGGCCATTCAAAATGGGGACACATGGGTAAACCACTTTGAAAAATTATACCAGAAAAACACACTAAGACCAGAGCAACACCAAATATGCAAAAAACTGGAAAAGCTAGAAATGGCCATAAAAGATAACCAAAACCCGCTGGACGCCATAATAACAGAAAAAGAACTTCTTGAAAAACTCAAGGACCTGCGACCAGGAAAAGCCTGCGGGACAGACGGCATACTAAACGAGATGATTAAACACACAGACAACAAAATGAAACTGGCTATCCTAAAACTCTTCAACTTGGTTCTGAGCGTCGGTTATTTCCCTGATATCTGGAACAAAGGACTCATAACGCCCATATACAAAAGTGGGGACAAAATCGACCCAAACAACTATCGAGGCATCTGTGTAAACAGTAACCTGGGGAAGGTATTCTGTAGCATCATAAACAAAAGACTTATAAACTTCCTTGAGGAGCACAATGTCTTGAGTAAAAGCCAAATTGGATTCCTGCCAAACTATAGAACATCCGATCATATCTTCACCCTACAGACCCTAATTGACAAACACGTTCACCATAACAAAAGCAAAATCTACGCATGCTTTGTAGATTTCCAGAAGGCTTTCGACTCCATCTGGCATGACGGTTTATTCCTGAAACTTATCGAAAGTGGGGTAGGAGGGAAAACATATGATGTAATTAAATCAATGTATACAAACAACAAATGTGCAGTTAAAATTGGAGACAAACAAACAAAATACTTCCCACAGGGGCGGGGGGTGACGCAGGGCTCGCCAATCTCACCGACACTCTTTAATATTTACATAAATGGATTGGCAAAACTACTTGAACAATCTACAGCACCCGGCCTCACCCTATATGAATCCAAGGTTAAATTCCTCCTCTATGCAGACGACCTGGTTCTGCTGTCACCTACTAAAGAGGGGCTACAGCAAAACCTGGACCTGCTGGAGTCGTACTGCCAGACTTGGGCCCTGACAATAAATCCCCAAAAAACCAAAGTCCTTGTGTTCCAGCAAAGATCCAAACATCAGGGACCCAAAATAAATTTCACAGTAGGAACAACCAAAATTGAACAAACCACTAACTACACATACTTGGGCTTAAAAATCAGTTCTACGGGAAACTTCAAACTGGCTGTGAATGAACTGAAAGAGAAAGCAAGAAGGGCTTTCTATGCCATCAAAAAATCAATCCAAATAGAAATCCCAATTAGCATTTGGCTCAAAATTTTCAAATCAGTAATTGAACCAATTGCACTCTATGGCAGTGAGGTATGGGGACCGCTAACTCAACAAGAATTTGCAAAATGGGACAAACACCCAATTGAGATCCTACATGCAGAATTCTGTAAAAGTATCCTCCGGACTCAAAGGAAAACAGTAAACAATGCATGCAGGGCGGAACTAGGCCAATATCCATTAATAATCACTATCCAAAAAAGAGCCACCAAATTTTGGAATCACCTACAAATGAGCAATCCCCAATGCTATCACTACGACGCCCTGAAATGCCAAGAGCTGACCATAAAGAAGAATACCCTCAGTCAACTAGTCCTGGGACTCAGTGAAGTAACTACTAACAATACTAACAATAACCAGCCCCAGGACAGTGACAGGGTAACACAAAGAATTCGACCCAACACAATCGTCGCTAAGCAAAAGGAAAAATATCTGACATATTGGGCAGAAACAACAAAAACCCAAAGCAAACTCAATTGCTACTTGGCCCTAAACAGACAATACAACATAGCTGATTACCTGACCATGGTAAAGGATAACAAACTGAGAAGAACCTTGACAAGGTACAGACTTAGCGAACATAGCCTAGCGATCGAAAAAGGCAGACACAGGCAGACCAGGCTGCCAAGAGAGGACAGGATATGCTCTCACTGCAGTCAGGGAGTGGTGGAGACAGAGATGCACTTCCTCACAGCTTGTGGAAAATATCAGGGCATCAGGGAGAATTTCGACCAAAAATTCTCACAAATATGCCCTGATTTCAGAAATCTGAATGACAACCAAAAACTCCCATTCCTACTGGGAGAGGAGAGAAGCTGTATAACACTGGCGGCACACTATGTTACAGCTTGCCATGAACAGAGGGACAACCAGTAAACTAAGAAAAGAATATATATAAACAATGCGAATGTATATTTATACACTCAGGGATATACCTGTTTATACACTGTATGAATAGAACTGCGTTTATGTGCTAAACCATAAATGTATTTTGATGCTTTGGCAACATAAGATGTAACTTATCATGCCAATAAAGCGATTTGAATTGTGAATTGTGAATTGTCTCCACTGTGCCGTCTCCTCTGGTGGGTCTGTCCTGCCAGTGAGACAGGACATACCCAGGGATGGTGATGGAGGAGTTTGGGACATTGGCTGAAAGGTATGATTCTGTGAGTATGACTATGGCAGGCTGTTGCTTGACTAGTCTGTGGGACAGCTCTCCTAATTTTGGCACAAGTCCCCAGATGTTGGTGAGGAGAACTTTGCAGGGTCGACTGGGCTGGGCATAGAAACATAGAAACATAGAAGATAGGAGCAGGAGTAGGCCATTTGGCCCCTCGAGCCTGCTCCGCCATTCAACGCGATCATGGCTGATCATCCAAATTCAGTACCCGGTCCCTGCTTTCTCCCCATACCCCTTGATCCCTTTAGCCGAAAGAAATATACCCTACACCTTCTTGAATATATTTAATGTATTGGCCTCTACTGCCTTCTGTGGTAGAGAATTCCACACAGGTTCACCATTCTCTGGGTGAAGAAATTCCTCCTCATTTCTGTCCTAAATGGCCTACCCCTTATCCTTAGACTGTAACCCCTGGTTCTGGACTCCCCGACCATCGGGAACATCCTTCCTGCATCTAGTCTGTCCAGTCCTGTCAGAATTTTATAAGTTTCAATGAGATCCCCTCTCATTCTTCTAAATTCCAGCGAGTACAAGCCCAATCGACCCAATCTCTCCTCATACGCCATTCCTGCCATCCCAGGTATCAGCCTGGTGAATCTTCACTGAACTCCTTCCATGGCAAGAACATCCTTCCTCAGATAAGGCAACCAAAACTGCACACAATACTCAAGATGTGGTCTCACCAAGGCCCTGTATAACGGCAGCAAGACATCCTTGTCCCTGTACTCAAACCCTCTCGCTACGAAGGCCAACATACCATTTGCCTTCTTAACTGCCTGCTGCACCTGCATGCTTACCTTCAGCGACTGGTGCACAAAGACACCCAGGTCTCGTTGCACTTCCCCTTCCCCCAATCTATTGCCATTCAGATAATAATCTGCCTTCCTGTTTTTGGCATTTATCCACGTTATATTGCATCTGCCATGCTTTTGCCCAATCACCCAACCTGTCCAAATCATCCTGGAGTTTCTCGGCATCCTCCTCACAGCACACACGCCCACCCAGCTTTGTGTCATCTGCAAATTTGGAGATATTACATCTAGTTCCCTTGTCTAGATCATTAATATATATTGTGAATAGCTGGGGCCCAAGAACCGATCCCTGCGGTACCCCACTAGTCATTGCCTGCCACTTGGAAAAAGACCCGTTTACTCCAACGTGCCTTTGTCGTGTCCAAAGCTGGTGCTGAAGTTGATGCTGGGTGGTCCATCCATTTTTTAAAATTCTTATTGTTTTCTGTAGCAGTTTGGTACAACTAGGTGGCTTTGCTAGGCCATTTCAGAGGGCAGTTAAGAGTCAACCACATTGCTGTGGGTCTGGATGACACCAACAATTAGAAAGCCACTTAATTACGGCAATAGTGGAACATATGGTGCATGATTCCTCATGGATTTACCTTTGGCTTTTCTGCCAGTGATGTGCTACTGCCCAATGTTCAGTTTTGGGCCTCACAAAGGTTTTGGTTTGTGCCAAAACAATCACTGGCATGATTGAAAAAAATGTCCTGATATATACCCACCTTCTTGTTAACTATTGCCTAAATGCAATGTTTTAAACATTTTGCACAGACTTTAGTTGTGGCAACATAAAACTGTATGGGTCAACAATTAGGAAGTAATGGCTGAGAAGCTCTGTACAGGTCTCATGAGTTTGAACGCATAAGTGTTTAAATTGCAGCCAAGTACTAAGGTAGATTTTGTCATTGTCATATGTCACAAACTGTGTGGTACTTTTCTTTTTCTGTTGACTTTTCTACTTTCTTCTCCTTTTCTGAAGGCATTGGTCACCTCATGGCAGTGGATCAATGAGCTGAGATGACCCTCTGGTGCCACACTCAAATAGCCATCATTCATGTGTGAACCTTGACAGTGAGTAATGACAGGTTCGTCCACCGTGAAAGACATCACAGCTAAGCCCAGTCCTGACCTCACTGTGCCCATATATGCACTTGTTAAAAATCTGGGTTGCTGCATATCCAACAGGAGCAGGAATTATGACCCGTGCTCCCTTCCCAAACCCAGAGGTACTGCGGCCAATTGTGGTGCCGCTACTGCTGGCCTGGCTGAGATCAGCAAACTCAGCACAGCCTGGCAATTGAAGCTGGAACCCTTGTTCTGCAATGCTCAGAGACAAAAGGGATTGCATTTCCACTGGGGTTCTCTCACTCATCCCTTGTAACTTCGGCGGAAGAGCTGAGGAAACCCCAGAAATGTGTGCAAATTAGCCACGCTAAACCTTAACCTCTTTAATGTCCTCATTGCTACTTGCAGGTTCAAGCCCTGTTCCATGATTGAAGCATGTAACCTATGCTGACACTTCAGTGCAGTATGGAGGGAGGGCTGCATTATTGAGGGTGCTGCCTTCTGGATGAGATGTTAGGGACGATATAGATGGGTTGGTCAGATGGGCAGAACAGTGGCAAATGGAAGTTAACCCTGAGAAGTGTGAGGTGATGCATTTTGGGAGGACTAACAAGGCAAGGAAATACACAATGAATGGTAGGACCCTAGGAAGGACCGAGGATCAGAGGGACCTTGGTGTGCATGTACATAGATCCCTGAAGGCAGCAGGACAGGCAGATAAGGTGGTTAAGAAGGCATATGGGATACTTGCCTTCATTAACCGAGGCATAGAATATAAGAGCAGGGAGGTTATGATGGAGCTGTACAAAACGCTAGTTAGGCCACAGCTGGAACGCTGTGTGCAGTTCTGGTCATCACACTATAGGAAGGATGTGATTGTATTAGAGAGGGTGCAGAGAAGATTCACCAGGATGTTACCTGGGCTGGAGCGTTTCAGCTATGAAGAGAGACTGGACAGGCTGGGGTTGTTTTCCTTAGAGCAGAGAAGCTCTGTACAGGTCTCATGAGTTTGAACGCATAAGAGGGGCATAGATAGGGTAGATAGAAAGGAACTTTTCCCCTTAGTAGAGGGGTCAATAAACAGGGGCATAGTTTCAAGGTAAGGGGCAGGAGGTTTAGAGGGGATTTGAGGAAAATCTTTTTCACCCAGAGGGTGGTTGGAATCTGGAACTCACTGCCTGAAAGGATGGTAGAGGCAGGAACCCTCACAATATTCAAGAAGCATTTAGATGAGCACGTGAAATGCCATAGCATACAAGGCTACGGACTAATTGCTGGAAAATGGGATTAGAATAGATAGGGCTTGATGGCTGGCGCAGACACGATGGGCTGAAGGGCCTCTTTCTGTGCTGTATAACTCTCTGACTCTCTGAATCTATGAAATCCTATTTCCCTGATCCCCAAGGTGGACTTATGGGCAAGATAAGCTCGGAGAGGGTGTGAGGGGGAGAGAAAAGGTTAAGGTTAGGGCAAGTGGGGAACCTTGGTTACTACATAACAATAGTATCATCACTGCAAGAATAATTCATTAACTTGCTTGCGAGGTGGTTTGGAATGTCATGAGGATGTGATAAATTGCTATATAAGGCCTCCTGTGCCGTATGATTCTATGGTAAATTCAAGTTCTTTCTTCCACTGTACATCTGATTTGTATTAGATGCTAAAGCTTAAGAGTAGAGGAGATACAGTTTGGTGACATCACACAGACAACATCTCAGTTTGATTATATGATTTCACGTTAAGCACTAATACAGTTATACAGTATACTGTTTATTCATAATTCCCCAATGTTCAACCTCGTGGTATGATTACAGCATTGACCTCTAATATGCATTCATCTCATACCCCAGAAACCTTTGGGATAATATTTACTTTCAACATAAATCATTATTTACACTGAGCCATTTATCTTGCTGAACTCATAAAAAAACAATCTCTCAAGATGACACCGTCTCCTTGACATCTAGGCAGTTGACCCGTGAACAGCAGAGTGGTCTGTAGTCAGCCAAATGCAGTTACAGCAATCGGAGTTAAATTGTAAATTCACAAAGAGAGATTTTTCCCTTCGACCCTCCCTACCCTGCCTCTGACATTCCTTATCAATGCTGTCCATTTTAGCTCCCAACAGAAGCAGAGCCCATCAAAGTGGCCTTTGTGCTCGAAAAACAGTTTATTATTCTCCAGCAAACATCATCATTTAGCTGAAGCAGCGGGAGTTGAATGGCTTCAAGCTAGGAGAACCAGATGTATTTGGGCTTCTGTCAAGCAATTTCATCGCGTCACCTGATCTATGGCAACAGACTGAAAAGGGTCACTCATATTCACATAGAATACACTCACAGGAGAGCCACAAATCATTTGAGTAAAATGTTACGCAGAATGTGCCTGGGTTATTGATGTCCTGGGAACAGTTGTTTGAACTGTATATTCATTAAATAGAGCAGCAATGGTCCAGGTAGGCTTATACATTAGAACAGAATGGTAGATGTATTGGTTTTATTAAAGAGGAGAAAGGATTATGTTTTAATTCAGGGTACTTCAATAATGTTGATCCAAATGGAAAGGCATAGTGCAAATGTGGCTCATATGTTAAAAGAGGCTAGAAGATGTGGGCAACCCGTTTCATCAGCAACATTTCTTTTTCAGTCTAATTTTCTTTTCTCTTTTTTATTTCTTCCCGCCACATTCCCTTGTCCCTGTGCACTCCATGTGATGGGTAAGTGGAACTTGTCCTTCCGTATATGTTGTTGGGAATGCTTTTAGATGTTCGCTGTAAGCAGGTTGAGGTTGCTGCACAAAGTTTTTAAGAGATATTTATTCCCAGCTTATTATGGACAGGAATGGCTGTACGAGGTGCAATTTCACAACATATTAGGTGTTTGGGGTGAATTTGCTCGGGGCTTCTTCCAACTCTGCTGCCGTAACTTTGGCAGAAACCCCGTTCACGCACATCAACGTGGTTTCTCCCAAACTCCCGCCGAAGTTACGATGGCAGAACGGGAGAAGCATTGAGGAAAACACCACCTCCCCCAGAGCTTTATGTTCTACTTGGCTCAAAGCTCAACTATGGGTCTGAATAAATAGTGTGATGGGATGCGAGTTGATATCCAATGTCCATTGAGGTGACAGGCCAAGCTGAAGTCAGTCAACTCGCTAGCAGAGTGGAAACTTATTCCTAGTTCCTCTCATGCACCTCCATTTACCTAGTGCCAGACCCAGGAGTCTTTACTAACCCTACTCATCCACAGATGGTGTATGGTGCAAGGCAAACCAGGAGAGGGAATTTAAAAACATTTTTTTTTTAATTTATGTGTTCCTGGGATGTGGGCATCACTGGCAAGGCCAGCATTTATTGCCCATCCCTAATTGCCCTTGAGAAGGTGGTGGTGAGCCACCTCATACAACTGAGTGACTTGCTTGGCCATTTCAGAGGGCAGTTAAGAGTCAACCACATTGCTGTGGGTCTGGAGTCACATATAGGCCTTACCAGGTAAGGGCAGCAGATTTCCAACAATCCAGTAGTTTCATGGTCACCATTACTGATATTAGCTTTCTATTGTGGATTTTTAAACATTTAGTTAACTGAATTTAAATTCCCCAGCTACTGTGGTAAGATTTGAACTCATGTTGCTACCAGATCATTAGTCCAGGCCTCTAGCTTACTAATCCAGTAACATAACCACTATGCTACCATACAACAATTTTACCCGCCTACCAGGCCACACACTGACTGGGTCAGGCAAATTTATATCAGGTTTTGAGATTTTGGAATATAAAATTCTAGTCAATCCATACTTGGCGCCCTAAAATTCCAGCTCACTGCTCTGCTGCTGGAAGTATGGCAGAGGGGCAATCCAATGCCAGAGGGGGAGTCCAATGGCAGAGGGAGAGTCCAATGGCAGAGGGGGAGTCCAATGGCAGAGGGGGAGTCCAATGGCAGAGGGGGAGTTCAATGGCAGAGGGCGATCCAATGGCAGAGGGGGAGTCCAATGGCAGAGGGGGAGTCCAATGGCAGAGGGGGAGTCCAATGGCAGAGGGGGAGTCCAATGGCAGAGGGGGAGTCCAATGGCAGAGGGGGAGTCCAATGGCAGAGGGGGAGTCCAATGGCAGAGGGGGAGTCCAATGGCAGAGGGGGAGTCCAATGGCAGAGGGGGAGTCCAATGGCAGAGGGAGAATCCAATGGTAGAGGGGGAGTCCAATGGCAGAGGGGGAGTCCAATGGCAGAGGGGGAGTCCAATGGCAGAGGGGGAGTCCAATGCCAGAGGGAGAATCCAATGGTAGAGGGGGAGTCCAATGGCAGAGGGGGAGTCCAATGGCAGAGGGGCGATTCAATGGCAGAGGGGGAGTCCAATGGCAGAGGGGGAGTCCAATGACAGAGAGGGAGTCCAATGGCAGAGGGGGAGTCCAATGGCAGAGGGGGAGTCCAATGGCAGAGGGGGAGTCCAATGGCAGAGGGGGAGTCCAATGGCAGAGGGGGAGTCCAATGGCAGAGGGGGAGTCCAATGGCAGAGGGAGAATCCAATGCCAGAGGGAGAGTCCAATGGCAGAGGGAGAGTCCAATGGCAGAGGGAGAATCCAATGCCAGAGGGAGAGTCCAATGCCAGAGGGAGAGTCCAATGGCAGAGGGAGAGTCCAATGCCAGAGGGAGAGTCCAATGGCAGAGGGAGAGTCCAATGGCAGAGGGAGAGTCCAATGGCAGAGGGGGAATCCAATGCCAGAGGGCGCTCCAATGGCAGAGGGGGAGTCCAATGGCAGAGGGAGAGTCCAATGGCAGAGGGGGAGTCCAATGGCAGAGGGGGAGTCCAATGGCAGAGGGGCAATCCAATGGCAGAGGGAGAGTCCAATGGCAGAGGGAGAGTCCAATGGCAGAGGGGGAGTCCAATGGCAGAGGGAGAGTCCAATGGCAGAGGGGGAGTCCAATGGCAGAGGGGGAGTCCAATGGCAGGGGGGGAGTCCAATGGCAGAGGGAGAGTCCAATGGCAGAGAGGCGGTCCAATGGCAGAGGGGCAATCCAATGCCAGAGGGGGAGTCCAATGGCAGAGGGAGAGTCCAATGGCAGCGGGGGAATCCAATGGCAGAGGGGGAGTCCAATGGCAGCGGGGGAGTCCAATGCCAGAGGGGGAGTCCAATGCCAGAGAGGGAGTCCAATGGCAGAGGGGGAGTCCAATGGCAGCGGGGGAATCCAATGGCAGAGGGGAGTCCAATGGCAGAGGGGGGGTCCAATGGCAGAGGGGGAGTCCAATGGCAGAGGGGAGTCCAATGGCAGAGGGAGAGTCCAATGGCAGAGGGGGAGTCCAATGGCAGAGGGGGAATCCAATGGCAGCGGGGGAATCCAATGGTAGAGGGGGAGTCCAAGTCACCTGCTTTAGTTGACATTCATTCCATCCTGAATTCAAGCGATTGGGTTGTTTTAGTAATTGGGATGTGCAGCTTGCTTCAGTAGGGTCACAGGATGTGAACCCTGGCACTGCTGATAGAGGCAGCAAGAGTCCCTTAGGTTTAAATTTAAAAATATTTATTTCCCCCATTAAAAAAAACAGAGGGCTCTAGTTCAGAAGGTAATTGAGCCCTAAGGGGTTTACTACCTTCACCTCTTTCTGTAACCTTGGAAAGGCCGGTACGGAACAGGCACCGGTTCATTTGGCCCAAGCAGGGCATACTGACGGGAGTTCCTGGAGTTGCCCAGGAAGTACCCAAGCCATGCGGCCAAAGCTGGCTGTGAATGTAGGAAGATAGGGTGGACGACTGTTTCCGTGTCCCCGAGTTGAATCGGGTTGCATGTGGCAGAAACATGGCAGATGCGCGCTCTGCCCCAAATTCCTGCCACCTTCCCTGTTGGCTCTCCACCCAGTTGGCGCTCTCCCACCCACCAACCCCCAAAGAATTGTGGCCCCTTTATAATTCAATGTACTGTCAATATTCCATAGGCAAATTTAACATAATAGATTCTACAATTTAACACAATATAATGGCCCAGAAATTCGGGTCGGGGGTTTCCCGCGGGTGTAAGCCCCCGACCTGCACTTACCTTGCGCGCCGGCCATTGAGCTGTGGTCCCCCGTGGAATTCCGATCCTGGGCCTGCTCCAGCTCCCGGCGCGCAGTGCTTGCGTATCCCAGGGGCGCAGTTAGTTCGATGCGTTCCCTGGGATCACGTGGGCCATGGGGAGCCAATCGGAGCAGGGAATGCTCCATTCATAAGTTTGATAGGAAGAGCTGTCAAAACTTATAAATACTACGGCCCCAAAACATCACTAAATCTTCAAATAAATTTTTAAAAATCATCACATTTTTTAAATAAACTATAAATTACATGAAATAACTATTTAAAAAAAAATTTAAATTTTTGAAAAAATTAATTTTATTTTCTAACGGGCTAAAAATAAACTTACCTTGCTTTAAAGTATTTAAAAATAATAAACCTGTGGAAAAAATGTTTTAATTTTAATTAATTCACCACTTACCTTGTAAAAAGCAGGCCTCACGCCTGCTTTTTAAATGTGTAACTTCTGGGAAAACCTGCAAAAAAACCTGAAGTTCGATGCGCATGTGCAGCCTCTCCTGCGCACGCGTTCGAACTCTGAACCCCTTCTTTCAGGAGAACGGATGTGCCGGTTTCCCGCACATGCGCAGTGCATGCAGGAAACCGGCACTTCCGTTGGGCCTACGGGTGAGTACCCCGTGCGTACTCACCCGTGGAGAGCCGAATTTCTGGGCCAATATTAGCACAAGCCCATATTGTATCCTGATGTGAGAAAGGATCAAATGTAGGGTCTGTTTACCCTAAATCTGTGTGTGGGAGCAGTGTACTGGGCCAGCCAAGCACTTGGGTAGCTTTCACGTAAGTGATGAATTTGGCACTGGAGAGGAGAGGAGAGCTCCCATCAGTTAAGCTAAAGGACTGCATTCTTTTTTCTATTAAAATGCGTAGTTAGGATTTCACAGTCATGTCTTTGCGAGAGATTTTCTCTCTCCAGTTTACCAAACAAGCTTTGTTTTGTAAACCACTACAACGTTGCAGTTCTTTAAATTAAAGACAAATAATTGAAAGCTGGAGCAAATCCTAGGCAGCAATCTCGGGCCTTTTTTTTACTATCTTAGAGGAACTATATAAATCTAAGTTATTGTAAAATGTTATGGTTCATTGATGTTTCTTTCCTCCTTTAATATCACTAAAAAACAGATTATCTGGTCATTACCACATTGCTGTTTGTGAGAGCTTGCTGTGCGCAAATTGGCTGCCGCGTTTCCTACATTACAATAGTGACTACACTTCAAAAAGTACTTCATTGGCTGTGAAGAACTTTGGGACATCCTGAGGTTGTGAAAGGCGCTATATAAATGCAAGTTCTTTCTTTGTTTTTCTTTTTTTATTGTACTATGTTGCTGTCGCAAAACCATTAATGGCCACAAGAACTCTATTAGTTTGGCCTTGCTTCTCAGTGTATTTTTTTGACTCATTTTTAAACCACGTTGCTCTTCCTGAGCCCCGCACCAACTGATGGTAGGAGGGCGAGCTACCTCCTCTGATACTGCTCTGTGCTGACCACTGGAGGACTGCGGAGACTCTCCTGCTGACTTGACATCTCCCTGTGACCATCGCACAGATTTCAGACGGGCTCTGTTCTATTATCTCCGTTTGATGTGGTGCCCCTACCACAGCAATCTATAAAACTGTCACACTGCAGGTAGATATTATTCATCAACACTCAATTAATTAGTACCATCATTGGAATGAATTTCCGCTGCAGTCCTGTACCAGTGCTGGTGGAATTATAAGACAGCTCTTGGGAGGAATGGACTTTGTGGGCCTATTATCTATAATAGATAATGAGATCTCTTCCAAAGAACATAAAAACGGTAGTGACAAAGAAAAGCCAACGAGCCCACCTGGGTCCTTTTTTTAATTCATTCACGGGATGTGGGCATTGCTGGCATGCCAGCATTTATTGCCCATTGAGAAGGTGGTGGTGAGCCACCTTATACAACTGAGTGGCTTACTAGGCCATTTCAGAGGGCAGTTAAGAGCCAACCACATTGCGGTGGGACTGGAGTCACATATAGGCCAGACTAGGGATGGACGGCGGATTTCCTTCCCTGGAGGACATTAGTGAACCAGATGGGTTTTTACGACAATCTGGCAGTTCCATGGCCACCATTACTGATACTAGCAGTTTTGTTATTCCAGATTTTTTAATTTAATTAACTGAATTTAAATTCTCCAGCTGCCAGGCCTCTGGATTACTTGTACCAGTAACATAACCACAATGCTACCGTACCCCTTTGGCATTTAAAGGGTAGCTGGGGGTAACATAGATTAGCAATTAACCTGCCAATTGTCAGAATTAATAACAAAGTCTGACTTACATTAATTTGATTTGCACTGCCTACAAAAATCTTTTTTACAACCAGCCTAATATGTTACAAATACACTAGTAGTGCAATCAATTCCGAGTGCAGTAGATACATAACAACTGAAAAGATTCAGAGCTTTTTATGGATTCATTCAGTACCTGATATACTCACACCTCCTCCTGGCTCCCCAACCAGCCCCCACTTCCCCCCAAAACTGAAAGCAGAAGGACTCCCTCTGTATTCTGACTTCAGCTAGATTGGTATAATTTATTTTATTGCCAGTTCATTTGAGAAAGATTGTCGTGTTAATGTATGGCCGTACATACTTGCTCCGTTAGCTACTTCTAATTATGACTATATTAGAGCAGTCACTCCAATGCTATAACTACATAGCTGTTCCAAAAGGAGAAATTAGGTCGTCAGAAGGTTAGTGGGTATGAAGACGGAGGGCTGAGTGAAGTGAGGAGTTTGATGTAGCCCCGCTGTGAATGATTTTCACAGTCTTTTATTTCACAGACCTCCCTCCACAGTTTTGACCCTGGTCATTGACACGGCGACCAGAAACCCAAGGCACTTAAAATCACATTATAACTCACTCAGGCTTTCTTTCCCACTGAATGCCATGAACTGGACTGTGAAAATGCATCTCATTATAATACGGTCTGTAATTTAAAAAAAATGAAAGCTGTAAAACTTCTAAGTAGGTGGCGGTAATATTCAAATTTGGCAGAGGCCCAAAACGGGCTGCAGTGGATTGGATATACGCACCCACCCAACTTTCCTTTCCATCTGAGTTCAACTCCTGTGGAATTTTAACTCCCGGGCCTTCTCGTCTGCCTGCCGCTGGTCAGCTTCCTGCCTGAAACGAGCAGAAACTGGCAGCTGGCCAGCGGGCAGGGGTGGAAGTCGCGGGGAGCGGGAGGTCTCGGGAGGGTCATGCGGTAGGGAAGGAGCACCCGGGGTCTGTGGCAGCTGAGGCTGCAACTTTCCTTGTGAGGCATCCCTGCTCCTCCTGGCCCCACAAAGGAAAGATTCCACTTACCCTGGAGGGCCTCATTGTCAATCGTGACACCTGCCGACATCTCTTCACCCGGCGGGAAAGCCAGCCTCGCGGTTTCCCCGCTCAGGCCCCGGTTAAAATGCGATCAGGATCGCTTGGGCGTAATAGGACACCAATTTGCATAACTTTATGAGGTTCATACACCTCCACCGCCTAATTGCAGTGAGCAGTTAAAATGGTGGTCAACTGGACTCTAGCGGCAATGGGGCAGCAGGGCTGAATGCTCCATTCCTACCGGCACGTCATTGGCTGGCTGTGAAGCACTTTGCGAAAGGCACTATGTAAATGTGACATCTTCTGTAGTGTATGTAACTGTTCTACCTTTAAGAGAACTATTGTATGTAACCGTCCACCTTTAAGAGAACTATTTTAGGTGTGGCACTACTTTATCCTGGCTGCTGTATACTGTAATACCGACGGTGACCACACCGGTATATAAGTGCTGTGGCAGAATTTATTGGGCAGATTCGCCCTGACCTTCGAATAGTAAAGTCCTGTTTAAGTTACTCTTGTAGTCTGTGTATTACTTCGCTATACAACCCACAGACTTTACAGTGGCGACGAGTTCGATCTTACCCTGCGGCAACAATACTTCTGAAGAAGTAAACGAGCGTCGAGAAGAGGCACCCGCCCTCGTCGTTTTGCTGAGAGAAAACTCGAGTCTGCAGACCAAGAAAGGAGGAAGATTTCAAACACGAAGTCTTCCATCAGCAACAGGCACGGATTGTCCCTTCTGCCACGGTGGTGAGTGAGCCGATCAACACGAGAAGCAAGTCGGCCACGGTGACTGTGAGTAAAGGGAAAATAGAAACAAATAAACGGAAGATAAGGGCGGTGCACTCGACCACGGTCGAGGGGGAAAGGAGCCGGAAAGAAGTCGGGCCCAGAGGCGCTGAGACTGGGGCAGCGTGGAGCAGAAGCCGCGGTACAAGCGGGCTGGGGAGTGTCGTGAGACGACTAGACTGCGACGGCGAAAAAGGCCGGACAAATACCGCGACCACGAGGCACTGCGACCGGGATCGTAAGGCACGGGAAGATATAAACATAAATAAGCCACGGAGAACTCAGCCACAGCCGGGGAGGAAAGCACCGGACGGTGAGAAGCTGGGAGGCGCGATTGGGGTGAAAAAGGCCAGACAGTGACTGAGGCCACGAAGCGCTGCGACCGGATCGTAAGGCGCGGGAAGAGATAAAAATAAATAAACCGCGGAGAACGCAGCCGCAGCCGGGGAGGAAGCACCGGACTGCGAGAGGCTGGGAGGAGCGATTGGGTGAAAAAGGTCGGACAGTGACCGAGGCCACGAAGCGCTGCGACCGGGATCGTAAGGCGCGGGAAGAGATAAAATAAATAAATCGCGGAGAACTCAGCCGCAGCCGGGGAGGGAAGCACCGGACTGCGAGAGGGCTGGGAGGCACGATTGAAAGCCGCGCGAGCGGGAGAGACAGAGCCCGAGAGAGAGCGAGCGAGAGCCGCACGAGCGGGAGAGACAGAGCCCGAGGAAGACTGAGCGAGATCCAGCCCAGCGGCTGAAACTGTTCGCCGTCAACGGGTTGTACCCAGCACCGGAGAGACAGAGCCCGAGCGAGGGAGACTGCGCGAGATCCAGCCAGCGGCTGAGACCGTTCGCCGTCAACGGGTTGTACCAGAGCTGGTTGCCTGGCCGAGAGAAGGGAACGCGCTGAAGCCAAAGAGCAGGCTGCGAACCCCGAAAGCCAGCGGCCGTCGCCCGAGGGAAAAGCTTACCCCTCCCGCCAGGGGAAGAAAAGCGGGAACCGCCATCTTGAAAGTGGGCGGGGAAAGAAGATAAGCGCGGGAAACCGCGGGAAGCCACCAGTAGACGGAGAAAAAGACAGAAGCGGGAACCGCCATTTTGAAAGGGGCGGGGAAAGAAGATAAGCGCGGGGAAACCGCCATCTTGGGAAAAAAAAAAGAGTTAAAGAAATATTTCGTTGTTGTTTATCAGGGAGGTGAAGATGCCTAAGCGTGGTAACATCAACGATTTCGATTCCGAGGTAGAAGATTGGGCCACGTATGTAGAACGCATTGAGATATATTGTGAGGCCAATAAAATAGAGGATGATGATAAAGCTATAACCTTGCTAAACTCGATGGGGGCGAAGACATACGGGCTATTGAAGCATCTTCTAGCACCAGTTAAACCGGCGGATCAAACCTTCGATAATATTGTTGCTGTTCTGAAGGATCACTTGAACCCCACACCGCTGATGTTGGCGGAACGATTCAAATTTTATGCGAGAACGCAACGGAAAGAGGAAAGCAACGCGGAATATTTGGTCGAACTGCGTAGGCTAGCGAAATACTGCCAGTTTGGAGGAAATCTGACAGAGGCATTGCGAGACAAGTTCGTGTGCGGGTTGTCGAAGGAAGGAACGCAAAAGCGACTGCTCGAAGAGAACGACCTTACACTGGATAGGGCTGTCCTTATTGCAGCATCACACGAAGCCGCAGCGAAAGGAACTGCGGAAATGCAGCTGAAGGCAGCGGTCCTCAGTGTGGATCAAATTACTTCGGCTGCAACGAAATGTTATCGTTGTGGGAAGACAACACACGACCAGAACCAATGCTGGTTTAAAAACCAGGACTGTAGGAAATGTGGCAAACTGGGTCACATAGCCAAAGTATGCCGGTCAGGGAAGAAGACCAACAACCAAAAAAAAAAGCCATCACAGGAAAAGTACAACAAAGTACACAAGGTGGTTGAGAAGAGTTCAGATGAACAGAATTCAGATTCAGACCCAAGCGGCCAGGAACTGGGTAGTCTGAGAATTCATAATGTGAGTAAGGAAGCTGACCTACAAACTATCTGGGTCATGCTAAAAATAGCCGGAGTCCAAGTGAGAATGGAATTGGACACTGGATCAGCCCTATCAGTCATAAATCGAAGGGATTACAACCGGCTATTCTCACATATACCCTTGAGAGATACCAAGTTCGTATTGCAGACATACATGGGGCATAAAGTATACCCCATGGGAAAGATAAGAGTCAAGGTGAGAGACAGGGGCAAAGAACACCCCGGAATGGACTTATACGTACTACCTGAGGGAGGACCACCACTTCTAGGACGGGAGTGGATCAAGAAAATAGACATGGAATGGCACTACCTCAAAGCAATAACGAGTGAGGACTCGGGGCAGACAATCAGCTCAGACTCTGAAACGGATGACGATAAGACCAGCCCAAGCATGAAAGACAAGTCTAAAATGAACTTGCTGACTAAGGTTGGTAGAACGAATGTGGGCATAAAGGCTTATGCTCCAGAGGAGAACAAAGTTTCAGAACAGAATTCCTCTGAACAACAACAACATAGCTTGACAGAGAATTCTGAGTCTGTTCAAGTTACAGACATATATATTACTGAGGAACATCGAGCTCGAATGCAAACTTATTTCAGATTACGACAGCAATTAGAACAATTGAATTGCCGTCTCGAGCAAGAGATGGAAGCAATGAAAAAGTTCTATGATACCGAATGGGAGAACCTGGAAAGACAACAGAAGCAGCTGGGGAAGAAAAGGGAGCAGGAGCACACAAACCGTCTGCACGAGGAGGCCAAACGAATCAAAGCTGATTCGGCTTCTGAAGGGGCGTGCTCCAATCCGGTGGAACAAGATGTGCCGCAACTGAAGGCGCTGGTTAGCAGGTTGCAGGCAGAAAAAGCTGAGTTGGTCGACATGACTTCCGAGCTCCTACTGAAGTTGGGTGCAGCATCACCGGACGATTCATTTGTGGAAATTTGAATGATGGGGGCTGCGGATGATGGCGAAGTAGAAGCAGCAAAGGAGCCCCAGGACAAGGTTCTAAACAGCCCTGCAGCTAATGGAAAAGGGATGAGGACAGAAGAGTTAACAGTCAGCCAACTCCTCCAGGGCAAGGTTATAAACAGCCCTGTAGTTAATGGAAAAGGGATGATGGCAGAAGAGTTAACAGTCAGCCAACTCATTCATATGCTGAGGGATAAAACTCTAAAATGGGAAAAACTTAAATACGAGCCTCAATCTTCAAAGGGAAGGGAGCTCTCAAAAGTCATTGGAAGAGCTGAGGTGGCAACCCAGACTGAGAAGTCTGCAGCAGAACAGCCCTTGGATGCCAAAAGTACGCTGACGCACGGCAATGTAGAACAACAGAATACTGAAACAGCTACTTCAGTAGAGGGATTGAATAGTCCGATCAATCAATCTCCGAATGAAGTTGAAGTATTGAAATCACAAATGAGGTCATTAGTAAAAGACTTGCAGGAAGCCCAGAAAAAGCGGGATGAATCTGAACACATGATGAAGTCTCTTCAGGACAGATGTCGGGATTTGGAACAAAAGTCGGCTAACGTCCAGCTGGGTAAGGAGGAAATAGAAGACCCTCTCGCTGGCCTAGCTCAGGACGACACCGAATATTACCATGATCTGTTGAGTGACACTGAATATTACGAGGACCTGGTCTGCTCAGCTTGTGCCGAGAACTCCCAAAGTGCCGAAATCAGGATGAATCACTTAAAGTCTAAGGAACATAGGGAGATGGTGGCATTACAGCTGGCAGCTGACAATGGAGCCCCGAGAGTTTCCAAGAAGCAAAAAAGGAAAAGACGAAGCAGAAGATGATAACCATCTGAACCATTATTACCTCTACCCGATCACACACGTGGTCCCCCGAACGGAGCCAAATCAGTTGGAAGGTAGGAAAATTTCCCAAGGCAATCCAACTGTTTTTTGTTTGTTTAAAAAAAAAGTCAGCAATGCTGGTTCAGAAGTGATGGAAGTAAAGCTGTTAAGTCTAGGGAAGGACTATGGGATGAGTCCCTCTAGCAAGGTGACCCGACTACACCACGGAGGCATGGTCCGGACCGAGTCAAGAAGATCAGAGACTGAATCTGTGAACTGTTTCCCGCAGAGACTGAATCTGTGAACTGTTTCCGCAGAGACTACCTCTGTGAACTGTTGTAACATGAAGTTGGATATGTTATGATGTTATGTTAATGGGGAATAAGTATGTTGTAAGCTAAAAAGGGAGGATTGTAGTGTATGTAACTATTCTACCTTTAAGAGAACTATTGTATGTAACCGTCCACCTTTAAGAGAACTATTTTAGGTGTGGCACTACTTTATCCTGGCTGCTGTATACTGTAATACCGACGGTGACCACACCGGTATATAAGTGCTGTGGCAGAATTTATTGGGCAGATTCGCCCTGACCTTCGAATAGTAAAGTCCTGTTTAAGTTACTCTTGTAGTCTGTGTATTACTTCGCTATACAACCCACAGACTTTACATCTTCCTTCCTTCTTTGCTTGCTTTCTTGCTTCCTTCCTTCTGCTGCCATTCAAACCCACATCCCAACCAGCACTCCACTATATGTAGGGTCGCCAACTCTGGCTGGATGTGTTCCTGGAGGCTTCATCACATGACCTCCCGCCTCCAACTGCCTAGCCCGGTCAAACAGCCTTTTTGCCCCATTGCCAATATTTTTATAACTTATATACAAAAAAGTTCAAAGGAGAATGAGAAAAACACAATTTTTTGTTTAAGGCCCCTATGATTTTTCTCCCAAGTTGCTCGCAGCAGTGTCCAGGAGATTAATCTTTAATTCTTGGAGACTCCAGGGCAGTGCTGGAGGGTTGGCAACCCTAGCTGTAGACCTAGCCAGCCCTACAGAGAATAAATCAATAATGAACTGCTCTCAGCTAATTTCAGGGGTTTGAAAAGTCAACTTCAATTTCCAAAATTCAGTACGCAATCTAACTAAATTCATGATTCTTTTTAACTTTATTCTATTTTGACATCTCTACTTATGCCAGACTCAGAATACATTAAGACAGAGAGAAAGCAGAACATCAGATCACACCGAGAAAGAGAGGACGTGTAATGTCTGAAGAAACACTCTAATTAGTGTGCGAGTAACTAACTGCTTTTATTTCCAGGCCTCTACAACATTCCTGTCAAAAACTGCAAGCACCATTCATATCAAAAAGCAAGGAGAGACAGTGAGACATGGGAAAAACAGGAGGGTAAGAATTCTTCTGGTCTTGGTTCAGTGGTTGTACTCGTCTCTGAGTCAGAAGGTTGCAGGTTCGAGCCCCACTCCAGAGACTTGAGCACATAATTCAGGCTGACACTTCAGTGCAGTACTGAGGGAGCACTGCACTGTCAGAGGTGCCATGTTTTAGATGAGATGCTAAACTGCGGTCCCGTCTACTCTCTCAGGTGGACATAAAAGATCCCCTGACATTATTCGAAGAAGAGTAGGGGAGTTCTTCTGGTGTCTTGGCCAATCTTTATTCCCCAAGTAACAGCCCTAAAACAAATGATCTTGTCATTCATCTCATTCTGTTTGTGGAACCTTGCTGTGCACAAATTGGCCACCAACTTTACCTACACTACAACAGTGACTACACTTCAAAAGTACTTAATTGATACTGAAGAGCTTTGGGGTGTTGTGACGATATGAAAGATGATCTATAAATGCAAGGTCTTCACATATGTTTGTGCAGATTTCCTCTATCTGGTACTTGTAGCAAAACCATAAACACACACTGAAGCTGTAGTGGAAATCTTCACAACTACATTTACATAGCGACCAGACAAATTCTTGCCCCAGAGTGAAAACAAGAACAAGTATAGAACACACTGAAATTAATCGGAGGCTGGACAGCAAGGCACGAGGATGCAGTTGGCGAGCTCAGACACAATGAGCATGCATGGTGAATGTGTGATTAAATGACTGAATAATGTGGTGTAGCATGTAGCCACTTGTCTGCAGTTGTCAATCCGATTCTTACATTTTGTTTTGGCTTTTCTCTTTTAATAGGTAGCAATTAATTTTAGCCGCCAGACCTTCTTCAGAATCTTTGAAGCTTCGCGCTGTGAATGTAACCTTATGACCTGTAGAATCATCAGAGCTCTAGAGTGACAGGTGTGAGAAATAATATTACAATTGCTGTCTCACATTATCCTGACATTTAATGGCATTACCATCACCGAATCCCCCACCATCAACATTCTGGGGATCACCATTGACCAGAAACTTAACTGGACCAGCCACATAAATACTGTGGCAACAAGAGCAGGTCAGAGGCTGGGTATTCTGTGGTGAGTGTCTCACCTCTTGACTCCCCAAAGCCTTTCCACCATCTACAAGGCACAAGTAAGGAGTGTGATGGAATACTCTCCACTTGCCTGAATGAGTGCAGCTCCAACAACACTCAAGAAGCTCGACACCATCCAGGACAAAGCAGCCTGCTTGATTGGCACCCCATCCACCACCTTAAACATTCACTCCCTCCACCACCGGCGCACCGTGGCTGCAGCGTGTACCATCTACAAGATGCACTGCAGCAACTCGCCAAGGCTTCTTCGACAGCACCTCCCAAACCTACCTCTACCACCTAGAGGGACAAGGGCAGCAGATGCCTTGGAACATCACCACCTCCAAGTTCCCCTCCAAGTCACACACCATCCTGACTTGGAAATATATCGCCGATCCTCCATCGTCGCTGGGTAAAAATCCAGGAACTCCCTCCCTAACAGCACTGTGGGAGTACCTTCACCACACAGACTGCAGCGGTTCAAGAAGGCGGCTCACCACCACCTTCTCAAGGGCAATTAGGGATGGGCAATAAATGCTGGCCTTGCCAGTGATGCCCACATTCCAGGAACAAATTAAAAAAAAATCTATGTTAGTGCACCACCCACTCATGCCCCACCCCAGCAAGGCCTCTTATTGTGTCTTAAATATAACGAAAAGATACCTTTTATATGTACCTTTCTTATATTCAGTGTATTAGTTAATGGAAAGACTGGCAAAAACTGCAGATTAACAATGTCATTTTATGTTTTTTAGTTTGAATTTGAATTTAATGTTTAATGCCTTCATTCAATGCTTGCAAGCAGGAAAATAAGCATCAGCTGGACTTGGAACTGCCCTGTGGGATACATAAGTGTTTGTCTGAAAACCCTCTCTCTGCTATTTTAGCAGAGATGTTAACCCATTTATTTTATGATTGCCACTAAAATAATGCAGAGAGGAATTTCAGACAAAAGGTGTTAAGCGTTTGTCTGCCATTATTCCACATTGCAGTTTCAAGGGCTCGCTTTCTTTAATGCAAAATAGCAACCCAATGTGGCCTCATTGTGGGATCCACTGCAATTGTGCTGTTCCCATGCAACACAATGGGCAATGGCTGAAGGCATGTCAGTTTCTGGAAAAGGGGCTGGATGCCTTGAACCTCCAGACTGAATGCAGATTCCCTAAACAAGCCAATAGTGGGGGCATGGGAAGGGGAGGGATTTTCCTGCTACCGGTACAATTTGCGGTTTTTGCGCTAGAATGAATGTTTGTAACTTTACCTATGGGGATGAAGTAACAACGTGAAAGATTTACATATGTGCATGCATACTGCCCTACACTCCATCTAAACTTTGCATCCGATTGGGAAATGGACATATAGCTTCACACATTTTTTTGTCAACCTAGCCTATAGAAAGCAGCATGTGACAAACAAAAATATGCTAATGTATAAATGCATCATTAATACATATTGATGGCGCCGATGAAGATGGCTGCTGTCCTTGCGGGCTCCGTGCGTACCAGGCAGCTAAGTGTCCTTTGCTGCTTGGTGCGCTCAGCTCGTTAAGAAAAAAGCATTTCACTGACTGGATTTCACTTGTTGTATTTGGTTATGTGACAAATAAAATTGAAATTGAAATTGAAATTGAAATTGTACTATTTGCACAGAAACCTCCAAGCTTGGCTCAGTGTCATTATTATGCAAAGCTCCAAGTGTAGATTTGGATGTGGGCAGGGAGTACACTTGTGGCAGGAGCAGAAAATTGTATGCAAGTGAAATTTAAAGGGACGGGTGCAATTAAAGTTCAACCTCACAACAGGGTGACAAGAGTCCTGAAAGCCTTTGGGAAGCCTCAGAAGGCATCTCAACCTATTTGCAGCCTTTGTCAAGGCTGAAGAGGGAGGAACTAAGAAAAAATGAAAAGAAAGGAAACATATGGTGTCGGCACGAGCCTCCAGGCAAGTGAGGGAGCAGCCCAGCACCTGATCGCTTGATTGAAATGGAGCTGGAGCTGCAAGATGTGTTTGTTAGAAGGGTCGTCCTCAGTGACACTTCTCAGCATCATCCCCAGAGTGACAGCCTGCAAGGAGGTGGAGCCGCATTTCAGGCCACAGCTGACCACTACTGTCAGTCGGTGTGCCAGTCACATCTTTCATGGTCGCTTCAGGCATCTTTGCCGGCGATGGTGAAGCTCTAGGTCTGGCTCTCTGACCCAATCCTGTGAAGATATTTCCCCACAGCAATTGCCGGGTAAGTGCGCCATGCGGACCGACCCAATTTTCCCCCCTAAGTCTTTGGGCTAAAAATTCGGTCTCGCCGCGCCAGGTCTTTAGTGCCCTAAATTTAGCGCTGGGCCGCATTCCCCTAGCGCCCGCCTGAAATTCAGTAGCGCCGCCCCAAGACGGCGGCGGGCGCTATTGCAGGGTTTGGCCGCCTCGTTTGGGGCGAAGAATGTCAGTTTCCGGCGCCCAGCTGCCGCTGCGGCAACTGATGCGGTGCGGCAGGCTGGGGTACTGCAGGCCTCCTCCTTCTCTTAAGGAGGAGCTGCCTGCAGCCGTGAGATCGCCGCTGGATTCCCCTGGCAAATGAGCCCGGCACCACGGAGAAGTGCCGGTCTCGCGGGAGTCACACACCAATGCCGCGGGGGGGTGGTGCAGGAGTCCGGGGAGGGAGCTGCGGGCAGGCGGCCGCCGGAAAAGCGGCCGGCCGCCGCTCCACCTTTCTGCGCCGGCCTTTCGGAGCTGCAAGGCACTGTTTTGCAAACGCTGTTTGCGGCCGCGATGGGCGAGGCGGCCGCAACTGAATTTGGCCATCGGGACGGTTTACCATTGGAACCGGGGCGCTGCGCACACCGATGACGTCATCGGTGCCGGTGCAGCGCTACCGGCTAACGCCGATGTTAGGGACGAACTCAATTTCGGGCGTAAAAAACTTCCGGCGCAACCCACTCTATAGCCAGTAAGTGGGCGCAAACGCAACTGAATTTCTAGGCCTTTAAGTCTTACACAGGATGTGTATGTTGCCGGCAGCATTTATTGCCAATCCCTACTTGCCCTTGAGAAGGTGGTGAGCCGCCTTCTTGAATACAACTGCGTGACTTGCTGGGCCATTTCAGAGGGCAGTTAAGAGTCAACCACATTGCTGTGGGTCTGGAGTCACATATAGACCAGACCAGGTAAGGAAGGCAGATTTCCTTCCTTAAAGGACATTAGTGAACCAGGTGGGTTTTTATGACAATCCGGTAGTTCCATTATTGATACTAGCTTTTTATTCCAGATTTGTATTCAATTGATCATTAGTCCAGGCCTCTGGATTACTAGTCCAGTAACATAACCGCCATGCTACTGTACCCCCTGAGAACTTTAGTGTCAACAACGGATAAGAAATACTAGAAGCACTCCACCTCCTGCGTGGGGCGCTACTACTGGATTTCGCGGTGCTACGTGCAGCGGCGCCACGTCATTGCAGGCCTCCGCCCCTGATTAAATGGCAACCACGCTCCCCTGCCAGAACACCGGGGAGTGGGGTGCCGTGAAAACAGCCCAGTGCTGAAGAGGCAATTGCGGCCGGCATCCTGCATACAAAAGTGAAAGGGGGCAGGTGCTGGCAGTCAGCCAAAATAAAAATAGCTGCCCTTTAATTTGGGCTGCCGCTGCTGCCAAACCACCCCCCCTGATCCTGTCGCACATATCGTGCGGCGATAGGTCAGAGGGCGCAGGGGAAGTTTGCAAGCGGGGTGCTGCGCACGGTGATGATGTCATCGCCAGCGGCGCAGTGGCACGAGACGCTACCGGCTACCGCCGCCGCTAACCTCCCACTGAATTTCACAGGAGTTGTTAGTAGCGCCACACCTGGGCACGAGGGGATTTGCACCCCGTTAGCGCCCCAACCCAATTTTCCCCCTAACTCTTTGGCCTAGAAATTGGGTATAGCCCCGCTTGAGGCGTTATAGCCAGACGAAACTTATCGCCGCCTGGCGCGATATTGGGTTGCATCGCCCCCAAAGGGGATTGAGGCGCTAAATCAGCCGTTGCACGGTGCTCTTAAGGCGCAAAAGGTCAGGCGCTACTCAATTTCGACGCGGACGGGCGCAGCGCAGGTGAACTCAATTACGGGAAAGCACGAGACCTCCAGGCGCCGGCCGGCTCTTAAAGGGGTGGGTCAGTCAGCCTGAGCTTCAACACCCAACGCCCTGTAGGCCTCAGATTCGGCGCTCGCCCTTGTCTGGCGGTACAAACTTGTTCATCATGGAGAAGGTTAGGCAGAGAGCAGAGCGCTTCAGCACTGAGGCTCTGGACCAATTGGTGGCTGCAGTTGAACACCGTCGAGAGGTCCTGTATCCGGATAATGGCAAGAGGCCGAATCAGAAGGCTTATTGACGATCTTGGAGGGAGGTTGCTGTGAGGGTGAACTCCAGCAGCATGGCGACCAGGACCCCTGTTCAGTGCAGGAAGAAATTCAACGACCACACACGGATCGTTAGGGTGAGTGATGGTTTACCAAACTTGTGCTTCCCTCCATCTGTAGCTGACTTCGGGCACCCTGCTGCAATGATGCGCCAATGGCCATCTGTCAGTATGCACCCATGGCCCTTTCTGGGCACACACATGGACAGATGTCTCAAGGCCTCATGTAAGGGCTCTTGCACCATGGGGGGCATGCGATGAGGTCTCAAGGCATCGTGTAACAGAACCTCCCCTTCTTTCCCCTGCAGTCCAAGCTGGCGATGATTCGAAAGGAGCAGCGTCGAACCGGTGGCGGACCTGCACAAGTGGTCACTCTCACGGATCTGGAGGAGAGAGTGCACCAGATACTTGGAGGACGGCTGTCTGGTCCTGTGACCACTGCATCTGCCGACCCCATTACCGACAGCGAGGGTAAGACTCTCACCTTTTTCACCTGTTGCCTTCCACTTGGTCCCCCCGCCAGCATGCATCCTCAGTGTGCAGCCATGTCAGAGCCTTGCCGCAATCTGGCATGCCTTTCAGCAAAGCTGTCCTTTTGCTAAAGCCATTCTTCCACCTCCCACTTTCGGATGATGCAGCACCAACTCGGGCTCAACGCGCTGAAGCTGCCAGTGCCAGTGCCACCGGAGGCGAGGACCAGGAGGAATCCGGACCAGCCGCTGCAGAATCCGGGGAGCTGAGACATCTGCAGACTGGGGATAGTAGTCCCCTGGAGGGGCGGGGGGGTGGCTCTGAGGATGAACCAGTTGCCGGACCAAGCGGCATGCAGCAACGCACGGGGGATAGGCAAGTTCGGCCACCGTCTCCCCGCAGGGCAAGGCAGGTCATCATGACTGCTGCATAGAGTGCAGATGAGGTCCGTCGCCTGGCTGAGATGAGCAAACAGGCCCGGGTCAGACACACGGAGCTGATGGCTGCAGTGGAGAAGATGCCTGAGTCAATAGATTCATTGGCTAGGAGTATGTTGGACTTCGGGGCAACAATGGAGAGGACTCTGCAGGGCTTTGGGGCAACAATGGAGAGGACTCTCCAGGTGTTCGGGGAAACAATGGACAGGTCTATCCAGGGCTTCGGGGCCACAATGGACAGGACTATCCAGGGCTTCGGCCCAACAATGGAAAGGACTGTCCATGGCTTTGAGTCAGCAATGGAAAGGACTGTTCAGGGCTTCGGACAATCCCTGGAAAGGTCTGTGCAGGGCTTGTCCGAGGCAGTGGAGCGGTTGGCACCTGCCTTGTCCGAAGCCATGGGAAGAACTGTCCAGGCCTTCTCCGAAGCACTGGCACCTGGCACACAGGTCCTCACTGTTGCCACGCAGTCACTTGCTGGGCTCCTCCACAGCCAGATTGACGCAACGCGATCTCTCACTGCAGCCACCCTCTCTGCATCAGATAGGATCACCCCGGGCCCTTCCACTCCCGTACAAGGCCAGGAACCAGTGGAGCATGCGATTGTGGCGGATGAGCCGAGCCGCTCCCCTCAGATAGCCAGTGTGTCGTCCAACCATGGTGCAGGTGTCCTCTCTCGGCAGGAGACCATTGCACATGCCAGCGCTGGGGCGCCTGCATTGCAGCTGCCACCACCTGCAGGCCACACTGCTTCCAGCCATGGTCACAGCAAGCATCCTGCGTCCGCACCCTCCAAGCCCAGATGTCGGCCAGGCCGTCCCTCAGGGGCTTCTGCGCTTCCAGACAGTCAGCAAGCGTCCCCCAGCCTTGAGCCCGCCACTGGGGTCCAATTACGTAGGAGCAGCAGGGAGGGAAGGGGCCGGGCGCGAAAGAGAAGTCGTTCTCCCTCAAGGGGCCAGTTGTAGAGGGAGGTGCTGAGACGTTTGTTTGTCCAAATTCAAGGACACCCTCACCTGCTGTTATATTTGCAGAAGGTTTGTTGAGTTTTGCGGCTTTGCCGAACAGTTCACAGTTATTTTGAAAGTTATGGTTTCTGCTCACATTACGTTGTTTAGCTGTAATGAAAGACTTTTGTGTCAATAAACAGAAGTTTCAATGTTGCATGGTGCATGTGACTACTTTCAGTGATGCTGGCATTCAGAGGCCCTCAAACATCCAAAGTGCGCATGAGTTAAGACTCTCATCATTCCGCCACAGGGGTGTCGACACGAGTCCAGAGGAGCCTCTGACGTATGGACCTTCCACTTTCAGCAGCCCTTCCATCTTCCTCCTCCTCCTCCTCCTCCTCTGCCTGCTCTTCCTCCTCCTCCTCCTCCTCCTCCTCCTCATACTCCTCCTCCTCCGCCTGCTTGTGCAGGGTCCGAGGGAAGGTAATGAATTGACGCGTTCGCCTATAAGGGGCATCTGTCACTTGCCGGATGCAACAGCGGACTGCAGCCTGAGCGACAGTCGCATTGTCCCCAATGGCTGACTGAAAGGGTCCGTTGGCATAAAAATGGAGGCCATCAGTCAGTTTAGCCATCACGGACAGAGAGGTTCTGCAGCGTTCACGCGGCTGCAGATCCTGACCAAGCAGGTGGCACAGATCAGTAACAATGTCCCTCCAGATTCGGAGCCTTCGCAAACACTGCTCCTCCGACATGTCAAGGCTTGTCACCTGCTGCCTAAAGACCCTCGCAGCATCCCGTCGGATTGGCTGACCTCCATTGCCCCTCCTCATTCTGGCCAATCCCGGCCCTCTCTCCCGCCGTCTCTCTGCCCCTTCACAGTGTTGGGCGATGAGGCCGTCGCCCTCCAAACAAGCTCCCATTCCGATGCCAGTTGGTCAAAAGGCTTTCAGGTGTAGTGCTGCAAGTGCTTTGGACAGGGTTGAAGGTCCCAAGTACTGTAAAGCTAAATTCCCAGAACTCCGCTCCACATTAGCTCGCCAACTCTCTCTAGCAGCGATCGCAATGAGCAGGCCAAGTGGCAGAAGATTCTGCACTAGAGCTGTCCCCTTTAAATAGCGCCGCCCTACTCCGAGAAGGGCGTGTTAACCCTCCCTCGAACTGTCACTAATAGCGCTGGACGCTAAGGCTCCGGGCGCCACCCAATATGCGCTCAGGCGCTCCTAAAAGGCGTTGCACACTGAAATGACGTCATGGGCTGCTTGCGCTCGCGTGCGCGCGCAAACACTTAGCGCAGGCGCTAAATGTATAGTCAACATCTGAGTTGGCGCTATCTTCATAGCGTTCGCCCCAACATAGGGCTTCGCCCCAATTCTAGGTCTCTTTAGGCACTCAGCGCTGGCGCTACCAACCCAATTTCTAGGCCTTTAAGTCTTACACAGGATGTGGATGTCGCCGGCAGCATTTATTGCCAATCCCGCCTTCTTGAATACAACTGAGTGACTTGCTAGGCCATTTCAGAGGGCAGTTAAGAGTCAACCACATTGCTGTGGGTCTGGAGTCACATATAGACCAGACCAGGTAAGAACAGCAGATTTCCTTCCCTAAAGGACATTAGTGAACCAGGTGGGTTTTTATGACAATCTGGTAGTTCCATTACTGATAATAGCTTTTTATTCCAGATTTTTATTCAATTGATCATTAGTCCAGGCCTCTGGATTACTAGTCCAGTAACATAACCGCCATGCTACTGTACCCCCTGAGAACTTTAGTGTCAACAATGGGTAAGAAATGACTGAAATGCATTTACCTTAACATTACTATGTTCTTTCCATAACCTTCCTTGTGCTTATTATTACTTAGCGACTCTGGACTCCCATTTCACAATTTGTGATGTGGAAATGATGTCCTGCACACTTATGTGAGGTGACATTCAGAAAGCCCCTACCCCTTAATTAATACTTCAGTAAAACCGCTGTCTGTTTGAGGCGAATGCTTCTACACAAGCATCCCCCACCCACAGGAAAGTGCATGTGATGTAAAGCGGATGGAGATCCAGAATAACGGATCTCTGCCAATTTTTCCAATAGGGCAAAAATCCCCACTAAAGCTTTCGACCCTCCACCCTTGCAAGGATTCCTATTCATGAAGATAATCATTTACTGTTTACACTGACAAAGGGGAAAGAGGTTCAGCACCTGCTCCTTCCTGCTAACTCTATCAATGTAGGAATAGGGGGAGGGAGAGGTCAAAAGAGTAAAGGTGACAGTTCATACATAGCTCTAAACATTCTCCCAGCCCCCCTGCTTCACCTCCTCTTTTGGTTATTGTTTACTCACTGAAACCGCAAACCATCTGCTCTTGGACTCAGGGCCGAGATTGTCTTTTAAACTGCCCAACCCTGGAAGACAGGCCACTCGGAATTTCATCAGCCCTTCATGAAAAATGAATTTGCCTCAAGGTTCCAAAAAGTCTTGTAGGTTCCAGTTTTATTGAGGCTGCAATAATGTCCACGTTTTACCTGTCTGAGTGGAAGGATAGCAATGAAAATCTCCCATCTGCGAAGGGCAAAGCTATTGTCACATCCTGTGGCTTTTATTTATATGTCAGCCGTTTCCAATCCAGGATGATTCCTGAGCCAAGTTTCAGCACACCAGTTTACAGGAAGCGGTCACTGCCGGACCGAATGTGGGGCAGGGATATTAACTCTGGTCGGATAGATCCCTGGAGGTTTCATCACCTATGACCGCTTGCCTCCAACTGCCCCGCCCGGTCAAACAAGCCTTTCTTCGCCTTCTCTGATACTTTTATAACTAATAAATAAAAGTGTTCAAAGAAAAAGAAAAAAAAACGCTTTTTTAATGCTTATTATGATTTTTCTCCCGGGCTGCTCGCTGCAGCGTCCTGGAGATTAATCTGCAATTCCTGGAGGCTCCAGGGCAATCCTGGAGGGTTGGCGGCCCTCATGTAGGGTGAGGCTTCCAATATATATCTTACTGACCACACGGGTGTGGTAGTGTAGTGGTGATGGTACTAGACTCGCGATCCAGAGGTTGCGAGCCCATATCCCACCATGACAAATTGTGAAATTGAATTCAATAAATCCGGTAATTTGTGGGCTAGAACCAGAAAAATGACCATGAAAGCTGTTGGATTGTGGCAAATGCCCAACAGGTTCACTAATGTCCTTCAGGGAAGGGGACCTGCTACCCCTACACGTGACACTGGTCCCACACCACCTCGTGGGCACTTAATGCCCTCTGAAGTGGTCTAGAAAGCAACTCAGTTGTATAAACAATCACTGCAAAGCAGAAAGACAGTAAACACTGTCTCATTAGAAGGCCTTCTTGGGGCAAACAGTGATGGGCATTAAAGGCGGCCTTGCCAGCATCACCCACACTCCCGGGACAAGTTAAATAAAAAAAACCTCAGAATCCGTATCCAGCAAAAGTTAGTACCTTCAGTAATCACATAGAACATAAGAAATAGGAGCAGGAGTAGGCCATACGACCTCTCAAGCCTGCTCCGCCATTCAATAAGATCATGGCTGAACTTCTACCTCAACTCCACTTTCCCGCCCGATCCCCTTGCTCACCTCCAAAGTTTGCTGTGCCAAGGAGGATTTTCCCATTCCCACCTTCCATAAAAGCACACAATTTTTATGCCAATGGAGGAATAAAATACATCACTGTGATTGCACACATTTAAGGAGTTGTAGGGAGTGGCGTGTGCCCAGTCAGCTTCACCTCTGACTGTCTTTGAGCGGTTTGAATCACTCCCACACCCCTGGGTTCTAGACACCGGGCTTAGGTACAGGCGGCGATACAGAAAATCGAGTAGACAAGTGGTTTGGTGCAAGAAAACCAACATTTTATTAAAAGCAGAATAAAACAATCTTATGAAAATTACTGGTATGAATACAGGCATAAACAGTTACACTTATATGGGAATGGGGAACACACGGCACATCGAGGGAAACAAATACATTAAAAATCCCTTTATCCTTATCCCACCCCCTATACCTAACTAGATTAAGCTATGAGGGGCCAGGAATTCATGCTCACCAATCCGAAACCTGTTGCTTTAACTGGTGGGGTTTTGAGGCCCACTCTTGCTGTCCTTTGGGGTATCCCATCACCACGTGGTCTCAGGGCGCGACGCTGAAGTTGTTTATGCGAAGCACCCTCCTTTTCCTCAGCTAATGTCATCGTCGAGTCGCGATGGGTCTTCTTCTTCCTTGGACGGTCATCGACGGTATTGCGGCGGTTGGGGGTCAGTTGGCGGTCTTTACCGTCTAAATGATTTTGTTATCCAAGCTTCGAGCGCCAGTTTATTCTTAAACTGGGCTCTTATTGTCCATTGATTTTGCTACCCATTCTTTGAACGCCAGCTTATTCTTCAACCTGGGCTATGACTAGGCTTTACTGTCCATGCATGTAAACGCCAACTTATTTCTTCAAAACGCCAGCTTATAACTAGGCGTTTGTCCCCCAATGCGTCTTTCCGCTGCCCTTCTCCGCTCTCATCGGTTTACCGTATTCTTCGTCTCATCTCATCTCGTCTACCCGTTTGTGGCCTGTGTGTCCTGTGTGCTTTCGAATCGGGTCCGTTCTCCTCCCGCGTTTGGCCTCGGTGTAATGGGCGTCCTTGGTGTTGAGCGGCACGGGGAGCGAGAAGAGAGCCCGCCACGAGGCCAGGGCACGAGAAGGAGAGGCAGCAGGCCAAGGCCACAAGCAAGAGATAAGAGCCAGAGATAAGAGAGTGATCGCCACTGATGGGCCTACAATTATACCCGGTTCTTCATTCCTTATCTGCGCGCCAAATCAGGTCAGTCCTTTGTCTAACTTTTGGCGGGCTCATTTAAAATGATTACAGCCATTTACTTTAATGACTTCTGGAGTGGTTCTCTCCGGGTCTAATGGCCTCGATGTCCTGGTTATTTGTCATGGATAAAACTTAATTGTCCCCATCCTGACTTGATGGCTACTGTGAGCTGTTACCGATTAAATATGCAGAAACCTAATGGCCTCGATTTAGGCCTATTCTAGCCTGATCTGTTTCAAGGCGAATGAATGCATATTCTGTGTTTGCTTTAGCTGTCTGGCTCCACAGAGTCTTTTCACAGATTCCTGCATTTTAAGTTTCATTTCACGGCCTGCCTGTTTGCAGGGCCTTGCTTTTAAAATCCTGTCGGTTTTGGTCACGAGGTCACAGAAGTCATTTTGGGTACCCTGTTTTTAATAGCTTGTCCAAACAGGGCCCCTTTATCCATAACTTTGGGGAATGTGGGAATTTTGAGAACCCTACACTCCCCCCTGTTGATACTAAACTCGCTTTAAGTATCATCCTGATAAGGTGAGCAAAATTTCCGACCCTCCGTAGTCAATCTTCCCCTGCAATTACCTATCTAATATACCCACAACAGTTGCATTTCCCATTCTGTAAAATGTAGTGTACATAAGCATACATAGAATAATTACAGTCTTTACACACATCCAAGCATGGAGGGGTCCAACACCCCTGCACCACTTGGTACACATACATCTTTATTAAAACAACACGTTGAAAATCTTCATTAAAAACAACAAAACACAAAAACAACAATCTTTAATCAGAAATACCGAAAAACTCAAACAGGTGTATCTCCCTCCACCTTAACATAATGTTCCTTCCAGGTCCACTGGTTTCAGAATTCTCGTATTTGACCCTTTCCCTTGCACTGAGTGCATACTAGGTACAATATTATCTCCAGCTGGCAAACCACGAGGATGTGGGAAGCCAGCCTAATCCACGAAGGGACCTCTATATTATTGAAAATGTCCCACCAGGGTAGGATCACAATGTCCAATATCTTAGCCCCTATCTCTACCGTCTTCTGCTCTAATGTGTAGAAATGTTTCTGCGAGACTATAACTGCTTTGAGTATTTTGGTAAGATGTTCTGGGAGAGGGGGAATTTCGTAGCCGAAATGCGCTACATACTTTTGCAGGTTGGTGAAATTCTCCTTTACAGTGAGGTGAACAGTGGAGGGTTCAGGAATGGGGACAATTTGTTCCTGGGCCACTTGAACTTCTGCCTCGTGTTTAAAGTAGAAACTGCTGTCACTTACCGGACACCAGCTATGCTGTCCATGCTGGTAGTGGGGCGTGCCTGTGGTGACACAATATGTCCCACCTCCTATATATGCTACCTGTGGGGGAACATGGCCTTGTGCCATTGCCTCCATGGTACAATTTATAGGTTTTGCGCCAGCAGCTTTAAACCCTCACTGTGGTTTTGAATAGGCATTCAAGTGCTGGGGACACAGTATTATGTGTGGCCCCCGGCTCCGGCACCCCGAGAGGTCAGTACCTGTCATAGCGTGCTCCCACTTTATAACGTAAGGTGGGACCACTGTGAAACGAATGTGTGCACCCCCCTGAATGACTCCAATGTTCTCTACCCTGTATACCGGTGCGGGTCGGGCTGTCCTACCCATGACCGGCATTCTCACTACTACACCCATGATGGTGTGGTTGGACTGCCCACAATCCACTGGGACTGGAAACTATAGACTGGTTAGCCTAACATCTATGGTAGGTAACATTTTGGAGTCCATTATTAAAGAGACAGTAACAAGACATTTTGATAATCATAATTTAATAGGACAAAGTCAGCATGGTTTTATGAAGGGGAAGTCATGTTTGACAAATTTGCTGGAGTTCTTTGAGGAAGTAACATATAGGGTGGATAAAGGGGAACCAGTGGACGTAGTGTATTTAGACTTCCAAAAGGCATTTCACAAGGTGCCACACAAAAGATTATTGCTTAAGATAAAAAATCACGGGGATGGGGGTAATATTCTGGCATGGATAGAGGATTGGCTATCTAACAGAAGGCAGAGAGTTGGGATAAATGGTTCATTCTCAGACTGGCAATCAGTAACTAGTGGTGTTCCGCAGGGGTCGGTGCTGGGTCCCCAACTCTTTACAATCTATATTAACGATTTGGAGGAGGGGACCGAGTGTAACATATCAAAGTTTGCAGATGATACTAAGATGGGAGGGAAAGTAGTGAGTGAGGAGGACATAAAACACCTGCAAGGGGACATAGACAGGCTAAGTAAGTGGGCAGAGATTTGGCAGATGGACTACAATACTGGAAAGTGTGAGGTTATGCACTTTGGCAGAAAAAATCGTAGAGCAAGTTATTATCTTAATGGCAAGAAACTGGAAAGTACTGAAGTACAAAGGGATCTGGGGGTCCTGGTGCACGAAACTCAAAAGGTTAGTATGCAGGTGCAGCAAGTGATTAAGAAGGCCAATGGAATGTTGGCTTTCATTGCTAGGGGGATAGAATATAAAAATAGGGAGGTATTGCTTCAGTTGTACAAGGTATTGGTGAGACCGCACCTGGAATACTGTGTACAGTTTTGGTGTCCATACTTAAGAAAGGACATACTTGCTCTCGAGTCAGTACAAAGAAGGTTCACTCGGTTAATCCCGGGGATGAGGGGATGGACATATGAGGAGAGGTTGAGTAGATTGGGACTCTACTCATTGGAGTTCAGAAGAATGAGAGGCGATCTTATTGAAACATATAAGATTGTGAAGGGGTTGGATTGGGTGGATGCGGGGAGGATGTTCCTGATGATGGGTGAAACTAGAACTAGGGGGCATAGTCTTAGAATAAGGGGCTGCTCTTTCAAAACTGAGATGAGGAGGAACTACTTCACTCAGAGGGTGGTAGGTCCATGGAATATGCTGCCCCAAAAAGCTGTAGAAGCTACATCATTACATAAATTTAAAACAGAAATAGACAGTTTCCTAGAAGTAAAGGGAATTAAGGGTTACGGGGAGCGGGCAGGAATTTGGACATGAGTCTAGGTTCGGATCGGTCATGTCCTGTGGGTAGCGGAGCGGGCCCAGGTGCCGTGTAGCCTGATCCTGCTCCTATTTCGTGTGTCTAATTCTGTTAGATTTAGGAGATGGTTCTGTGATAGTGGATTGGCGGTTAGGATCAGATCAGCCATGGTCTTATTGAATGGCAGAGCAGGCTTGAGGGGCCGATTGGCCTACTCCTGCTCCTATTTCTTATGTTCTTATGTTCTTAGGCCTCGGAAGCTAGCCGGAGTTGGCACGGGCTTAATGCCTTCTCAAATGGATGGAGGGCTGCGAGGTGTTTGTTGCTGATCCAGGAGGGGACTAAACCCTATTTTAAATCCTCCAGATTACTGCGGCCCTTGCCCAGCACCACGCCCTGTACAGCACGCACACCTCGTTCTGTGCAGCCTGGTCAGAAGCATTTCTGTCCTCTCGTATGAGGGCACTCACAGCCTTTGTGCGCTTCTCCAGCTCAGCTATAATTTCCTTTAAATGGACCGTCATGCCCTGGTCCTCATGCAACTCCGAGCCCACTACCTTATTCTCGTCCATTAATATCTTCCTTAACTGTGTTTTTAAACTGTTTACCTGGGTCTGCAACTCTATGTCATGCAGACTGTTGATGACAGAGGACCCTGTGTTAAACGCAGTAAAAACATCATTCCATGCTCCCCTTCTTTGTCTCCCCGTATTATCAAAGTACTCGCGGTGTGTGGTGTACAGTTCGGTTTTGTCTACATTAGCGAAATCGAACTCGTAAAACTTTCTAAACATGTTCTTTAACAGGGCCTGGTATAGCTGCTCTGTCTCTTTGGGACACCACTCCGGTAAGTGTACCTCGGTGAGGTTTAAAATCATGGAGGCTACCGCATAGTGTACCCCCTGGTATAGTATCTGATCCATAGGCACCAGTACCAGCCCATTCCCTGGTCCTTTGGTGGTGGTGGGGCACCCCTCCCTGTGTGTCCTTGCTGCTTGGGTCGTGGGCAGGGGCTTTCGGGGGTGGGTTACCAGCTCAGTGGCATTCACTGGGATCGGGGAGTATGGGACTGCGCACGCCTTCAGGCTGGAATCCCCACTCCACCCCCTCCCCGGCAGCTTGCCATTGCCGGTGGAAAATGATGGATATGCCTGAGGGGCAGGCCTTCTCTGACCCCCACATACAGACATAAATCCCCTGATCCGGTTCCCACCACTTGTCCCAGCACACACTCAATCCTCCATGAGTCCCTGTAATCGTCCGATGGGTATTGTTCCCCAATCGTTCCCACCTGACTGCGAGGTTTTCCATATTTTTGCTCAGTTTCCTGAGCCACCACCACCTATCCAGAGGAATCCTTCCTTTGCATGTTAAACATACACGTTTCCCTACGGTGACACTGACCCTTGTGGCAATGACCTGTACCCTGGGGCACAGGAGGGAGGCCTCCCCATACGTGAACCCGGTCTGGCTGGAATACTGAGTCGAATTGGACCCCAGCCACCCTGGCCACCTTCCCTCGTGGAAGTAAACGACGAGCTCCTCCGCATCCCGTTCGCCACTTCCGTCGGTAACTATAGGTGCTCTCTCTCCTGAGCACCCATAGATGTGGGAGTCCTCCACGTCACCTCACTTTCCAATGCTCATCCCTATCAGGGCAAGTAGGAGTACGTCCCCCTTCATCCTGAAATCCTTTCCTGCAAAGAGTCACAAGAACATATAGCCAGGTCCCGAGGAGATTCTCTGGCTTGGGTGAAGCATAGTTGTGGTAAACCACTGTCGTTCACGGTGTTCACTATTGTTGTTGTTGTTGTTGTTGTTGTCGTTCACTCTTGTTTCACTGTTATACCTGACTATGCCTCAGCTGACTCCGCCCTTGGCTACCTGGTATAAGGACGGCTGCACGGCAGCTCTCTGCCATTCGGTCGTCCACTAGAGGCATAGTCCTGATCTGTTTGTAGTTGCATTCAGTAGTTAATAAAAGCCTGTTGTTCTGAACTCTACTCAGCCTTTTATTAGAATCGAGAGCGCATCAATAGTCGAGTCTTGCAACCTCGACTCAAATTCAAAACATTCTTAAAAATACTACTACTATATTTAAAACTACCCATCACCTTATTTAAACTTAAACTAAACATCCAAACTTAACAATATAAACTTACGTAAAACTATGTACATCTGCTGCCTGTCTCCGGGAGGCCAGGCTAATCTCTGTTCGGGCTGCGGCACACCGCTCCCTTCGGCGTGGCCGCACTGTCCTGTACTGTTGGTCCCTCGCAGCCTGTGGCTGCCAGCTGGGGACCTCTGTCCTTGGACTTCCCCTTAACTCGGGAGGCTGTCCCTTTAAAATGGGGAGCTGGTGACTATGGTTTCCTTGGCTGGGGCGTCCGTGAGGACCTTCTGAGGACTTTGGCGGGTGGGGTTTTCTTGGCTGGTGGGCCTTTAACCCGAGCCGCTGCCCCCTCCGGTGCGGTCGGTAGGCTCACCACTGCCGCTGGCTGGGGATCCTCGCCCTCAGGTCCCAAATCTGGGTCCGGGGCGGGGTCTTCGACCTCAGGTCCCTCCTCCTCTAAACCTGGGTTAGGGGCGGGGTCTTCAGCCTCGGGTGCCTCCTCACCTGGAGCCCAGAAGAGTGGGGGAGTGTCACAATCGGTGGGTGGGATGGCCACTCCCCTTAAGCAAGCCACAGCGCCTGCCTGTGCAGTCTGTGAACTCGCTCCCGCTGCAGGCTGAGGATTTCTATCCTCAGACCCTACCCCAACTGGCTGCTTTCTCTTTTTAGGTTTAAACAGTTTACACTGATTAATATGGAACCATTTGGTGCGCCGAGGCATCTTAACGGCATATGCCATGGGGCTTGCCTCGTCTACAATGCTGTAGGGCCCCATGTACAATGGTTCCAGACTCTCTACTCGGGCATAGTTCCTCACCATGACCTGACCTCCTACCTCCCACTCGTGGTGTTTTCGGGGTTCTAACAGCAATCGGTTACTCCGATGCTGCTTTCCCATGTTCCCAGCCGCCTGCTCGTGGACCTGTTTAAGGTGCTCGAAGAGGTTTCGGGCGAACCTGTCCCAGTTTACCTCCCTGAGCTGACCTTCCGTGAGCACCGGGGCTAGTATATGGGTGGGGGTCCGCATAACCCTGCCAGTCATCAGCTCGTACGGGGAGTACCCCGTGCTTTTTGACTGGCTGGCCCGGATCCCCATCAGAACCAACGGTAGGACCTCGGCCCATTTACGGGGCGAGTCCACCGTCTCCTTCCTCAACCTTTCCTTTAGGGTCCTATTCATTCTTTCCACAATCCCTGATGACTGGGGGTTGTGGGCCACGTGCCACTTCCCCTTGATGCCTAGCAGCATAAGGGTATTCTGCATCACCTGTCCGGTGAAGTGACTCCCTTGGTCACATATACTGTGGTAGCCCCCACCACGAGAACACCTCCCGGACCAGGATCCTGGCAGTACCCAGAGCTGTGGCTGTTCTGCAGGGGAAGGCCTCTACCCATTTCGTGAACACATCTACCAGGACTAGGCAGTACTTATAGCCTCCCTGGGCAGTGGGCAGGGGCCCGATGTAGTCGACCTGTATCGACTGCCATGGTCCCTCTACCCTCCTGGTGTGTCCCATAGGTACCTTCCTTTTGTGGGGGTCAGGGTTGTTAGCAGCGCACACCAGACAGCCGGTGCAGAACTCGTGGACATCTTCCCTGAGTCCTGGCCACCATCCCGCCTGTTCATCCCGCTGCCAGGTGGTCTCAGGCCCGGGGTGTCCCGCTCCTGGGCCCTCATGGGCCAGTTGAAGGAATTCCCTCCGGTGTTGCTGCGGCACAACCCATTGTTCCCCCCGGAACAGCATGCCCTCTTTGGCGGAGAGGGTTGCTGTGCCGTAAGGATCCTCTACCCTTTTTCCCTCAGTCACTGCGCTGAGGACTGCCTTGAGGACGGGGTCTTGGGCTTGGACCGTCTAAAGGTCCGGGGCTAAAGCTATCCCTGCACTCCCTTGTGTCCCGTCCCTACCTCTGACTGCTGCCATGGGTCTGGACCCAAATGGGTCCCAGAAAATGCCTGTGCAGGCACCCTCCTTGGCGAGCATGTCAGCCTGCTGGTTGCCTTGGCTACGGGGTTCTGTGGAGGAATGGGCTTTCACCTTGTGGATGAAAACCTCCCCTTCCTCCCTCACTGCCACTAGGATCTTTTCCAGCAGGGGTTTCACTGTGAGGGGTCTCCCGTTGGCGGAGGTGTATCCGCGGCAGGACTAGATGGCCAGGTACTCCGTACACGAATTGCACGTAAACATGCTGTCCGAGCAAACCCTGTATGGAGTGGGGAAGATTTTGGGGTGTGTAATGACGTACACCACTGTGGACAGTTCAGCCTGCTGGGCGCTCATGGTGCTGGGGAGCTTAATCACCAAGGCAATATTTGCCGCTGGGTCATAAACTCCACACCCCGTGAGGCACTCGCCAGCAGATACCGTGGAGCCGTCCACATAGATCTCGCGGCCTGTTGGATGTATCCCGGCCCGTAAACCTATGTCCACTTCCCAAACCCCTTCAATGGAACACCGGTGGGCTGTTCCAGGGTATACCAGGTTGGCTGTGAGCTTTGGCTCGCAGAGACCCTTCACCTTGAGGTCCATCTGTGAGAGAAGCAGGGTCCAGCGAGCAATGCGGGCACGGCTCACTGTCCCATACTTGATCCTCCCATCCAGGAGCATCTGGGTGGGTGTGTGATTGGTGAGGAGGGTGATGGGACAGGTGCCTGTGAAGATCAGTGATCTTTTCACAGCCCAATGTGTGGCCAAAAAGGTGCCGCTCACAGTTGGCTCCTCTCCACATCCGTGAGTATCCTGGATGAGTAGACCACTGACCGCAGCTGGCCGTGCCGCTCTTGGAGCAGCACAGCACTCAGGCTGTCCCCGCTGGCTGCTACCTCCAGGAAAAACTCTTTCCCCCTACCTATGGCCCCTAGAGCTGGTGCGGTCTGCAAGTCCTCCTTGAGCCTGACAAATGCTGCCTGGCAACCCTCGTCCCAAAGCCACTCCACTCTCTTGTGTAGGAGTCGGAGCAGAGGGGCTGCTGTGGCTGCATAGTCTTCAATAAAGTCCCTGCAGTACCCGGTTAGGCCTAGAAATGACCTCACACCCGTGACTGCGTTGGGGACTGGTAACTCTTGTACCGCTTCTCTCCTAGCCTTATCTATGGCCCTTTCTCCAGCGCGTACGGTCAGGCCCAGGAATTTCACCTCCTGCTGGCCGATCTGCGCTTTCTTGGGGTTTACCTTAAAACCCTTTTGCCCGAGCAGCACCAGCAGTTCGGCCAGTAGTGGGCCATGCTCCTCTCTTGAATCAGTGAAGAGAAGCACGTCATCCACATATTGTACCAACTGTCTGGGCTGACTGAAATCCTTTAACCTGTTTGCCATACACTGATGGAAAATGCTGGGGCTGTTGTGGAAGCCCTGGGGCAAGCAGTTCCAGGTGTACTGTTGCCCTTTAAAAGTAAAGGCAAACTTGTACTGATCCTCCCTCCTTAAAGGGATGGACCAAAACCCGTTGGAAATATCCAGCACCATGAAAGTGGTCGCGGATGCTGGGATACTTCCTATCAGGTCGGCAACTGCTGCTATCGTGGGTGCACAGGCTGGGATGTTACTATTGAGCACTCGATAGTCCACCGTGGCCCTCCAGGAATTGTCCGGCTTTCTAACCGGCCGCAGTGGAGAGTTTACGTGGGTGGCTATCGGTCTCAGAACCCCCTGCTGTACTAAGGAGGACATGGCTGCTTCCATGTCTGACTCCGCTTCCCTGGGGAAGTTATACTGTTTCTGTGGTCGGGCCATGGGGTCCCCGTCTACGCTGACTTCAAACCCTGTGACCCTCCTGCAGTCGTGTTTGTGTGTGGCAAATGTGGTTAGGTGGGCCTGCACAAATGCCTGGAACTCCTTTGGGGTGTTGCTGACCATGAGCTCGAGGTTATAACCCTCTTTGGGCTTCATAGTGCATAGGGTCCCCTTCCCTTCTTTCCCTGGGATTACTACTACCTCGCCATCCTTTCCTGTACTAGCCCCCCATAGGCAATGATTTCTTAAATCGACCAGGATCCCGTGGCCTACAATAAAGTCGGCTCCCAGGACCCCTCTTCCACCCTCCACTTCCCACTTCATTAGGACACAAGTCCACTTAGAGCGGAGAGGTCCTAAACGAATGGCAAGCGGGATGGAAAATGAGCTGGCCTGTTCTTTGCCTGTGAATCCCGACAGACTGTATGACACCCCATTAGATAGCGGCGAGGTGGTGGGGTTAGCTGAATGGACCACGGTGCATGATGCCCCCGTGTCCAACAGATAGGTCCCCTTCACCCTTTCTACCTCCATCTCCACGAGGGGTCTCTTCCATTCATCGTACCGAAGGGAACACAGGTAAACAGGCTGCGCTGGCTCTAGTCAGGGCGGTGGGTTGGATGAGGCTGATGGGGTCAGAGCACCGGTAGCAGCTGCTACTCTCCCGTGGCCAGTCAATAAGGACATCATGGTGTCCAAAAATGACTCGACCGTGGTGGGAGGGATTCCTGCCTCTGCCTTTTGGGCTGGGGCTGTGGAATTCTTTCCCTTGTTGTCTTTCCAAGGGTTTTTGCACTCCTTCCTCCAGTGTCCATCCTTCCCACACCCGTAACAATTCACCTTAGTGCTAGAAGGGTTATTCCCTTCCTGATGCCACTCTTTCCTACCCTGTCCGGATTTTACCTCGTGCACCTTCCCCTTGGGTGGGTGTGCATCGGTTCCCCTACCGTTCTTATAGGCTAGGGTCAACTGTCTGATCACCGTAAGTTCGGTGGTCTGGGGATTCTTGGGGTCGAACCAGACTTCCGCCTTGGCCCGGACCTGTGGCAAGCTGTTTGCCACCAGGCAACGGAGCCAATGGGCCAGTGGATCCCCGTTCAGGAGCACCCGGTTAGGTGTCCCCGGGCAGGCACTCCGGTACACCGGCCATAACCTGTCCGCGAAAGCTTGCGGGGTTTCCCCTGCGAGCTGCACCGTCTTCTCCACACGGGAGAAAGGACTTCCCTCATTTATCCCCATGGCCTCCAGAACTTCATCCCTGAGCTCCTCATACCTGCACTGCCCCTTCTTACACTCGTCAGAGCGGGATTGGAGGAGCCTACTCTCCAGGGAGAATAGCGGCATTTTGGCCTGCTCAGCACCATCACAGTCGTTGACGCTGGCTGCCTGCTCTACTTCCCTGAAGTGGATCGAGGGGTCTGCCTTTTTGGAGAGCTTTGGGATATGGCTCACCATAGTCCTAAGCTGTTGGGTGCTATAGGGTAATATGAACTGGTTTTGGAGGGGTCCCTCATCGTCGCCATTGACGGGTGGGCCGAACCTCCGATGCCGGGCTGGGCACATCGGTCTTCGCTCCGGCCTCTCTGGCGGGGGTTGCTCCACCTCCGCTCCCACCTCTGACTCCACCACCCCCTTGCTGCCAGACCTCGCTGAAACCTGGCGCTACGGGTGGTGGTCGTGAGACCTCCTGTTCCTCAACCGGGTCATCCCTGCGCACTACCAATGATGTTTGAACCGTTCTCCCCTCATTCCCCATAAAATCCGCCTGGCCTGCCTTCGGGCTTATGAGGCACACCATGCCTTTTGCCTTCCTCAGGGCCAGGCTCAGATTTTCTATCTGCTCCTTGCAGGGGCCATGATCTGCATCTTCAAACCCCTGTTCGCTCGCTAACTTGTTAGCTGCCTTTACCTCTTTTACCTTCTCCTCCTGTTCTCTCACCTGCCTTGCTAGGCGGGCGTTCTTTTCCCGCAACCTCAACTCATTACCCTTGGCTTCGGTGACCTGGCACTGTAGGTATTCCAACTTGCCCTTATGTTCTCCCATTAAATGTACCCTTTCCTGATTCAGGGCCTGCAATGTTACCAGTAACTTCTCCCCTGCTAGAGCCTTGTCCTGGATCTCCAGGGCTGACTCCTTTAACTTGGCTGCCTGTGCTGCAACAAGCCTGTCCAAAAGCTGGACCTGTTTTTTGAAACACATCAGCCAGACTGCCTTCTCTAGGGATTTCTTGTGTTCCCTCCCTTCTGTCCACTTAGCTGCTGCATCTACCGGACGCCCAGCCATTAACAGAGTGGTGATCTACTTCTTTGTGATATTCACCTTACTAAACACATAATCAGAAATCCATTCCTCCATCATGGTTTGCTCATCCGAACCATTGTCTACTGTATCACAACCCTGTTGCCAGAGTCCTGCCGTGGTCGCCATTTCTGTAGGGGGTGGCGTGTGCCCAGTCAGCTTCACCTCTGACTGGCTTTGAGTGGTTCTAATCGCTTCCACACCCCTGGGTTCTAGACACCGGACTTAGGTACAGGCGGCGATACAGAAAATCGAGTAGACAAGTGGTTTGGTGCAAGAAAACCAAAATGTTATTAAAAGCAGAATAAAACAATCTTATGAAAATTACTGGTATGAATACAGGCATAAACAATTACACTTATATGGGAATGGGGAACACATGACACATCGAGGGAAACAAATACATTAAAAATCCCTTTATCCTTATCCCAACCCCTATACCTAACTAGATTAAGCTATGAGGGGCCAGGAATTCATGCTCACCAATCCGAAACCTGTTGCTTTAACTGGTGGGGTTTTGAGGTCCACTCTTGCTGTCCTTTGGAGTATACCATCACCACGTGGTCTCAGGACGCGGCGCTGAAGTTGTTTATGCGAAGCACCCTCCTTTTCCTCAGCTAATGTCGTCGTCGAGTCGCGATGGGTCTTCTTCTTCTTCTTCCTCGGGCGGTCGTCGACGGTATTGCGGCAGTTGGAGGTCGGTTGGCGGTCTTTACCATCTAAATGATTTTGTTATCCAAGCTTCGAACGCCAGTTTATTCTTAAACTGGGCTCTTATTGTCCATTGATTTTGCTACCCATTCTTTGAACGCCAGATTATTCTTCAACCTGGGCTATGACTCTGGGGTTTTACTGTCCATGCATGTAAACGCCAACTTATTTCTTCAAAATGCCAGCTTATAACTAGGCGTTTGTCCCCCAGCGCGTCTTTCCGCTGCCCTTCTCTGCTCTTATCGGTTTACCGTATTCTTCGTCTCGTCTCGTCTCGTCTGCCCGTTTGTGGCCTGTGTGTCCTGTGTGCTTTCGAATCGGGTCCGTTCTCCTCCCGCGTTTGGCCTCGGTGTAATGGGCGTCCTTGGTGTTGAGCGGCGCGGGGAGCGAGAAGAGAGCCCGCCACGAGGCCAGGGCACGAGAAGGAGAGGCAGCAGGCCAAGGCCACAAGCAAGAGATAAGAGCCAGAGATAAGAGAGCGATCGCCACTGATGGGCCTACAATTATACCTGGTTCTTCATTCCTTATCTGCGCGCCAAATCAGGTCAGTCCTTTGTCTAACTTTTGGCGGGCTCATTTAAAATGATTACAGCCATTTACTTTAATGACTTCTGGAGTGGTTGTCTCCGGGTCTAATGGCCTCCATGTCCTGGTTGTTTGTCATGGATAAAACTTAATTGTCCCCATCCTGACTTGATGGCTACTGTGAGCTGTTACTGATTAAATATGCAGAAACCTAATGGCCTCGATTTAGGCCCATTCTAGCCTGATCTGTTTCAAGGCGAATGAATGCATATTCTGTGTTTGCTTTAGCTGTCTGGCTCCACAGAGTCTTTTCACAGATTCCTGCATTTTAAGTTTCGTTTCAGGGCCTGCCTGTTTGCAGGGCCTTGCTTTTAAAATCCTGTCGGTTTTGGTCACGAGGTTACAGAAGCCATTTTGGGTACCCTGTTTTTAATAGCTTGTCCAAACAGGGCCCCTTTATCCATAACTTTGGGGAATGTGGGAATTTTGAGAACCCTACAAGTGCTTGTGTCATGTCACTTTGAAACTAACCAGCAGGTACTCAGTGAGAATAGTTCTCAATTTTGGTCTTCTTCTTTGAATGATCATTTGGGATACAGAGAGCTTGTTTCAATTAATTCATTTCACTACAACTGATGCCTCCAAAATTAACTGCAGTTACCTCGCAACGTGAGTCATGACAGTCACCCTCCAAAAAATAGAAACGTTGAAAGTTCAAGGCTGGAAACGATCACCGCTTAGATATTCTGATGGGGTGTGATCCCTGCTGGACTTATGGCAGGGTCAGAATCGCACCAGCTGGAAGTCACAAGCATTGAACCCACTGTAACTTCTAGGCTCATTTAATAATTAGGGTGAGTTCCTGGCTTTGGAATTGCCTCTGGCTGGGAGTTTGCATGTTTTGGGTATGAGAAGTAGCAAGCTGCTGTAGGATTATTAGAGAGGGCACAGAGCCCCCTACTTTGTGGATTCTGGCTTTGAAGTGCTGCTAAAGGAGGTTAGGGCAAGGAGGGAGACATCTTTGCAATGAACAGGGGAACAAGGAGAGTTACTCAGAGACAGTGGAACTAGGTAGACTGGACAGTGAGTGCCAATTCAACCGTTCCACATACAGCCATTTACAGCTGGAAAACATTTAATGACCTCACCAGGTCAGGTAAGGTAAGAGGTGTCAGCCACACCTCATAAGGATACACTGGAGCAAGGAAAACAGCCACTTATAATAATAATATCCCCCTCAGAATATGTTAAACCCCCTGAATTGCTTACCATTTATGCCCATGAGATATCATGATGCCTTTTACACCCCCAACCTTTAACTGGAATTATTCCATCACTCACATTCTTACATGCATTCAGTCCACAAGAACCTTGCAAAGAATGTAATTGCCCGATGCATTCACTTGCCATCACACTAATTATGAGCTGTATGCTGATGCCTGGCTTTCACTGTATGCCATTGGAACAAAAGGTAATTCTAACTTTTTGCAATCTTTTGTAAGGAGAAGACAGCCCATAACAGCTAGGAGAGATTCACAACAGGTGGGTTCCTCCCATGTGCTTCAGGTGCTCTGTGACCAGCCTGGCGTTCCTCCATTGCACTACCACATCTTCCAACAGAATAAGGGGGAAAAATTGGGTTGGTTTGTGCCTCTCGTTTGCGCCCCCAGGGGCGTTAACGGGGCGCTAATCCCCTAGCGCCTGGGTGCAGCGCCGCTAACACCTCCCGTAATATTCAGCGGGAGGTTAGTGGTGACGGTAGCCGGTAGCGTCATCGCCATGCGCAGCGCCCCGTTTGCGCCCCAGCCACAAACTATTCTTGCGGCCCCTGACCTATCGCCGGACGACAGGGTCAGGGGGCGTTTTTGCAGCGGCAGTGATGCAACTTAAAGGGCAGGTGTTGGGCGGCCATTTTTATTTTGGCCGACTGCCAGCACCTGCCCCCTTTCCCTTTTTTATGCGTGGTGCTGGCCTCAATCACTCAGCCCGGCACCCCTCTTCAATGCCGGGCTGTTCTCATGGCACCCTGCTCCCCGGCGGTCCGGCAGAGCCCTGGTTTGCGCAGCACTAGGCCACTCCCCTTTAATCAGGGGAGGAGGCCTGTGATGACGTGGCACTGTTGCACGTAGCACCATGAACTTCAGTAGTAGCGCCCCAAGCAGGAGGTGAAGCGCTTTCCAGAAGCTAGGGGCGCTATGACTGAATTTACAGCGGGGAACGCTAACTTTTTCGGGGCGCTGACCCAATGTTTTCCCCTAAGATACAAGAGCATTCCCTATCAGAAACCCACTCTGCCCTGTCTGAGATGGGAGGAAGGATGTGTAAACAACAGACCCATAAGTGGCACAAAGGCTGATGGAAAAGTGGTTGGCATCAGAAAAAAACACCAAAGAAAACCCCACCAAAATCGATTCAGCTTGGCCCTGATTTCAGGTGGATTCCCTGCTCAGGCCTGAGTTAAATTTACAGTTGGGTCTCAATGATGTCACTGGGCCCCAACATGCATATGTAAAGAAGGACCCTGATGGCTCCGGGCGCGTGTCCTTGTTGCCTGCTCAGGAGAGCAGGTTAAAATTGCAGATGTTGCGCTCATGACAGCTTTTGGACAGGTAGGAGCCAGGCTGATTTTAACTGCCCCAAAACCAGGTTTCTGTTGAGCTAGTAAGGTTAAAATCACCCACAAAATATCTGCCTATTTTACAATGATAGCTAGTATCCCCTTTAAACTTACTTCCACTTTTTCTGCAGTTCCCTAACAAGCTGGGTGCCTACCATATACGGCTGAGAATATCAACTGCCACAAATCATTACCATCTTGCTTGTGAAGAGCCGCCCAAAAATGGATGGGTGCTTCCCTACTTGACAGAAAAGACAGCGGTAAATGGAGCGGGCACTTGAATGAGCGCGTTCCAGGACTCCATACCTGGACGCCTGATTTACACCACGCCAACAGGCCGCTGGGAGCAACACGTCCAAGCTCACAGCAGATTCTTTTGCTTGGTAGATTCCAGACTGGCGCTTTGTAAATTGACTGTTTCCCTTTTCCTGCCGCTGCTCCTATTTGTGCGAATCCAGCTAAATACACAGCTGCACGAATAAGTGCTTTTAATTGTGCAGCTGCATCGAGAGCAGAAGTGAACCCCTGACCCACAAAGGGTTTTAACATGGCTGCGTTCCCTGTGCCTTTGAACAATGCAGAGTCACCATTGATCTGCCCATGCACGTGGCTCACTACAGTTGCCTCAGGCCACAGACGTGGAATCCACATATTTGGCATCAAAGATCTGAAATGGAAAATCACTTGGACGGCGTTCTCGGGATTACGGGGATATGATAAGAATCAGTTGTTTTTGACATGTCTTTCACTCCAGTTTATTGCAGGAGTTCAGCTCACAGGTACTCCCTCAAAGCAGCGACAAGATGAAGTGTTCCATCGAAACGCATATTTACTCTCCGCTTATTGATGCACCTTATCAACTCAGGAGGCTGGGCTCAGAATTGGGAACAGATTAAAAGCAGCAGGATTGTCATTCATGTTGATTCCACGTTTGCTCTTATTTACCTTTCTTGCTGTACCTCCTCGCCTCTTGACCTGTCATCACTGACCGCCTCATTCCCCCAGTGCATAGATTTCAATATCCTCCTCCTGATCCACAAATCCCTACATGTTCTGCCAGAATCCTGCAACCTCCTCCAGTCTTACGTACCATCTTGCACCCTCTAATGCTCTGACTCTGGTCTGTTGTGTGCGCTCCACCTCTGTTTCAATGCTGGTGGCAGAGCTTTCAGCTGACACATCCCCTTAGTCTGGAATTTTCTTCCTATACTCCTCCACCTTCCAACATTCAATATTCTCTTCAAAAACCTCTGTTGATGAACATCTTTGAGCACTGAATGTCTTTTGGAGCTTGCACATTTGTTAAATGCCAAAAATTCTTCTTCTATTTGACCAAGCCTTCAGTCACCTTTGCTAACTCTTCCCCTAAGCTTTGCTCGGTGTCTATTCACCCCCTGTGGAGATCCTTGGGGCTTTATGCCTCATTAAAGGCACTATAAAAGTGCAAGTTGTTTCTGATTTTTATCTCTGTTTTTCTTTTGCGTTTTTGCACCTGCACACTCTACGGTTTCCCAAATTATTTCCTCCAGATTTTGGAGCTTGAGCAGCTGCTGGCGTCACTGCGGTGCATCCATGAGGCTGAAAGCTTCGTGGATAGCACGTTTCAGGAGGTGGTCACCCCGCAGTGTAAGAGTGTGCAGGCAGAGAGGGAATGGGTGACTGTCAGACAAACAAGGAGGACCAGGCAGGTAGCGCAGGAGTCCCCTGAGTGTATCTCGCTCTCCAACCAGTATTCAGTACAGGTGAGGTTCCTCTGGGGAGGTTCCTCAGATGGTTCCTCTGGGGAATACAGCCAGAGCCAAGTCCATGGCACCACGGGTGGCTCAGCTGTACAGTGGGGGAGGAGGAAGATCGGGAAAGCAATGGTGATAGGAGATTCAATAGTTAGGGGAACAGACAGGCATTTCTGCGGCCATAGACGTGATTCCAGGATGGTATGTTGCCTCCCTGCTGCCAGGGTCACTGAGTGGCTGCTGAACATTTTGCGGGGGGGAGGGTGAACAGCCAGAGGTCGTGGTCCATATCAGTATCAATGACATAGGTAGAAAGATGGGATGTGGTCCTGTAGGCAGATTTTAGGGAGCTAGGAAAGAGATTAAAAAGCAGGAACTCAAAGGTAGTAATCTCCGGATTACTCCCGGTACCACGAGCTAGTGAATATAGAAATAGGAGGATAGAGCAGATGAATGCGTGGCTGGAGAGATGGTGCAGGAGGGAGTGCTTCAGATTCCTGGAACATTAGGATCGGTTCTGGGGGAGGTGGGACCTGTACAGGTCGGATGGGTTGCACCTCAACAGAGCTGGGATCAATATCCTCATGGAGGTGGGGTGGTGGTTGCTAGTTCTGTTGGGGCGGGTTTAAACTATTTTAATAGATGGATGGGTACCAGGATGTAGCATTAAAAAGGAGAAACAAGGTGCACAAAGGATTGAGAGAGACAGATAGCACTAGAGTAAGAAATAGTATGGTATTAGGTGGGGTCAGACTAATAGAGAATACGAGAAGGTCTTATATAGATTTACAGTGCATGTGTGTGAATGCACGAAGTGTGGTAAATCAGGTTGGTGAGCTGCAGGTGCAAATAGACACATGAGAATATGATGTCGTGGTGATAACGGAGACCTGGCTCAAAAAAGGGCAGGATTGGGTTTTAAATATTCCTGAATATAAGGTGTTCAGGAAAGATAGGGAAGGAAAGAAAGGAGGTGGGGTGGCAGTATTGATTAAGGAGAATATTACAGTGCTGGAGAGAGAGGATGTCCTGGAGGGGGTCAAGGACAGAATCTATTTGGTTAAAGTTGAGAAACAATAGAGGTGCCATTACACTACTAGATGTATTCTCTAGGCTGCCAACTAGTGGGAAGGATATAGAGGAGCAAATTGGAAAGGAAATTACAGGGAAGTGCAAGAACTATAGAGTAGTGATAATGGGAGACTTCAACTATCCTAATATAGACTGGGATAATAATGGTGTAAAGGGCAGAGAGGGGGAAGAATTTCTGAAGTGTGTCCAGGAGAACTTTCTTGATCTGTATGTTTCTGGCCCAACAAGGAAGGAGGCATTGCTGGATCTGGTTCTGGGGAATGAGGTTGGTCAATTGAAGCAAGTGTCAGTAGGAGAACATTTAGGGAACAGTGATCATAGTATCATAAGGTTTAGATTAGCTATGGAAAAGGACAGGGAGCAATCTAGAGTAAAAATACTTAATTGGAGGAAGACCAATTTCAGTGGGTTGAGAATGGATCTGGCCCGGGTAAATTGGAACCAAAGATTGGCAGGCAAAACTGTAATTGAACAATGGGTTGCCTTTAAAGAGGAGATGCTTCGGGTACAGATGAGGTACATTCCCACGAGGGGAAATGCAGGGCAACCAAAGTCAGAGTTCCCTGGATGACAAAAGAGATAGCGAGTAAGATGAAGCAGAAAAAGGGGCCGTATGACAGATGTCAGGTTGAGAATACAAGTGAGAACCAGCTGAATATAGAAAGTTAAGAGAAGTTAAAAAGGAAATAAGAGGGGCAAAGAGAGAGTATGAGAATAGATTGGCAGCTAACATAAAAGGGAATCCAAAAGTCTTCTATAGGCATATAAATAGTAAAAGGGTAGTAATAGGAGGGGTGGGGCTGACTAGGGACCAAAATGGAGACCTACACATGGAGGTAGAGGGCATGGCTGAGGTACTAAATGAGTACTTTGCATCTGTCTTTACCAAGTCATAGAGTCAAAGAGTCATAGAGTTATACAGCACGGATAGAGGCCCTTCGGCCCATCGTGTCCGTGCCGGCCATCAAGCCCTGTCTAATCTAATCCCATATTCCAGCATTTGGTCCGTAGCCTTGTATGTTATGGCATTTCAAGTGCTCATCCAAATGCTTCTTAAATGTTGTGAGGGTTCCTGCCTCCACAACCCTTTCAGGCAGTGAGTTCCAGACTCCAACCACCCTCTGGGTGAAAAAGTTCATTCTCAAATCCCCTCTAAACCTCCCGCCCTTTACCTTGAATCTATGCCCCCTAGTTATTGACCCTTCTACTAAGGGAAAAAGCTCCTTAGTATCCATCCTATCTATGCCCCTCATAATTTTGTACACCTCAATCATGTCCCCCCTCAGCCTCCTCTGCTCCAAGGAAAACAAACCCAATCTGCCCAGTCTTTCTTCATAACTGAAGCACTCCAGCCCTGGTAACATCCTGGTGAATCTCCTCTGTACCCTCTCCAAAGCGATCACATCCTTCCTGTAGTGTGGCGACCAGAACTGCACACAGTATTCCAGCTGTGGCCTAACCAGTGTTTTATACAGCTCCATCATAACCTCCTTGCTCTTATATTCTATGCCTCGGCTAATGAAGGCAAGTATCCCATATGCCTTTTTTACCACCTTATCCACCTGTTCCGCTGCCTTCAGGGATCTGTGTACTTGCACACCCAGATCCCTCTGCCCCTCCGTCTTGCCTAGGGTCTTACCATTCATTGTGTATTCCCTTGCCTTGATAGTCCCCCCAAAGTGCATCACCTCGCACTTTTCCGGGTTAAATTCCATTTGCCACTGTTCCGCCCATCTGACCAACCCATCTATATCGTCCTGCAGACTGAGGCTACCCTCCTCGCTATTTACCACCCTACCAATTTTTGTATCATCCGCGAACTTACTGATCATACCTTTTACATTCATATCCAAGTTATTAATGTAGACCACAAACAGCAAGGGACCCAGCACCGATCCCTGTGGCACCCCACTGGCCACAGGCTTCCAGTCACAAAAACAACCTTCGACCATCACCCTCTGCCTTCTGCCACTGAGCCAGTTTTGTATCCAATGTGCCAAGGCACCCTGGATTCCATGGGCTCTTACCTTCTTGACCAGTCTCCTGTGCGGGACTTTATCGAAGGCCTTACTGAAATCCATGTATACCACATCCACTGCGTTACCCTCATCCACACACCTAGTCACCCCCTCAAAAAATTCAATCAAATTAGTCAGACATGATCTTCCCTTGACAAAGCCATGTTGACTATTCCTGATTAATCCTTGTCTCTCCAAGTGGAGACTAATTTTGTCCCTCAGGATTTTTTCCAATAATTTTCCTACCACTGATGTTAGGCTCACTGGCCTGTAGTTCCCCGGTTTTTCCCTACTTCCCTTCTTGAATAATGGTACTACATTAGTGGTTCTCCAGTCCTCTGGCACATCCCCTGTGGCCAGAGAGGTCCTGAATATATGTGTTAGAGCCCCCGCAATCTCTTCCTTTGCCTCACACAGCAGCCTGGGATACATTTCATCCGGGCCTGGGGATTTATCCATTTTTAGGCCTGCTAAAACCGCCAATACCTCCTCCCTCTCGATGTTAATATGTTCGAGCATATCACAGTCCCCCCGCCCTATTTCTATGTCTACATCGTCCTCCTCCATAGTGAAAACAGATGCAAAAAATTCAATTAGAACCCCTCCTACATCTTCCGGCTCCACACACAGATTGCCACTTTTGTCCCTAATGGGCCCTATTTTTTCCCTAGTTATCCTCTTACCCTTAATATACTTATAAAACATCTTAGGATTTTCCTTTATTTTGCTCGCCAGTGTTATTTCATGGCCCCTCCTTGATCTCCTAATTTCTTTTTTAAGTATCCCCCTGCACTTTTTGTACTCCTCTAGGGCTTCCTCCGTCTTTAGCCTTTTGTATCTGCCAAAAGCCCGACGAAAGTCATAGTGAAAGAGGAGGTAGTTGAGATACTGGATGGGACAAAAATTGACAAGGAGGAGGTAATAGAAAGGCAGGCTGTACTTAAAGTAGATAAGTCACCAGGACCGGATGGGATGCATCCTAGGATGCTGAGGGAAGTAAAGGTGGAAATTGCGGAGGTACTGACCATAATCTTCCAATCCTCCTTGGCTACAGGAAAGGGTGGGGGAGTGGGACTAGCTGAAGTGCTCTTGCAGAGAGCCGGCATGGGCTCGACAGGCCGAATGGCCTTCTTCGGTGCTGTAACCATTCTATGATTGTCATTAAATTTGAGAAAATAGAACAATAACAGTGGATGATGAATAGAATATACAATTCCAATTCATAGGAAATAACGTGGATTACAGATTTATGCAATGAAATGTTAAAAGACAAAGGGGGCGATTTTTGCCGAATACTTTAGGTGCTAAAGAGATGGTCAAGATGGAGTCTTAAACTGAAACGCTAGTTTAGCCCACGTTTAGCACAAGACATCTAGGTAAAGGAGTTGAAGCCAGCGCTAGGAACGGCTGCCTGGAGGTTTGTTAAACAGCTGATTGTCACTTAAAATGCCTGCTAGCGCTCATTAAAGAGGCTGCATGACAATTTGGTGGCCCCTCCGAACAGCAACCAACTGTTTGGGAGTAAACATGGTGTTAATGTCGATTTCAAGCGCCACTTAAAGAGATACTGTTATGTTCATAAATAAATAGACGTTTTAATTATGAACAGCTAGCTTGAGCTAGTCATTTATTCAGCCATGTGGACTAGTGTACAGGCATCCATCTTGACTACTGCCTTGTGGGTAGCCCCCTACTAAACATACAGCTCCACCTAGTGTACCATTCTAGAATGATATGTTACTGATCATTACATCCCCTTCCTTAGAGGTTAAACAAAATCAATATCAATCAATCATAACAACATAAACATCTTCACAACAGTCAACACATTTTCAAAGCTTTACTTTGTGAACTCTAAGCTTTTCGTTCTTTTATTATAGTTTTCTTTGTACTCAAAGATTAAGTCTATCAGGCTTTTTTACTTCACGTGTGGATCTTCTCAGCACAGGTAGGTTGGATGTGTTTTCATGAAAGCCTGTATGTGTGTTTGTGTTAGATTGTTCTGGTGGTGAGTGACAAGATTCAGTTGCGGCATTGTCATCGATTTGCTCTTGGATAGTTTCTTGTGTTTTCAGGAGGGAACGGCGGTTCCTCCTGAGAATCTGTCCTTCCTCAGTTCTAACAGTGTATGACCTTGGTCCTACTTCCTCAAGAACTGTAGCTTTCCTGTTCCATGCATCTGGATCCTCAATCCTGACAACATCATCCCTTGTCAATGGTTTCAGAGTTTTGGATGACTTGTCATAGTGTGATTTCTGTTTCAGCTTTAACAGTTGAAGTCTCTGTCTTAGTTCCTTACTCTGCTTTTCTTTTGCACAGCAGGGTAGCATGGTGCGCAACTTGTGACCCATAAGGTGAAGAACCACAGTCTAGAGGGGAGGCTCGGTAGCTCAGCAGGGCGAGACAAGGATCAGACTTGCTTTCTGTTGCTTTCTTCAGTAGCTGTTTGAGAACTTGAACACCTTTCTCTGCCTTACCATTCAACTGAGCATACAGAGGACTGGATGTGATGTGTTGAAAGTCATAATGTGCTGCAAACTGTTGCCACTCCTTACAGTTGAAGCACGGACCATTGTTGCTAACGGCAATCCTGGGAATTCCATGTCTGGCGAAGATGGATTTAACATGCATTACGACACTGCTTGCTGATGTGCTTGAGAGCAGCACCATCTCAGGATAGTTAGAATAGTAGTCAATCACTAATAGATGGCCTTTACCATTCAAATGAAAGAGGTCCATACCAACCTTTTGCCATGGTGCTGTTGGTAAGTCAGCTAATATCATTGGTTCCTTTGCTTGTTTGTTTTGGTGTTTCTGACATGTCTCATATTCACCTATCATGTTCTCAATGTCCTTATTCATGCCAGGCCAATAAACAGTGTCTCTTGCTCTCCTTTTGCATTTTTCAATTCCGAGGTGTTCCTCATGAACCCTTTCGAGCATGTCTCGACGTAGAGCCTGTGGAATGACTATTCTGTTCTGTTTTAGTAATAGTCCACTTGCGACACTCAACTCTGATCTGATGTGATAGTACTTTGGACAGGAACCTTTTGGCCAACCATGATGAATGTTCTCTATTACTGTTTGTAACACTGCATCTTTTACTGTTTCTTCTGCTATCTGCTTTGATTTTGTGTCTGACACGGGCAGCGCAGCAGTGACCATACTCACATGAACATCCACGTCTTCCTCAGTAGAGCTCACATGACTCATTGTGGGTGCTTGGGATAATGCATCTGCTAACACTATGTGTTTGCCTGGTGTGTAGATCAGTTCAAAGTCATATCTTTGCAGCTTCATCATGAGTCATTGAATCCTTGGAGACATCTCATTCAGATTTTTTTTATGATGGCAACCAGTGGGCAGTGGTCTGTCTCAACTGTGAAGGTGGGAAGTCCATATATGTAGCCATGGAACTTTTCTAGTCCAACTGCCAAGCCTAGACATTCCTTTTCAATCTGGGCGTATCGACACTCAGAATCAGTCATAGACCCGGAGGCATAGGCAACAGGCTTCCAATCTTCACCCTCTGCTTGTAGCAAGACCGCGCCTAGGCCATCTTTTGATGCATCCGTTGACGCTTTGATTCTCTTTGTTGGGTCAAAGAAGGTGAGTACAGGTGTGGTTGTCAGCACTGTTTTGAGATTCATCCACTCTTGTTCATGTCTTTCTGTCCATGCGAACTCATTTGTTTTATGTAGCAGGTCTCGCAGACAGGCTGTCTTGACTGACAAGTTAGGAATGAACTTTCCAATGAAGTTTATCATCCCCATGATGCATAGTACTCCTTTTTTGTCAGTGGGTCGGGGCATTTTGAGTATGGTGTTTACTTTTTCCATATCTGGCTCTTTTCCTTTACCAGATGGATTATCTCCTAGGAAAGTAACTTCCTGGACGCCAAACTGACACTTGGCTTTGTTGAGCTTCAGTCCATTCCGGCGTATGCTCTGTAGCACTTTAGTCAGTCTCTCATTGTGTTCTTTCAGGGTGGAGCCCCAAATGATGATGTCATCAACATAGACCCGAACTCCTTCCAGACCTTCAATTATGTGTTCCATCGCTCTATGAAAGATTTCAGATGCAGATATTATCCCGAAAGGCATTCTGAGGAAACAATACCTTTCAAATGGTGTGTTGATGGTACAGTATTTGGTGCTCTCTTCATCCAGTTTTAGTTGCCAAAATCCTTGTGAGGCATCGAACTTTGTGAAGTATCTGGCACCTGACATTTTACTGGTGATTTCTTCTCGCTTGCGAATCTGGTAGTGTTCACATTTTATGTTTGCATTTAAGTCCTTTGGATCCATGCATACTCTTAGATCATTGTTCTTTTTCTTTACACATACCATGGAGTTAACCCAGTCTGTTGGCTCTTCGACTTTCCTGATGACTCCTAGTGTGGTCATTCTGTCCAGTTCTTTCTTGAGCCGGTCACACAGGGGTGTTGGAACTCTCCATGGAGCATGTGCCACTGGCTGAGCATCTTCCTTTAGCTGGATCTTGTAAGTGAATGGTAGAACTCCAAATCCTTTAAATACATCCTGGAAATTACTCACTACAGAATCCACTGAGTGATCTGGTCTGCTTATGGCACAGTTTATACGGTAGACTCTCTTGACCAGTTCTAAGTCCTCACAAGCTTTGTCACCTAGTAGTGAATCAAGTCCTTCAGCCACAACAGAAAACATGAGATGATGCACTTTGTCTTTGACTGTCACTTTAAGTCTGCATACACCTAAGCTATCTATTTTCTGTCCATTATAGTTCTTCAGTAGTACTGTCTTTTTCTGTATTTTAGGCTTTTCTTTCATATTTTTAATGTTGCTCATACTGATTAAGTTTGCTTTTGCCCCAGTGTCTAGTTTCAATGTAACTAATGCTCCATTTACCTGCAGTGGCATCATCCATTTGTCCTCTTTTACTGCATTAACTTTATGTTCAGCATTGTCCATTCCTGAGGGCAGCACATTTTCTGTATCCTTTTCGATATTGTCACATGACACCATTCCTACAAAAAATGTCTCACTTAAATCTGTGTCCTCAATCACAGTGACTTGTTGCCCTTTCTTTGTTTTTACTTTTGAAAAGCATTGTTTGGCAAAGTGATTCTTTCCATTTCATTTTGTGCACATTTTCCCAAACGCTGGGCATTGTCTTGACTGGTGCTGGTAACCACAGCGTTTACAGTTTAAAATTCCATCCTCCGATTGCTTTGCATTTCTGTTCTGCCCATGTTTCTTCCCCTTGTAGGACACAGCACCAACAGTGTAGTGTATGTACCTTGAAGAAGGAACTATATTCTGCAGCCCCTGTATACTGCCGCACCAGTAGTGACCACCCCTGTATATAAGCCTGTGTAGTAACTTTGTATAGTAGTTCCAGTTTTGTCTCCATTCAGTAAACACCTGTTATAACCAACTTCTGCAGTCCGTGTCTCAATTACACACGGACATTACATTGGCGACGAACAGATCCGAACTTACGTACAGTTCTGCACCACCTCACGGGGATCCATCCCTGAAGCGAAGTTATTGGAGGTCGAAGCCAGAAGGAAGAAATCCAAAAAGAAAAAAAAAAAAAATCAGACAGAGGAAACGGGCATCGACCGTGGGCAACTGCCCTCTGATTCATCGAATTCGAAGATTTGCAGGAGAGGCTGTCGAAAGCTGGGCTTGGTTCTCCAGTCTATGGTGTTCCAGCTAATCGGGCTGGTGGCAGGTAGTACACTGATCCTTCCTGGGCTGCGGCGGGCTAGAGCTCGATCGGGTGGCTTTTCAACGGGGCTGAGCAGCGTTGTCGGGAAAGAGGAGAGAGAGAGAGAGGGTGGAGCACACAGGGCGCGGCCGGTGCTACGAAGCCGGGCAGCGTACAGACCCGAGAAGAGGGAGGAAAGTGTCCCATAGGGTCTGCTCTGACGACGGGAACAGTAATTAAAATAAAGGAAAAAGAAGTTAGAAGCGCAGAAAGCCGCGAGGAGCTGCAGTTTGCCACGGGGACCGCGGAGAGTGGCGTTGGCAGCAGCGCGGGGGGAAGCGCGCAAAGACCATAGGGCGTCGCCATCAAGGCATAAAAACGCCAGCAACAGCGCTGGCAGCAGCGGAAAAGACAGAAAGCGCGGGAGGCGCCATCTTAATCCAGCGGGGAAGAAGGCAAAGCGCGGGAGGCGCCATTTTGTTCAATCGGGGAAGAAGGCAAAGCGCGGGAGGCGCCATCTTAGATCTCCAAGATGCCGAAGACTGGCAATATCACTGCCTTCGATAATTAAATAGAAGACTGGACCACATATGTGGAAAGAGTCGAAGTATATTGCAAGGCAAATGAAGTAGCCGATGAGAAAAAGGCATCGGTACTACTAAACTTAATGGGCGCAAGAACATACGGCCTATAGCGGAACCTGATCACTCCAGTCAAACTGATGGGGAAGAGTTTTAACGAAATTGTTGATATCCTACAGGAACACCTAAATCCTGCACCGCTGCTGATAGCAGAAAGATTTAAATTCCACAAGAGAAATCAGCATAAAGATGAGAGCAATGCTGATTACCTTACGGAACTACGCAAGCTATCAATGCACTGCCAGTTCGGAGCAGGACTGGCAGAAACCCTACGGGACAAATTTGTCTGTGGACTCCTGAGTGAAGGAACCCAGAAGAGGTTACTCTCGGAGAAAGAGCTGACGCTAGATAAGGCTTTCAGCGTGGCAGTATCGTACGAAGCAGCAGCAAGGGGAGCTGCGGAAATACAGCAAAAGCCACAGGAATACGGCACCCATGAAATGAAACGGGGATTTGAAAAATGTTATCGCTGCAGCAGAACAACCCATGACCAGAAGGACTGCTGGTTCAAGGACAAAACATGCAGGCAATGCGGAAAGATGGGGCACATTGCACGAGTTTGCAGGTTCGGGAAGAAGACTAACGACAACAAAAAGACTACTAAGGAAAAGTACAGGAAAGTACAAAAGATGACGGACAGTAGTTCCGAAGACCAGAAGAGCGATAGTGAATCCGGGAACAAGAGACTAAGCTGTCTCAAACTACACAACGTAATCACAAAAGAGGATCACCGAACCATTTGGGTCACCCTCACGATAGCAGGGTCCCAAGTCAAAATGGAATTGGATACAGGATCAGTCCTGACCGTCATGAATCGACGAGACTATGAGCGGCTATTCTCACACATACCCTTGAAAGACACATCCATTGTCTTGAAGACATATACGGGGCAGAAAGTATACCCCAGAGGGAAAATAAGGGTGCCTTTCGAATACAACGGCAAGGAAATACAGAAATTGTATCTGTACATACTGCAAGATGGTGGACCACCGTTATTGGGACGTGAATGGATCAGAAAGATAAGTTTAGACTGGCACTCCATTCAGGCAGTGACTGTGGCTGGTAAAAAGGATGACGACGTCACACCTGGACGATTGTCAAAAATCTTGGCTAACACTAAAGAGGTATTTCAACAAGAACTGGGAACTCTTAAAGGCGTAACCGCCTCGATAAAAATAGAAGAGAATGCAATTCCCAAGTTTTTCAAAGCAAGACCGGTACCGTATGCAATTCGCCCAGCCGTCGAGGCAGAGCTGGAGAATCTGGAGAATCTGAAGAATGCAGGCGTGTTAACTAAGGTAGACTGGAGCGAATGGGCGACACCCATCATTCCTGTCATGAAGAAAACGTTAAACAATAAGTCTGAAGAGCCAAGGAAGTTTCGCATCCGTGGGGACTTCAAGGTGACTGTGAACCCAGTCCTTCACACAGTACAGTAACCTCTTCCGAGGATAGAAGATATTTTCGCCTCATTATCTGGAGGGAAACATTTTACAAAAATTGACCTAGCGCAAGCATATTTGCAGATGGAGGTTGAAGAATCCTCTAGGAAATATCTCACGATAAACACTCACAAAGGTCTTTACCAGTATAATCGACTGGTATTCGGAGTAGCATCAGCTCCAGCTGTATGGCAAAGAGCGATGGAACAAGTCCTGCAAGGGATTCCGGGGACTCAGTGTTACTTGGACGACATCCTAGTGACAGGTGAAAATGACAGTGAACACCTTGCCAACCTAGAGCAGGTGCTCACTAGACTAAGAGAACATGGGCTATGAGCCAATCGCCCCAAGTGCGAGTTTTTTAAGAAACAAATATCGTATTGTGGCCACGTGATTGATGAAGAGGGGTTACATAAGTCCACTGACAAAATTGAAGCAGTAGTTAAGGCTCCAGCGCCTGAAAATGTGTCGCAACTGAGGTCATTCCTCGGATTGGTGAATTACTACCATGAGTTTTTGCCAAATTTGTCCACAATTCTGCACCCACTGAACGCCCTGCTACAAACTGGAATAGCATGGAAATGGAGCGATGAATGTAAGCGGGCCTTTTGGAATTGTAAAGGCCTGATCACTTCAAGAGAAGTATTGGCTCACTACAACCCATCACTACCGATAAGACTGGCGTGTGATGCGTCTCCCTACGGCGTTGGAGCGGTACTATCACATAAATCCCTTGATGGTTCAGAGAGGCCGATAGCTTTTGCGTCACGCTCGTTAACTGCAGCCGAGCGTAACTATGCCCAGATTGACAGAGAGGCCCTCAGCCTGGTGTGGGGGGTGAAGAAGTTCAATCACTACCTGCATGGACAGAAATTTACTCTACTAACTGATCATCAACCTCTTGTCTCCATTTTCAACCCTAAGAAGGGCATCCCGATAATGACAGCACAACGGCTACAGAGGTGGTCCCTTTTCCTAGGGGCACACCAATATGACATCGAGTACAAAGGAACCTTGATGTGTGGATCCAGAGTAGTAATTCCACCCAAATTGAAGGATAGAGTGCTCAATGAGCTTCATGAGGGTCATCTGGGAGGGGTAAAAATGAAGAACTTAGCCAGAGCGTTTGTGTGGTGGCCGGGAATCGATAGAGAAATCGAAGAGATGACCAAGAGCTGTACAGGATGCCAGAAGGTCCAAAACGCCCCACCACAAGCCCCTCTACATCCATGGGAGTGGCCCTCATCTCCATGGCAAAGGGTACACATTGATTTTGCTGGTCCATTTATGGACTCGATGTTTTTAATTGCGGTGGATGCACATTCAAAGTGGCCAGAGGTAATAAAAATGTCCTCAACCACCACAGAAAAAATTATCACAGTCTTACGAACCATATTCGCCAGAAATGGGCTGCCTGAACAGATTTGTCCGACAATGGACCACAGTTTGTGTCTGAAGAGTTCCGGAGGTTCTTAAAGAACAATGGTGTTAAGCATTACACATCCGCCCCATATCATCCAGCCACCAATGGATTGGCTGAGAGATTCGTTCAAACATTCAAGAAGGCTATCAAGGCAATGTGTAATGAAGACATACCCCTACAACACAAGGTGGATAACTTTTTGTTTGCCTACCGGAATGTGACACATGCGGTTACCAACCAAACTCCAGCCATGATGTTCTTCAATCGAAGACTAAGATGCCGCTTGGATTTGGTTAAGCCAAACATCAGAAGAGATGTGGAGAACAGGCAGTTTCAGAATATGAATGAAAGGCCAACCAGGAGTTTCAAGATAGGTCAACCAGTTTTGGCCCGGGACTACCGCACAGAGAAATGGCAGCCAGGAACGATCTGTACACGGCAAGGACCTCTAATGTATGCTGTGGACATTGGAGAGAGCATTGTAAGACGCCATGCTGAACAGATTCTAGAGTCACTGGAAAATGTCAAATCTACACCACGATCCTATACACCTGGTGATGAAACCGAAGTACCAATTGCATCTACCTCAGAATCGGTGATATTGGAAGCAGACGAACCAAACAACGACGTTGATCCCGAATCAACTTTGCCAGAAGAACCTGATACACCAAAGAGGCATTATCCGGACAGAATCAGGAAGCCTCCTCAAAGACTGAATTTATAATTGATTAACTTCAGCTAATGCATATAGCAACTGTAATTGTAAATATGTTATTTAATTATTAATCGAATGTTATGTGCTGTTTAGCTAAAAGGGGAGGAATTGTGTGTATGTACCTTGAAGAAGGAACTATATTCTGCAGCCCCTGTATACTGCAGTACCAGTAGTGACCACCCCTGTATATAAGCTTGTGTAGTAACTTTGTATAGTAGTTCCAGTTTTGTCTCCATTCAGTAAACACCTGTTATAACCAACTTCTGCTGTCCGTGTCTCAATTACACACGGACATTACAGACAGCAGCACTGTCACTTACTACAGTCGCATTATTATTAATTTCACTGAAAGTCTTTGCATGCTGTAGAGCTAGCTCACTGGCATGGCATATTTTCACAGCTTTCTCCAATGTTAGTTCAGTTTCTCTCAACAAACGTTCCCTGACCTTTCTATCATGAATACCAAAAACAATCTGATCACGAATCATGGATGATTTCAGTTCAGGGAAATTACATGTCTGCGCTTTCAGTTTCAGATCGGTCACAAAGCTATCAAAAGTCTCATTTTGCTGCTGTGTCCGTGAACGGAACACGTACCTCTCATAGGTCTCGTTCTTTTTGGGAGGACAATGTGTATCAAACTTCTTTAGCACATCGTCCATTTTTTCTCTGTCCTCCTCTTGATCAAATACAAACGTATTAAATACCTCTATCGCCTGCAGACCTGCAACCGTGAGCAGTAACGCTATTTTCCTTGCGTCTGGCTTCGTACCGAACCCGATGGCAGCAATGTAGAGTTCGAATTGTTGTTTGAAAGTCCGCCAATTGCAGTCGACATTCCCCGTGAGTTTCAAACCCTCCGGTGGCTTCAAATTCTCCATGTCGCGTTTCACAATGTTCAGCGATATTACCAATCCTGGTACCATGTTATGTTCATAAATAAATAGACGTTTTCATTATGAACAGCTAGCTTGAGCTAGTCATTTATTCAGCCATGTGGACTAGTGTACAGGCATCCGTCTTGACTACTGCCTTGTGGGTAGCCCCCTACTAAACATACAGCTCCACCTAGTGTACCATTCTAGAATGACATGTTACTGATCATTACAGATACCACTTAAAGGGATACTCACCATTTCATGGTCATAGAAGATAGGAGCAGGAGTAGGCCATTTGGCCCCTTGTGCCTGTTCCACCATTTAATGAGATCATGGCTGATCATCCAAATTCAGTACCCTGTCCCTGCTTTCTCCCCATATCCCTTGATCCCTTTAGCCTTAAGAAATATATCTAACTCCTTCTTGAATATATTTAACGAATTGGCCTCAACTGCCTTCTGTGGTAGAGAATTCCACAAGTTCACCACTCTCTGGGTGAAGAAATTCCTCCTCATCTCAGTCCTAAATGGCTTACCCCTTATCCTTAGACTGTGACCCCTGGTTCTGGACTCCCCCGCCATCGGGAACATCTTTCCTGCATCTAGTCTGTCTGTCCTGTTAGAATTTTATAAGCTTAATTCTTCTAAACTCTAGCGAATATAAGCCCAATCGACCCAATCTCTCTTTTTACGTCATTCCCGCCATCCCAGGTATCAGTCTGGTGAATCTTCGCTGCATTCTCTCCATGGCAAGAACATCCTTCCTCAGATAAGGCGACCAAAACTGCACACAATACTCAAGGTGTGGTCTCACCAAGGCCCTGTACAACTGCAGCAAGACATCCTTGCTCCTGTACTCGAATCCTCTCGCTATGAAGGCCAACATACCATTTGCCTTCTTAACCGCCTGCAGCACCTGCATGCTTTCTTTCAGTGACTGGTGCACAAGGACACCCAGGTCTCATTGCACTTCCCCTTTTCCCAATCTATTGCCATTTAGATAATAATCTGCCTTCCTGTTTTTGCCACCAAAGTGGATAACCTCACATTTATCCACATTATACTGCATCTACCATGCATCTGCCCAATCATCCAACCTGTCCAAATCATACTGGAGTTCCTCTGCATCCTCCTCACAGCGCACACACCCACCCAGCTTTGTGTCATCTGTAAACTTGGAGATATTACATCTAGTTCCCTCATCCAGATAATTAATAAATATTGTGAATAGCTGGTGTCCTAGCACCGATCCCTGCGGCACCCCACTAGTCACTGCCCATGACTCGGAAAAAGACCCGTTTATTCCAACTCTTTGCTTCCTGTCTGCCAACCAGTTCTCTATCCAAGTCAGTGTCTTACCCCCAATCGCATGTGCTTTAACTTTGCACGCTAATCTCTTATGCGGGACCTTATCGAAAGCTTTAACTTTTGTAAATCTATGTTGACTTTGTCCGATCCTGTCACTGTTTTCCAAGTGCTCTGCTATTACATCTTTTATAATGGACTCTAGCATTTTCCCCACTATCGATGTCATGCTTACCAGTCTATAATTCCCCGTTCTCTCTCTACCACCTTTTTTGAATAGTGGGGTAACATTAGCTACCCTCCAATCCATGGAAACTGTTCCAGAGTCTATAGAATTTGGGAAGATGACCAGCAATGCATCTACTATTTCTAGGGCCACTTCTGTAAGTACCCTAGGATGTAGATTATCAGTCCCTGGGGATTTATCGGCCTTCAATCCCGTCAATTTCCCAAACACCATTTCCCTACAAACACTGATTTCATTCAGTTCCTCCCTCTCATTAGACCCTATGTTCCCCAACATCTCTGGGAGGTTATTTGTGTCCTCCTTTGTGAAGACAGAACCAACGTATGTATTTAATTGGTCTGCCATTTCTTTGTTCCCCATTATAAATTCCCCTGATTCTGACTGCAAGGGACCTACGCTTGACTTCACCAATCTTTTTCTCATCATTGCTGCTGTGAAGAGGACCTCTGAAACACATTGGGAGACTTTCTGAAACTTTGTCAAGATTTCACCAACACTCGAGCAACATTTATTCGGGGAAATCTCTGAGGACTTCACCTACAAAGAGTAAGTGTTGTGGTACTCCACCTTACTGGATACCTTATAGGAGTCACCAGGAGAAAGGGAGAGCTTGGTCATGGACATATTGCAAGGGGTCCCCCTTGGTCTGGACGAGGAATGGGAGGAGGTCACGAAGCCAGGCAGAGCAGCAACAGCTGCTGCAGGAGAGAGGGACAGGAGGGGACAGGACATTCCTCCTCCTCTCGACCTCCTCCGCCAGGACCTCCAGTGCCACGTCCGAGAACCTGTGGGCCCTCCCCGTCCCTGAGCCGATGTGTTGCTGTGTGCCAGCCAGAGCACTCCCCTTTGGTGGAAGTGGGTGCGAGGAGCTGAAATATACTGCTCCACGAAAATTGTGTCTAATCAGCATCTGAGTGCTAAACCTGCAGGTGCCTGTTTAGCACCTCCAGGCAAGTTCAAATTATGGTAATCAGCAATTAGGACTAAAATTGTGTGCTAAACCCAGACTTTCAAAACAGGCATGTCTTATTAGCATTGCACCCATTTAGCACCTGTTTTCACCCTTTGGGCAAAATAACTCCCTGAGCATTTGAATACAAAGTTACATCTTTCTAATTATACTTGTCATAGCTCACAACTTCATTCCTGCTCAGTTTGGAGCTGCTTTCATACTTCAAAAAAAAACCTACTGTAGGAATTGACAAATTCCTAACTAATAACTGAGGTCGACTCAGGAGATCAATCAAACAGGTCTTTAATGTAAGACTAAACGAGTTCAAACAGTTTGTTGAGATCGATAGAGGAGAACCACGAAAACAGGTCTTAACAAGATGGAGATTCCACGAGGACTGCCCGGACAGTCACGTGGTTTGCGACGTGACGTCATTGCGTTTGCCCGCGTTTTCCCGCGCTCTTAAAGGGGCCATGCCCCGTACATACAAACACTATATACAAAACACAGTAATGTCTAACACAATGGTACAGGCTTAGGCTGGTGTTAGAACATCGTTAAAGGGAATTATATACAGTTGCCCAGAGTCATTCAGTGGCTCCGCCACATGCGCCCCCCCAGAATTCGCTTTAACGGACAAAGTCAAACGGTGAGGGGGGACTGATGAGCCTGTCAGAACGACTCCTGTACTCCTGAGGTGGAGGCTGTTGGGCGGCTGGCGGTCTGGTGGGCAGTTGCACTTGGTCTGCTGTAACGGCGATGAGTGGCCGACCTCGTCTCGGCGGTTGTGCTGTCTCGACGGGGCGGTCGAGGTCCAGATGTGCGGGCTTTAAACGATCGACCGAAATGTGGTCCGGTTTACCACCGACATCTACCGTGAAGGTTTTGTCCCCTGCCTCCAACACGCGGAAGGGACCAGTATATGGGGCCTTGAGTGGATCCCTATGAGCATCATGGCGAATGAAGACGTACTCAGCCTTGTGAAGCTCTGGGGGAACATGCGAACTCTCCAGCCCATGGTGCGAAGTGGGCACCGGTGCGAAGCATCTGGCCGCCTCCTGGTGACTAGTAAGCTGGTCAGACGCGGACCATGGCTTCGTCGAAGCTGGCAGGAAATCCCCCGGGACTCGCAGTGGCTGACCGTACACCAGCTCTGCTGATGAAGAGCGAAGGTCTTCTTTGGTGGCTGTGTGAAGGCCCAACAGGACCCACGGTAGCTTGTCTGCCCATCCAGCGTCCTGGAGGCTGGCCCTCAGGGCGGTTTTCAGTGATCGGTGGAAACGTTCACAGAGGCCATTCACCTGTGGGTGGTAGGCTGTGGTGCGATGTAATTTGACACCGAGTCCTTGGGCCACTGCATTCCAGAGTTCAGAGGAAAACTGCGGTCCTCTGTCGGAAGAAATATCGGCGGGCACTCCGAATCGGGCGACCGAGGTGGAAATGAACGCCCTGGCCACGTCCGCCGAAGTAGTGGATGACAGGGGAACCACCTCCGGCCATCTGGTGGTGCGGTCAACCATGGTCAGGATGTGTGAAAAACCATGGGAAGGTTGGAGTGGTCCTACCAGGTCCACATTGACATGGTCAAAATGGCGCTCCGGAACTGTGAAGGTGGCCAACGGAGCTTTGACGTGGCGCTGTACTTTGGCCTTTTGGCAGACCACGCAGGTGTTGGCCCAGTCACGGACATCTTTGTGCATGCCATGCCATATGAATTTCGCTGACATCATAAGAACATAAGAACATAAGAAATAGGAGCAGGAGTAGGCCAATCGGCCCCTCGAGCCTGCTCCGCCATTCAATAAGATCATGGCTGATCTGATCCTAACCGCCAATCCACTATCACAGAACCATCTCCTGAATCTAACAGAATTAGACACACGAAATAGGAGCAGGATCAGGCTACATGGCCCCTGGGCCCGCTCCGCTACCCACAGGGCCATGACCGATCCGAACCTAGACTCATGTCCAAATTCCTGCCCGCTCCCCGTAACCCTTAATTCCCTTTACTTCTAGGAAACTGTCTATTTCTGTTTTAAATTTATGTACTGATGTAGCTTCTGCAGCTTTTTGGGGCAGCATATTCCATGGACCTACCACCCTCTGAGTGAAGTAGTTCCTCCTCATCTCAGTTTTGAAAGAGCAGCCCCTTATTCTAAGACTATGCCCCCTAGTTCTAATTTCACCCATCATCGGGAACATCCTCCCCGCATCCACCCGATCCAACCCCTTCACAATCTTATATGTTTCAATAAGATCGCCTCTCATTCTTCTGAACTCCAATGAGTAGAGTCCCAATCTACTCAACCTCTCCTCATATGTCCATCCCCTCATCCCCGGGATTAACCGAGTGAACCTTCTTTGTACTGACTCGAGAGCAAGTATGTCCTTTCTTAAGTATGGACACCAAAACTGTACACAGTATTCCAGGTGCGGTCTCACCAATACCTTGTACAACTGAAGCAATACCTCCCTATTTTTATATTCTATCCCCCTAGCAATGAAAGCCAACATTCCATTGGCCTTCTTAATCACTTGCTGCACCTGCATACTAACCTTTTGAGTTTCATGCACCAGGACCCCCAGATCCCTTTGTACTTCAGTACTTTCCAGTTTCTTGCCATTAAGATAATAACTTGCTCTACGATTTTTCCTGCCAAAGTGCATAACCTCACACTTTCCAGTATTGTATTCCATCTGCCAAATCTCTGCCCACTTACTTAGCCTGTCTATGTCCCCTTGCAGGTTTTTTATGTCCTCCTCACTCACTACTTTCCCTCCCATCTTAGTATCATCTGCAAACTTTGATATGTTACACTCGGTCCCCTCCTCCAAATCGTTAATATAGATTGTAAAGAGTTGGGGACCCAGCACTGACCCCTGCGGAACACCACTAGTTACTGATTGCCAGTCTGAGAATGAACCATTTATCCCAACTCTCTGCCTTCTGTTAGATAGCCAATCCTCTATCCATGCCAGAATATTACCCCCAATCCCGTGATTTTTTATCTTAAGCAATAATCTTTTGTGTGGCACCTTGTCAAATGCCTTTTGGAAGTCTAAATACACTACGTCCACTGGTTCCCCTTTATCCACCCTATATGTTACTTCCTCAAAGAACTCCAGCAAATTTGTCAAACATGACTTCCCCTTCATAAAACCATGCTGACTTTGTCCTATTAAATTATGATTATCCAAATGTCCTGTTACTGTCTCCTTAATAATGGACTCTAACATTTTACCTACCACAGATGTGAGGCTAACCGGTCTATAGTTTCCAGCCTTCTGTCTACTGCCCTTTTTAAATAAGGGTGTTACATTAGCAGTTTTCCAGTCTGCCGGGACCTTTGCCAAGTCCAGGGAGTTTTGGAAAATTATTACCAATGCATCCATAATCCCTACCGCCACTTCCCTCAAGACCCTAGGATGTAAGCCATCAGGTCCAGGTGATTTAACCGCCTTGAGTCCCATTATTTTACCGAGTACCACTTCCTTAGTGATTTTGATCGTGTTTAGCTCCTCCCCCCCTTTAGCCCCCTGTTTGTCCAGTGTTGGGATGTTCTTAGTGTCTTCTACTGTAAAGACTGATATAAAATATTCATTCAGTGTTTTTGCCATCTCCATATTTCCCACCATTAATTTCTCGGTCTCATCCTCTAAGGGACCAACATTTACTTTAGCCACCCTTTTTCTTTTTATATAACTATAAAAACTCTTACTATCTATTTTTATATTTTTTGCTAATTTACTTTCATAATCTATCTTTTTGTTATTTTTTGCTGTCTTTTAAAGTTTTCCCAATCCTCTATCCTCCCACTAGATTTGGCTACCTTATATGCCCTTGTTTTTAGTCGAATACTATCCTTAATTTCTTTACTTAGCCACGGATGGCTGTCTTTTCTTTTGCACCCTTTTCTTCTCAGTGGAATATATATTTTTTGGATGTTGTAAAATAACTCCTTAAATGTACACCACTGATCATGTATCGTCTTACCCTTTAATCTATTTTCCCAATCCACTCTACTCAATTCCGCTCTCATACCTTCATAGTCTCCTTTAGTCAAGCTTAGCACGCTTGTTTGAGATCCAACCTTTTCACCCTCTAATTGAATATGGAATTCAACCATGTTATGGTCACTCATTCCAAGGGGATGAGTGGCCTTCATTCCTGGGTGTGACAACCCATGTATGGCGTCGAACACTTTATGGCACCAGACGACCGGCACGACCGGGCGATGGTCCCATACGGAGACGTCACACAACAGCGTGGTACCTGCCGAATGGAACTTGATGTCAGTCAACCGGAGGCCAGTGACGGTCGTTCTGCAGGCTTGGACTTCTGGGTCTGAGGCTTGGTCCGCTGCCATAAGGGCGTAATCGATGCCCAAATGAACCGTATTGATGGTCGCGCGGGAGAGGCAGTCTGCCACCAGGTTGTCCTTACCGGCCACGTGCTGTACATCCGTGGTGAATTCGGATATGTAGGTCAGTTGACGTTGCTGTCGGGATGACCACGGTTCGGCGGTCTTGGCCATGTCAAAAGTTATTGGCTTATGGTCTACAAAGGCGGTGAAAGGACGTCCTTCCAGGAGGAAGCAAAAATGGTGGATGGTCAGCAACTCCCGGTTGAACGTGCTATATGCTCTCTCGTTCCGCCGTAGTTGACGGCTGAAGAATGCCAACGGCTGCCACGTCCCATTCACCCACTGCTGTAGCACGGCGCTGATTGCGTAGTATGACGCGTCGGTGGTGAGGGCGATGGTGGCTCCTGGTAGTGGGTGCGCCAGCATGGTTGCATTGGCTAAGGCACTTTTGGTGTCGTCGAAAGCTCGGGCCATGTCGTCCGTCCAGTCTACCGGGTTCTTGCCAGTCTTGCCCCTGAGGGCCTCGTACAGGGGCTGCATGAGTAGTGCTGCCTTAGGCACAAAACGGTGGTAAAAGTTTACCATGCCTAGGAATTCCTGCAGGGCCTTAATGCTTTACGGGCGTGGGAAGGATATCACCACCTCTACCTTCGCTTGTAAAGGAACTGCTCCCTCTGCGGTGATGCAATGTCCCAGGAAATCAATTTGGCGCAGGCCAAACTGACACTTGGCCGGGTTGATAATCAGGCCGTGTTGGCTGAGGCGTCGAAAAAGGGTGCGCAGGTGACAGATATGTTCTTCTTTAGTGGGACTGGCAATTAGGATATCGTCCAGGTAGACGAAGGGGAACTTGAGGTCCCGCTGCACGGAGTCCATCAGGCATTGGAAAGGCTGGGCGGCGTTCTTTAACCCAAACGGCATTCGCAGAAACTCGAAGAGGCCGAATGGGGTGATGACTGTGGTCTTCTGCACATCCTGTGGGTGCACTGGGACCTGGTGGTAGCCCCGTACGAGGTCGACTTTCGAGAAGACGGTGCTCCCTGCCAAATGGGCAGAGAAATCCTGGATGTGGGGGATCGGGTACCGATCAGGAGTGGTGGCGTCGTTTAGGCATCGATAGTCGCCGCATGGTCGCCATCCGCCACCAGGCTTCGGGACGATATGGAGGGGTGAAGACCAGGGACTATTCGACCGGCGAATAATCCCTAACCGTTCCATGGTCGCGAACTCCGCTTTTGCGACCGCCAGCTTGCCAGGTTCCAGGCGCCGGGCCTGCACGTAGACCGGGGGGCCGTTGGTGGTGATGTGGTGTTCCACACCATGTTTCGTGGCTGTGGAGGAGAACGTGGGCCTTGTCAGGTTGGGAAATTCGGCGAGCAGACGAGCGAACTCGTCAGGAGTTGGGAAAGCACAGGTGACGGTGCGCGACGTAGTGTTACTGTGGTAACAAGGGACAGAATTGAAAGTTGCCGCGTTGATCAACCGCCGGTTCTTCATGTTGACCAGGAGGCCGTTGGCGCACAGGAAATCCGTGCCGAGAATGGGTTGAGAAACCTTGGCCATCATAAACTCCCAGTGAAAACATTGCCCCCCGAAGCACACCTCCACTCGCCGTCTGCTGAAAGTCCGAATTGCTCCGCCATTGGCCGCTTCAAGGGCAAGGCCGTGATTCCCTGCCTGCACATCGAGGGCGGACGCAGTAAAATGCTGCACTGTGCTCCGGTGTCGCACAGAAAACGACGACCGGAGAGCGTATTGGTGATGAAAAGCAACTTGCCCGCATTGCTGATCGCCATGGCGGCTGCGGGGCGCCTGTTAGACCCATTCCTCGGTAGTTGCAGTTGTTGTTTTTTGGGGGAAAGCTGCAGGGAGGGCAGCAACGTCGCGCCTTCGTGCCGACCTGCGCGTGGTAGAAACACAGCCCAGCAGGCTGATGAGCTGGGGCGGTGTCTGTGGGGGATGGATGCCTCATGGCGTGCAGTACTGCTGCGTTACCGTGAAAATTTTGTCCGCTTCTGCCGCTAGTGCCGCACAGTCTTCCACCTCGGATCTGGCCAGGGCAGCTTGCACCTGCTCAGGCAGCTGGCTGAGGAATAGTTCACGGAAAAGGAAGCATTCCGGTTCTGAGCCCAGGAATGTGAGTATTTGGCTCATCAACTCCGAAGGCTTGGAGTCCCCGAGCCCGGGCATAGCGAGCAATCGACGGGCGCGCTCCAATTTAGTGAGCCCGAAAACTTGCAGCAACCGCGCCTTGAGGGTTTCGTACTTGCGCTCCGTTGGAGGGCTCTCGAGGAGGCTGACGATCCGCAAGGCGGTAGAGCTGTCGAGTGCGGAGACCACATAATGATATTTGGTCTGATCCGCAACGATGTCCCTCAGGGCGAACTGTGCCTCGACCGGAATGAACCACGAGGCCACTTGCTGCTCCCAGAACTGCGGTAGCTTCAGCAAAACGGCGTTGGCCTCCATGCTGTGTGCTTTTTGCGAAAAACGTTCACAAAAAACGGGGTCACCAATTTAGGAATTGACGAATTCCTAACTAATAACTGAGGTCGACTCAGGAGATCAATCAAACAGGTCTTTAATGTAAGACTAAACAAGTTCAAACAGTTTGTTGAGATCGATACAGAGAAATGATATTGGGTCAAAGGAGCAGGATAGTGAAACAGTTTGGGTGGAGGTAAGGAATAATAAGGGGAAAAAAACACTAGTGGGTGTAGTCTATAGGCCTCCGAACAGTTGCAACTCTGTTGGACAGAGTATTAATCAGGAAATAGTTGAGGCTTGTAATAAGGGAACAGCTATAATTATGGGGGATTTTAATTATCATATTAACTGGACAAATCAAATTGGGCAGAGCAGCCTTGAGGAAGAGTTCATTGAGTGTATTAGGGATGGGTTTCTTGAGCAGTATGTAACTGAACCGACCAGGGGGCAAGCAACCTTAGATTTGGTCCTGTGTAATGAGACAGGATTAATTAAAAATGTCCTAGTAAAGGATCCCCTTGGAATGAGTGACCATAACATGGTTGAGTTCCATATTCAATTAGAGGGTGAGAAGGTTGGATCTCAAACAAGCGTGCTGAGCTTGAATAAAGGAGACTATGAAGGTATGAGAGCGGAATTAATTAGAGTGGACTGGGAAAATAGATTAAAGGGTAAGACGGTACATGACCAGTGGTGTACATTTAAGGAGTTATTTTACAACTTCCAAAAAAAATATATTCCACTGAGGAAAAAAGGGTGTAAAAGAAAAGATAGCCATCCGTGGCTAAGTAAAGTAATTAAGGATAGTATCCGACTAAAAACAAGGGCATATAAGGTAGCCAAATCTAGTGGGAGGATGGAAGATTGGGAAGTCTTTAAAAGACAGCAAAAAATAACAAAAAGATTGATTAAGAAAGGGAAGATAGATTATGAAAGTAAATTAGCAAAAAATATAAAAAGAGACAGTAAAAGTTTCTATAGTTATATAAAAAGAAAAAGGGTGGCTAAAGTAAATGTTGGTCCCTTAGAGGATGAGACCGGGAAATTAATGGTGGGAAACATGGGGATGGCAAAAACACTGAACAATTATTTTGTATCAGTCTTTACAGTAGAGGACACTAAGAATATCCCAACACTGGACAAACAGGGGGCTCTAGGGGGGGAGGAACTAAATACAATTAAAATCACTAAGGAAGTGGTACTTGGTAAAATAATGGGACTCAAGGCGGATAAATCCCCTGGACCTGATGGCTTGCATCCCAGGGTCTTGAGGGAAGTAGCGGTAGGGATTGTGGATGCATTGGTAATAATTTTCCAAAACTCACTGGACTCAGCAAAGGTCCCGGCAGATTGGAAAACTGCTAATGTAACACCCTTATTTAAAAAGGGTAGTAGGCAGAAGGCTGGAAACTATAGACCTGTTAGCCTAACATCTGTGGTTGGTAAAATGTTAGAGTCCATTATTAAGGAGACAGTAACGGGACATTTGGATAAACATAATTTAATAGGGCAAACTCAGCATGGTTTCATGAAGGGGAAGTCATGTTTAACAAATTTGCTTGAGTTTTTTGAGGAAGTAACATACAGGGTGGATAAAGGGGAACCAGTGGACGTAGTGTATTTAGACTTCCAAAAGGCATTTGACAAGGTGCCACACAAAAGATTATTGCTCAAGATAAAAAATCACGGGATTGGGGGTAATATTCTGGCGTGGGTGGAGGATTGGCTCTCTAACAGAAAGCAGAGAGTTGGGATAAATGGTTCGTTCTCAGATTGGCAACCAGTAACTAGTGGTGTTCCGCAGGGGTCAGTGCTGGGTCCCCAACTCTTTACAATCTATATTAACGATTTGGAGGAGGGGACCGAGTGTAACATATCAAAGTTTGCAGATGATACAAAGATGGGACGGAAAGTAGTGAGTGAGGAGGACATAAAAAACCTGCAAAGGGACATAGACAGGCTAAGTAAGTGGGCAGAGATTTGGCAGATGGAATACAATACTGGAAAGTGTGAGGTTATGCACTTTGGCAGGAAAAATCATAGAGCAAGTTATTATCTTAATGGCAAGAAACTGGAAAGTACTGTAGTACAAAGGGATCTGGGGGTCCTGGTGCATGAAACTCAAAAAGTTAGTATGCAGGTGCAGCAAGTGATTAAGAAGGCCAATGGAATGTTGGCTTTTATTGCTAGGGGGTTGGAATATAAAAACAGGGAGGTAATGCTGCAGTTGTACAAGGTATTGGTGAGGCCGCACCTGGAATACTGCATACAGTTTTGGTGTCCATACTTAAGAAAAGACATACTTGCTCTCGAGTCAGTACAAAGAAGGTTCACTCGGTTAATCCCGGGGATGAGGGGGTGGTCATATGAGGAGAGGTTGAGTAGATTGGGACTCTACTCATTGGAGTTCAGAAGAATGAGAGGCGATCTTATTGAAACATATAAGATTGTGAAGGGGCTTGATCGGGTGAATGCGGTGAGGATGTTCCCAATGATGGGTGAAACTAGAACTAGGGGGCATAATCTTAAAATAAGGGGCTGCTCATTCAAAACTGAGATGAGGAGAAACTTCTTCACTCAGAGGGTGGTAGGTTTGTGGAATTTGCTGCCCCAGAAAGCTGTGGAAGCTACATCATTAAATAAATTTAAAACAGAAATAGACAGTTTCCTAGAAGTAAAGGGAATTAAGGGTTACGGGGAGCGGGCAGGAAATTGGACATGAGTCTGGGTTCGGAATGGTCATGGTCATGGCCCTGTGGGTAGTGGAGCGGGCCCAGGGGCCGTGTAGCCTTGTTCTGCTCCTACTGTGTTCTAATTCTGTTAGATTTCAGGAGATGGTTTTATTCCTGTTCCTGGCTGGGGTGGAGATCGCCTTTACAGAAGGTAAGTACTGTAGAAAATATAGGGACAGAGTGATCTCCTGGAAGAATTTCGATCGCCTAGATGGGTCGGAGAGGAATTTCCCAGATTTTTTTCTCCCAAACTGGCCATTGGGTCTTTATCTGGTTTTTCGCCTCTCCCGGGAGATCACATGGGTTCGGGTGGATGCAGAGTGATAGAAGATTTGAGGTTAGGATCAGATCAGCCATGATCTTATTGAATGGTGGAGCAGGCTCGAGGGGCCGATTGGCCTACTCCTGCTCCTATTTCTTATGTTCTTATGTTCTAACCACGAAAACAGGTCTTAACAAGATGGAGATTCCACGAGGACTGCCCGGAAAGTCACGTGGTTTGCGACGTGACGTTATCGCGTTTTCCCACGCTCTTAAAGGGGCCACACCCCGTACATACAAACACTATATACAAAATACAGTAATGTCTAACACAATGGTACAGGCTTAGGCTGGTGTTAGAACATCATTAAAGGGAATTATATACAGTTGCCCAGAGTCATTCAGTGGCTCCGCCACACTACTGCCTCACAAAATTTTTACTAAATTCACTTTGGAAATGTTTGCGGACAGTTAGGCCTTTCCTGTAACAACCAGAAAAAATGTCCTTATCTACCAGCACTTTACCTCAGTCCATCAACTAGTCTTCTGCCACATCAGCCCTCCAAGTGAAGTCTTGATGCACCACTGGGAACTGTACACTGGCACTTTCAGATTCAACTCAAGCCTTGGCCTAAAAACCTTGCTTTGGCAGCTTAGTAACTCAATCGAAAATAAAATTGAAGAGGAAGTAAGAGGAAAAGCTAACAAAGCAATTGAAAAGTAGGATTAAACAACTGTTTTCAAAATTACATTGTTATCATTTCCAGATCCGATACAAGCATTTTGTTCAGGGAGGTTGCTGTTGCTCTCTGCGGTTCCTCTCGTACTGAGCAGGATTACTATTGCAACAACACGTTACCAGTAGGTGAAAATTGTACAGATTGAATTTCTTCTTTTCATGTCTACCTGTCAGTGTTTTGTAAACTGCAAAAGCCCAGTTAATCAAAGTTAACTGTTTTCCAGAAAACATTCGACTGAAATAAATAACATTTTAGGAGCTGAGAATGTTGGGTGCAGGCCACGAGCATCCCCATAGCTACTTGAAACAAATAAGTCTGTAGCTGCTAGGCGAACATTTGTCGTTACCAAGAAGGTCATTAAAAATCATATGTTGACCAGGGTAGGTCATAGTTAAGGACTGAGGACAAATGGTGCTGAATAATAAGAGTGGGGTCCACTTTGACCTTTGGGTGACTGACTGGCGGAGTGCACTGGTCGGTCGGCCATTCCAGCAGCCAAGGGCCCTCCGCGCGATTTTTGGGCCTCGGCCTCATTTAAATTTGGCAGGCATCCTGGTCCAGCACATCGAATTGAGGCATCAAAATTAGGCCATGGTGGCCTGCTAGCAAGGTATGTTGTGGGGGGGGCGGCGAGGGCGGGGGGAGTCGCGATCGCGGAGGGTGGGCGTCCCAGGGCAGCAGTAGACCAGATTATTTATCGACACTGGGTTCCATCATCCATTTCTGACCTAAAATGGCAATTGGGGTTCATTTCACGTCACAGTACCCCGATTTTCATATTAAAAGGGGTCTATCACCTGAAACAGGCAGGCTCTTTGGACACCTGATGGTAGGCCCCTTTCAAAATGGAGCCGGCTGCAGTGCCGGTGTTAACGGGCTGGTAACAGCCTCAAAATAGTCTTGGCAGCCTTACCCACCCCATTAACGTCAGGCAAAGGCCTTCAAAACCCAGCCCAATTAATCAATCAGATAAACATACCAAGATAGACATGACTCAACGCAGTGGTAAATCAATGCTCTTTGTGCTGTGTGTAACCTTGAATATCAGGCAATTGTAGGTGAATTGCAGACATGTTTGCTGTCTTGACTTAGTTTGGGGCTTGTACTCACACCAGAGGTGAAGCCAGGAGAGCTTGTGTACAAATAAAGGCTCCTGTCCAGATCTGTAATTCATTCTCTAATGGGTTGAGACATATTTTCCTCTGGTACCTGCCATGCAAAATGGTTGATGGCACGTCGGACTGGGCCATCCAGGTACAGGTGAACAGACTGAAGTTTGCATTGTGTCAAAAATTGCATTTACTGTAAAAGTTGGTGTGAATGCATTGTTGTTCTAAAGCCAATTTGATAGTATTTAGCTCTGCATGTACCTTGTCATCTGCCACAAGAGACTAGCGTACTCGGAGGGTTAAAGTGTGAGAGGATATTTATACCCAATAAACATCATTGCTTCTCAGCAAATACATCATTCAATTACACAAGAGGCCTATAAGAAACTAACAGACCGTTTAATATTTAATATTTTATAGGTTTTAAAAGACAACCCAATGAAAATACCTTCTAATTGATTAAGCTACAGTAGGAAACAAAGGGCTGGCTGCCAGTTGACACAGCCTGCTAAAATAGCAGTCTCCACTGCTGCCCTTTTCACATGGAGACTTGGCATTAAATCCAGTTCAAGGAATGGGGCTGACTGTCTTCTCTCACTGACCACTTGGCAGATTCCGTTTAGTCTACAGTAAACGTTGCGTCCATGGACACGTGGAGCTGACTTTCATTTGGGAGCTGACATCTTTTTTCCATTGGGCTATTCCAGCAATTAGACCTCCTTTCCATAAACACTGAGGCGTCCTGTTCCATGGTTACCTGTCCAATGAGTAGAAGCACTGTTAGTAGAAGCAAAGCTCATGGGAGTCATTCTAGAAAGAGAACTATGCAAAACTGGATGGAAGTGGAATGGTTCAAGATTAACAACTGCAATGCAGTTATATATCTCCATTATGTCTCTACTTCTTGTGAATTAGAGTCTTATATTTCTGAAAAATCTGATATGCATCATGACTCTTTACTAGGGTTGCCAACTCTGGTTGGGCATATTCCTGGAGCTGTCATCACATGACCTCCCACCTCCAACCACCCCGCCACCACATTCCTGGCATTGGTCACCTGACACATCCATCCTCACGGTTCCTTGCCTTTTTTCAGTGGTTAGAAGCCCTATTTAAGTGAAACAGTCGGTAGGTCAGTTATGATAACCAGGCGGGCCATAGGTGCCACAAGACCTCCCCATTGACCTCCCATCTCACCCAGCTCCATTTCAGTTTACCATCTCAGCCTTGGCCTTCCACATGAAGTCTTTTCCCAGCTGGGATCTATTCCAACCCCTTCTGAGTACAAGAGTCTTCAACTGAACAGTACACCTGTCCTGCCCATTAAAGGCTTTTCACCACAGCAACCTCTGGGATTGCGGGAAGGCCACATCTCATTGCTTGAGTGTTGGTCACTTTGTCCTCCTAGCTAACACTCAATAGTCTCCTTCCAAATTGCGTAAGAATTTGAAGGAAAGAACTTACAAACAAACAAAATTGATGGGCCGGAAAAGACCAGCTGGTCCATCAAGCCTGCCCTACGTCATGATGGCTGGACCATCATGGCTAAACACTTCTTCCCTCTCTGTTGCATTTACACAGCACCTTATCAAGTTTCCTGGAATCATCTCGAAGTGTTTCATTTGTAATGAATTACTTTGAAGTGCATTTACAGTTGTTATGTAGGCAAATACCACATTCCAAAAACAGAAATGAGATGAATGACAAATCGATCACATTTTACTGCCACTTGTTGGAAGAAAAATGTTGGCCGTGACACTGGGGTTTCTCCCTACTCTTCATCGAATAGTGTCATGGGACCTTTAACACCCACCTGGCCCATTGGAACAGGCAGGCAGGGATTCCGTTTCATTTCCCATCCAAAGAATGGCACCTCCGACAATGCAGCACTCACTCAGTACTTGTACTAGAGTGTCAATCTTTACATATTACATAGAGTCTACAGAAACAGGCTACTGATCTCAACTGGTCTATGCTGGGGTTTATACTCTACACGAGCCTCTTCCCACTCTAATTAGTGTTTCCCACCCTGTCCCCATATCTATATCCATCTCCCTCGTGTATGCATCAAGCCACTCCTTAAATGCACCAGTGCCATCTGCGAGTTCTGCAATCTCAGCATTTTCTGTGTAAAGAAACTCCTCTTAAATTCTTTACTTAAATCTGTTAATGACTATCTTATATTTATGCTCCCTTGTTCTGGGCTCACCCACAAGTGGAAACAGTTTCTCTGCTTCCACCCTTCATAATTAAAACAAACCTCTACCAGGTCTCCTCTTAGTCTTCTTTTTTCCAGAGAAAGGAGCCCTGGCCTGCCCAATCTTTCCTGAGAGTTACATTCTTTCAATTCTGGTAACATCCTTGTAAATCTTTTCTGCACTTTTTCCAATGCTTCAATGTCCTTTTTGTAGCATGGAGACCAGAATTCCAAGTGTGCTCTAACCAAGATTCTACATTAATTTAACATTACTACCCAGCCTTTGTATTCGTTTCCTCTAGAAATGAATCCCAATACTTTGCACTCTTTATGGCCATATCAAATTGTGTTGCTACTTTTAACAATATCTGTATTCCCAAATCTCTTTGCTCCTCTACCCCATTTAATTTCTTACCTTCCAAAGAATAAGTGCCCTCCTTACACCTCGTACCAAAATGAACCATTTGTATTTAATTTAATTTGCTAGTTATCCTCCCACTTTGTAAGCCCGTTTGTGTCTTCCTGTATTCTGGTGGAGTTCTCCATATTATTGCCTGTACCCTCCTCCCTCCCCAGTTTGGTATCATCTGGAAATTTCAACACAATGGCCCAGAAATTCAGGTCTCCACGGGTGAGTACGCATGGGGTACTCACCCGTAGGCCCAATGGAAGTGCCGGTTTCCTGCATGCACTGCGCATGCGCGGGAAACCGGCACTTCCGTTCCCCTGAAAGAAGGGGTTCAGAGGTTGAACGCGTGCGCAGGAGAAGCTGCGCGTGTGCATCGAACTTACGTTTTTTTTGCAGGTTTTCGCGGGAGGGTAAGTCTCCAGAGGTTAGACGTGTAAAAAGCAGTCGCAAGGCCTGCTTTTTACAAGGTAAGTGGTGAATTAATTAAAATTAAAACAGTTTTTCCACAGGTTTATTATTTTTAAATACTTTAAAGAAAGGTAAGTTTATTTTTAGCCCCGTTAGAAAATAAAATTATTTTTTTCAAAAATTTAAATTATTGTTTAAAAGTTATTTCATGAAATTTATAGTTTACTAGCTGGGGGAGCCCGGCGGTGCCGAGGCTTTCTCGAGGGCATGTTGTTGTTGGAAGAGAGAGAGGGAGCGACTGGGGGGAAGAGAGAGAGGGAAGGAGAGAGAGAGAGAGGGAATGAGAGAGAGGGAAGGAGAGAGAGAGGGAAGGAGAGAGAGAGAGGGGGAAGGAGAGAGAGAGAGGGGGCGAAGGAGAGAGAGAGGGGGAAGGAGAGAGAGAGATGGAAGGAAAGAGAGAGAGATGGAAGGAAAGAGAGAGAGATGGAAGGAGAGAGAGAGAGGGAAGGAGAGAGAGGGAAGGAGAAAGAGAGGGAAGGAGAGAGAGACAGAGAGAGGAAGGAGAGAGAGAGAGAGAGAGAGGGAAGGAGAGAGAGATTGGGAGTGTGAGAGAGAGAGAGATTGTGAGTGTGAGAGAGATTGGGAGTGAGAGAGAGAGAGATTGGGAGTGAGAGAGAGAGAGATTGGGAGGTGAGAGAGAGATTGGGAGTGAGAGAGAGAGAGAGATTGGGAGTGAGAGAGAGATTGGGAGTGTGAGAGAGAGAGAGAGATTGGGAGTGTGAGAGAGAGAGAGATTGGGAGTGTGAGAGAGAGAGATTGGGAATGTGAGAGAGAGAGAGAGGACTGGGAGTGTGAGAGAGAGAGATTGGAGTGTGAGAGAGAGAGATTGGGAGTGTGAGAGAGAGAGACTGGGAGTGTGAGAGAGAGATTGGGAGTGTGAGAGAGAGAGATTGGGAGTGTGAGAGAGAGAGAGATTGGGAGTGTGAGAGAGAGAGAGATTGGGAGTGTGAGAGAGAGAGAGATTGGGAGTGTGTGAGAGAGAGAGATTGGGAGTGTGAGAGAGAGAGATTGGGTGTGTGAGAGAGAGATTGGGAGTGTGAGAGAGAGAGACTGGGAGTGTGAGAGAGAGATTGGAGTGTGAGAGAGAGAGACTGGGAGTGTGAGAGAGAGAGAGAGATTGGAGTGTGAGAGAGAGAGAGATTGGGAGTGAGAGAGAGAGAGAGATTGGGAGTGTGTGAGAGAGAGAGATTGGAGTGTGTGAGAGAGAGAGATTGGGAGTGTGAGAGAGAGAGATTGGGAGTGTGAGAGAGAGATTGGGAGTGTGAGAGAGAGATTGGGTGTGTGAGAGAGAGAGAGATTGGGAGTGTGTGTGAGAGAGAGAGACTGGGAGTGTGAGAGAGATTGGGAGTGTGAGAGAGAGAGAGATTGGGAGTGTGTGAGAGAGAGAGATTGGGAGTGTGAGAGAGAGAGAGATTGGGAGTGTGTGAGAGAGAGATTGGGAGTGTGTGTGTGAGAGAGAGATTGGGAGTGTGTGAGAGAGAGAGATTGGGAGTGTGTGAGAGAGAGAGATTGGGAATGTGAGAGAGAGAGAGATTGGGAGGTGTGAGATAGAGAGAGACTGGGAGTGTGAGAGAGAGAGAGATTGGGAGTGTGAGAGAGAGAGATTGGGAGTGTGAGAGAGAGAGAGATTGGGAGTGTGAGAGACAGAGAGAGATTGGGAGTGTGAGAGAGAGAGATGGGAGTGTGAGAGAGAGAGAGATTGGGAGTGTGAGAGAGAGAGAGATTGGGAGTCTGAGAGAGAGAGATTGGGAGTGTGAGAGAGAGAGACTGGGAGTGAGAGAGAGAGAGATTGGAATGTGTGAGAGAGAGAGATTGGGAGTGTGAGAGAGAGAGCCGAACTAGGCAGATACCCACTGATAATAAACATCCAAAAACGAGCACTAAACTTCCTAAATCACCTCAAATCTAGCTCCCCAGACACCCTTCATTTCAAAGCCTTTCAGACCCAAGAGCTAAACCCAGAAAAGAGTCCCCTGAGTCAGCTGCTACGGAAACTAAGTACTCAGCCGGACCCTGACCAGCCCCAGACCAACACAGCCGTCCAAACACCAATCCGAGTGAACCAAATCATTAAAAAATGCAAAGAAACCTACCTGGAACATTGGAACAAATAACCGAAAGCCAAAGCAGATTAGAATGTTACCGGGCCCTAAAAGAGAATATAAACTGGCAGACTACCTCACGACCATCAGAGACACAAAACAGAGACAGACCCTCACCAGGTACAGACTAAGCGACCACCAACTGGAAATTGAAAAAGGCAGATACAAGAAATCCTGGCAGCCTAGAGAGAATAGAATATGCGATCAATGTCTGGCTGGCGAGGTTGAAACAGAAATGCATTTCCTCCTAAAATGCGAAAAATTCAACACATCAAGAAACATATTATTCAACAAGCTAAGCCAAACAACCCCAGATTTCAAGGAATTGGATGATCTGTCAAAATTGAGATTAGTCCTAGGAGAAGGAGACAGACCATACCTTGGGGCCAAATATGTAACAACATGTCACAACCTGAGGACTGTTTAAAATTAAGACTGTTTAAAATTAATATTGAACGTACCAAATGAAGTACAAAGACTGTTTAAAATTAATATTGTTTAAAAGTAATATTGTATGTACCCAACAAATGTCAAATCGATTGACACCTACAGAATGTTGGAAACTGTACCTTTTTGCTATGTAAGCTTTGGCAATATGGTTCTCTGTAAACTTTCATGCCAATAAAGCATTTTAATTGGAATTGGAATAATTGGATTGGGAGTGTGAGAGAGAGAGACTGGGAGTGAGAGAGAGAGAGATTGGAATGTGAGAGAGAGAGAGATTGGGAGTGAGAGAGAGAGAGATTGGGAATGTGAGAGAGAGAGAGACCATCAGAGACACAAAACAGAGACAGACCCTCACCAGGTACAGACTAAGCGACCACCAACTGGAAATTGAAAAAGGCAGATACAAGAAATCCTGGCAGCCTAGAGAGAATAGAATATGCGATCAATGTCTGGCTGGCCAGGTTGAAACAGAAATGCATTTCCTCCTAAAATGCGAAAAATTCAACACATCAAGAAACATATTATTCAACAAGCTAAGCCAAACAACCCCAGATTTCAAGGAATTGGATGATCTGTCAAAATTGAGATTAGTCCTAGGAGAAGGAGACAGACCATACCTTGGGGCTAAATATGTAACAACATGTCACAACCTGAGGACTGTTTAAAAGTAAGACTGTTTAAAATTAATATTGTTTAAAAGTAATATTGTATATACCCAACAAATGTCAAATCGATTGACACCTACAGAATGTTGGAAAACTGTACCTTTTTGCTATGTAAGCTTTGGCAATATGGTTCTCTGTAAACTTTCATGCCAATAAAGCATTTGAACTGAACTGAACTGATTGGGAATGTGAGAGAGAGAGAGATTGGGAGTGAGAGAGAGAGAGATTGGGAGTGTGAGATAGAGAGAGACTGGGAGTGTGAGAGAGAGATTGGGAGTGTGTGAGAGAGAGAGATTGGGAGTGTGAGAGAGAGAGACTGGGAGTGTGTGAGAGAGAGAGAGATTGGGAGTGAGAGAGAGAGAGACTGGGGGGGGGAGATAGAGAGAGAGAGATTGGGAGTGAGAGAGAGAGAGATTGGGAGTGTGAGAGACAGAGATTGGGAGTGTGAGAGAGAGACTGGAGTGTGAGAGAGAGAGATTGGGAGTGTGAGAGAGAGAGACTGGGGAGAGAGAGAGAGAATGGGGAGATAGAGAGAGAGAGCGACTGAGGGGGAGAGAGAGAGCGACTGAGGGGTGAGAGAGAGAGAGATGTGGAGAGAGAGGGAGAGACTGGGGAGATAGAGAGAGAGACTGAGGGGGGAGAGAGAGAGAGACTGAGGGGGGGAGAGACAGAGTGACTGAGGGAGAGAGAGAGGGAGACTGGGGGAGAGAGAGATGGGGGAGAGAGAGAGAGACGGGGGAGAGAGAGGAGAGAGACTTTTTCGAGGGCATGTTGTTGTTGGAAGAGAGAGAGCGAGTGGGGGGGGGAAGAGAGAGAGAGAGAGAGCGAGTGGGGGGGGCGGTGCAGAGGCTTTTTTGAGGGCATGTTGTTGGAAGAGAGAGAGGGAGCGACTGGGGGGAGAAGAGAGAGAACGACTGGGGGGGGAAGCGAGAGAACGACGGGGGGGGAAGCGAGAGAGCGACTGGGGGAAGAGAGAGAGCGACTGGGGGGAGAGAGAGAGCGACTGGGGGGGAAGAGAGAGAGCGACTGGGGGGGAAGAGAGTGAGCGACTGGGGGGGGAAGAGAGAGAGCGACGGGGGGGAAGTGAGAGAGTGACGGGGGGGAAGAGAGAGAGCGACGGGGGAAAGAGAGAGAGCGGCGGGGGGGGAAGAGAGAGAGCGAGGGGGGGAAGAGGAGAGCGCGACGGGGGGGGAAGAGAGAGAGCGCGACGGGGGGGAAGAGAGAGAGCGCAACGGGGGGGAAGAGAGAGAGCGCGGCGCGGGGAAGAGAGAGAGCGCGACTGGGGGGAAGAGAGCGCGACGGGGGGAAGAGAGAGAGCGCGACGGGGGGAAGAGAGAGAGCGCGACGGGGGGGGAAGAGAGAGAGCGTGACGGGGGGAAGAGAGAGAGCGCGACGGGGGGAAGAGAGAGAGCGCGACGGGGGGAAGAGAGAGCGCGACGGGGGGAAGAGAGAGAGCGCGACGGGGAAGAGAGAGAGAGCGCGACGGGGGGAAGAGAGAGAGCGCGACGGGGGGAAGAGAGAGAGCGCGACGGGGGGAAGAGAGAGAGCGCGACAGGGGGGAAGAGAGAGAGCGCGATGGGGGGAAGAGAGAGAGCACGACGGGGGGAAGAGAGAGAGCGCGACGGGGGGGAAGAGAGAGAGCGCGACGGGGGGAAGAGAGAGAGCGCGACGGGGGGAAGAGAGAGAGCGCGATGGGGGGAAGAGAGAGAGCGCGACGGGGGAAGAGAGAGAGCGCGACGTGGGGGGGAAAAGACAAAGGGAGAGCGCGACGGGGGAAGAGAGAGAGAGCGACGGGGGAAGAGAGAGAGCGCGACGGGGGAAGAGAGAGAAGAGCGCGACGGGGGGAAGAAGAGAGAGAGCGCGACGGGGGGAAGAGAGAGCGCGACGGGGGGAAGAGGAGAGCGCGACGGGGGGAAGAGAGAGAGCGCGCGACGGGGGGAAGAGAGAGAGCGCGACGGGGGGAAGAGAGAGAGCGCGACGGGGGGGAAGAGAGAGAGCGCGACGGGGGGAAGAGAGAGAGCACGATGGGGGGAAGAGAGCGCGACCGGGGAGGGAAGAGAGAGCGCGATGGGGGGGGAAGAGAGAGCCGTGACGGGGGAAGAGAGAGAGCGCGACAGGGGGGGGGGAAGGTGGCCCGACGGACCCCTGCGAAGGAAGAAGGTAAGCTCTCCCACCCCTTCACTCTTTCCTCCCTGTCCCACCCTTCACTCTTTCCCTCCCTCACCCTCTCTCTCCCTCCCCCGTCTCTCCTGCTTTACTCTCCCTCCTCTCTCCTCACGCTCTCCCTCCCTCCTCCTCTCTCTCCCTCCCCGTCTCTCCCTGCTTTACTCTCTCTCCCTCACCTCCCCCCCTCTCCCTGCCCTCACCCCCTCTCGCTCCCCTCCCCCCCCACCCTCCCTCGCTCCCCTCCCCCCACCCTCACCTCGCTCCCCCACCCTCTCGCTCCCCCCCACCCTCTCTCCCTCCCCCCCACCCTCTCCCCTCCCCCCCACCCTCCCTCGCTCCCCCACCCTCTCCCCCTCCCCCCCACCCTCCCTCGCTCCCCACCCTCTCGCTCCCCCACCTTCTCGCTCCCCCCACCCTCTCTCCCCCTCCCCCACCCTCCTCCTTCCCCTCCCCCCCACCCTCCCTCGCTCCCCCACCCTCTCGCTCCCCCCACCCTCTCTCCCCTCCCCCACCCCTCCCTCGCTCTCCCACCCTCTCGCTCCCCCCACCCTCTCTCCCCCCTCC